>NW_016806979.1:6097373-6108468 GCF_001698545.2 Rhinopithecus bieti | reverse complement strand
AAAAATACAAAAAAAAATAGGTGGGTGTGGTGGTGCACACCTGTGGTCCCAGCTACTCTGGAGGCTGAGATGGGAGGATCACTTGAGCACAGGAGGTCAAGGCTGCAGTGAGCCATGATTGCACCACTGCACTCCAGCCTGGGCAACAGAGTGAGACCCCATCTCAAACAAAAGGGAAAAAAAAACCAGAAGGGATACAGAGAAGGCTTTCTGGAGGAGGGGGAGTAGGAGCTGGGGCTTTGATGGGTAAGTAGTTCACCAGAGCTAGGCCAAGGAAACAACCCTGAGCAGGAGGCAGAAAAGTCTGGCATGAACCAGCCATGATGGCTCATGCCTGTAATCCCAGCACTTTGGGAGGCCAAAGCAGGCGGATCACTTGAGGTCAGGAGTTTGAGACCAGCCTGGCCAACATGGTGAAACCCCAACTCTACTAAAAATACAAAAATTAGCCAGGCATGGTGGCACATACCTGTAGTCCCAGTTACTCAGGGGGCCGAGGGATGAGAATCACTTGAATCTGGGAGGTGAAGATTGCAGTGAGCCAAGATCACACGACTGCACTCTAGCCTGGGTGACAGAGCGAGACTCTATTAAAAAAAAAAAAAAAAATTAGCCAGCCATGGTGGTGTGCACCTGTTGTCCCAGCTACTCAGGAGGCTGAGTTGTGAGGATCGCTTCAGCCCAGGAGGCTGAGGCTATGATTGAGCCAGTGCACTACAGCCTGGGCAACAGAGCAAGACCCTGTCTCAAAAACAAAAACAACCAGGCGTGATGGGTGGCCACATGGAAGGATGTGGGCTTTAGCAGTTTTCATCAGTCCCACAGCTCCACTTCCGGACTAGGGACATTGAGGCCAGCAGCCCTGACCTATACTTATCACCCACAGATACCACTGCATCCCCACCCAGCGCATCCCCGAGCTCCAGCAGCCCCGCCTCCCCAGCTGCTGCTGGCCACACCCGCCCCAGCTCCCTGCATGGCCTGGCTGCCAAGCTTGGGCCACCCCGCCCCAAGACTGGCCGTCGCAAGTCCACCAGCAGCATCCCGCCCTCCCCGCTGGCCTGCCCGCCCATCTCTGCGCCCCCACCCCGCTCGCCCTCACCCCTGCCCGGGCACCCACCCGCACCTGCCCGATCCCCGCGGCTGCGCCGAGGCCAGTCAGCTGACAAGCTGGGCACAGGGGAGCGGCTGGATGGGGAGGCAGGGCGGCGCAGTCGTGGGCCAGAAGCCGAGCTCGTGGTCATGCGGCGGCTGCACCTGTCCGAGCGCCGAGACTCCTTCAAGAAGCAGGAGGCCGTGCAGGAGGTTAGCTTCGATGAGCCGCAGGAGGAGGCCACTGGGCTGCCCGCCTCAGTGCCACAGATTGCCGTGGAGGGCGAGGAAGCCGTGCCAGTAGCTCTTGGGCCCACCGGGAGAGACTGATCCCCCTGCCACGTCTCTCCCTGGCCTCAAAGTCACACGTTTCCTTGTGCAATGTTTTTCTGTAAAGTCACGCCTGGATGGGGACTGAGCCACCAGCCTGACACCCAGAAGGCAAGAAGCCATCTTGGTCCTTGCTGGAAGGTGGAGACATCACTTCCCTTGTGTTCTGGTGTCAATCAGGGGGCTGGATGGGGCAGGAATGGGGGATAAGGGTAGCTTTGTAAATAGCAGCAAATCCCTGCAACTAATTTATTACTTTTTTTTTTTTTTTTTTGAGATGGAATCTCACTCTGTTGCCTGGGCTGGAGTGCAGTGGCATGATCTCAGCACACTGCAACCTCCGCCTCCCGGGTTCAAGCGATTCTCCTGCCTCAGCCTCCAAATAGCTGGGATTACAGACGCCCACCACTATGCCTAGCTAATTTTTTGTATTTGTAGTACAGACAGGGTTTCACCATGTTGGTCAGGCTGGTCTCGAACTCCTGACCTCATGATTTGCCCACCTCGGCCTCCCAAAGTGCTGGGATTACAGGCATGAGCCACTGGGCCCAGCCTAATTTATTACTTTTTATAAGCGATAGCCGGACTGAGCCGCCCCCTGCAGGCGGCTGCCAGGTCTTGCCCCAGGCACCTGGGACCCTGTTTGCAGGCCCTGCCCTCTGGGCTGAGAAGGAAGCACTTTGGACAAGTCATCTGTGTTTGTGTTTTCTAGTTTTTCTGTACTTTTTAAGTGTTTTATGTTACCTGGTCTCATTCCCTTCCCCATACCCACCCATTTGAGGGGATTGAGTTGAAGTCACCTGTACTGGCCCAGTTTGGATACAACCTGGAGTGTCCGTAAACGATTCCCCTCACCCACAAAACAATGTAATCCCAACGATGGACTGGATTCTGAAGGCCACTTCCCACCGTCATAGCTGCCATCCCCAGGCAGTGCCTACTCTATATATATAGAGTCTGCCTCCAATCCCCCTGGCTTCAGCCTGGAGAAGGGATGTGGGAGCTGGGGCTTTGATGGATGAATAGGTGTTCACCGGATCTGGGCAGAGGGGTCATCTGCTCCCAAGGTGGTCACTGATAAAGGAAGGCATAGGCCTCACCTGGCACTGCCAAGGCAGCCTCCGGAAATGCTCAGCTGTCTCAGGGCACACTCCAGTATGCCAGTCCTGCGGGATTATGTTCAGCTACTTCCGGAAACACTCGGTGTCCCCTCCCCTCAGGCTCTGCCTCGGCCTCACTTTGTCTAGTCTACCCTGGACAAGATGCCGTGTGTTTGAGGCCCCCAGCAGAGTGAGCCCTTGGCCGTGATGTGTCTGAAACACCTGTTAGGGGTTCCCTCCATATGTCAGAGCCTCTCTGGGATGAAGTTCAAGCAAGAAAACCCAGTTGAGGCTCGAGTTTGAATTTCAGCTTCACTGTGTGGCTCTGGGAAAATGGCTTTCCCACTCTGTGCCTCAGTTTCCTTGTGTTTACAAGACTAATCCCATTGACTGTTTATTAAGCACCTACTGTGTGCCAAGCGCTTTTACGTGGCTTCTCCCTCAGCCAGCCTTGAGAAGGCTGGAGGTGGTGTCATCACCTCCGTTTTACAGACAAAGCAGCTGAGACCCCAGCGAGGGGCGGAAACCTGTCCCATGATCACCCAGCAGGAGTCGTGGCAGAACAGAGCATCAGCCAGACCCTGTTGTGGGCATTGTCATCAAGGGAGCTTGAATGGAGGGTCTGGTGTCAGATACAGCCAACTCCAGCCCTAGCTCATCCCCCATGATGCTGTGTGACCCACTGGGCACTCTGGTGAGGGAGCTTTCCAGACATCAACAGCCCACTCTGCATCCCTTTCTGAGTCCCCTGCCCAGCACTGCCTAGTGTTGGAGGGTAGACCAAGGCTGTGCATGACTCACCCCCTCCTTCCATCCTGGAGCTGGCAGTGAATAAAAGCCCGTATTTACAAAGATGAGCTCCAACGTCTGGATTTGTGAGGGGCTGAGAAAGGAGGAAGGGAAGAGTGGGGAGGGGGGCGGAGTGAAATAGACCCATGGCTTAAAGTCATTGCAAGTGGGTTTTGAGGGCTGCATAGGAGTTTGCTGTTGAGATTCTTCCTGATGCCATCGCTGGTAGTGGCCTCCTGCTACCCTTTCCTTATGAGTACTCCATCATAGCTCTGCCCTTAAAAGCTTCCTCCAGACATCTGGGCCCTGAGCTATGTTTTTTTTGTTTTGTTTTGTTTTTTGAGACACAGTCTCCTCTGTCGCCCAGGCTGGAGTGCAGTGGCGCGATCTCTGCTCACTGCAAGCTCCGCCTCCCAAGTTCACGCCATTCTCCTGCCTCAGCCTCCCGAGTAGCTGGGACTACAGGCACCCGCCACCACGCCCGGCTAATTTTTTATATTTTCGGTAGAGATGGGGTTTCACCCTGTTAGCCAGGGTGGTCTCGATCTCCTGACCTCGTGATCCGCCCGCCTCGGCCTCCCAAAGTGCTGGGATTACAGGCGTGAGCCACCACGCCCAGCCTATGTTTTTTATTTTTATGTTTTTGAGACAAGGTCTCGCTCTGTAACCCAGGTTGGAGTATAGTGGCGCAATCACGGCACACTGAAGCCTCGACCTCCTGGACGCCCTGAGCTATGTTAATAAAATAAATAAGCGGCGGTGCGCGGTGGCACACGCCTGTAATCCCAGCACTTTGGAAGGCCGAGGCGGGCCGATCACCTGACGTCAGGAGTTCCAAACCAGCCTGACCAACATGGAGAAACCCCGTCTCTACTAAAAATACAAAATTAGCCGGGCGTGGTGGCGCATGCCTGTAATCCCAGCTACTAGGGAGGCTGAGGCAGGAGAATCGCTAGAACTCGGGAGGTGGAGGTTGCGGCAAGCCGAGATAGCGCCATCACACTCCAGCCTGGGCAACGAGAGCGAAACTCCGTCTCAAAAAATAATAATAATAAAATAAGCAATCGTCGCGTCCTTTCTATCCTGGTCTTAGCTTGCGCTCTGCCATAAAACTCCCTGTAGCCGAACGCAGCCCAGCCCCAGAGCAATCCGTTACTTCCGGGGCGCTCAGCCGGCTTGCAAACCTTCTTGGCTACACCCCCATCTCCGAGAGCGTTCGGCTATTTCCGGAAACAGTTGGTATCTGGGCTCAAGTCGGCTAAGTTCTAGTGCCCGTAGGGGTCGAGATCGTTGGCTGTTTCCGGACGCTCTGGGTTGCCATGGAAACTCCTTCAACCCTGGCTTTCTTGGACCTCTGCTTTTTGCGCGGCAGGCCCTTTCCCCACTCTAGTGCCTCCTGTTTGCTGAGCTTGAGAACGCCTCATTTGCCCCCGGAACCATCTATGCTTCAGCAATTTCCATAAGCTGGCGGTCGCCTCTGAGTCTAAACTCCCAAGGCCTCCATTGGGCATTGAGCACATTCGGTTATTTCCAGAAACGGTCGGCGGTCTCGGGGATCGGCCTCCGTTGTGCCAGTCCAGCCGGAGAGAATGTTCGGCCATTTCCGGAAGCGCTCGGGCGTCTCTAAGCCCAGGCGAGCTCAGCCGAGCCTAGCCTCGGAGCCTTCGCCTACCCGATTGCACTCGGCTACCTCCGGAAATGCTCGGCTGTCTCGGGGCACCCTCTAGTCCACCAGTCCCGCGGGATTACGTTCGGTTACTTCCGGAAACACTCGGGTGCCCCCTCCTCTCAGACTCCGCCTCGGCCTCCGTTCACCCGCCCGGCCCGAATACGCTCGGGCATTTCCGCCGGGGGCGGGCCAGGCCGCTCGGAACCGTGGCGGCGGCAGAGGCGGGGATCCCGCGGCTGCGGCGACGGTGGCCGCGGTGGAGCCGCGGGGCGGGCTCGGTTTGGTGTGACGGCGACTGCGGCGGCGGTGGCGACCGCGACCAGGTGAGTCCTGACTGGCCCTCGTGGCGGGGGCGGCTGGGCGTATGCTTAAACGCGGGGCGCCTGGGGGCAGTGCGGGGCCCCGGTGGAAGCCAGAACGCAAGCGCCAGGCTGCGTCGGGCCCCGCGGGAACTGGGGGGGACGCAGGCAAGGGGGGGGGCCTCGGGCTCGGCTCCGCAGCGGTGCAGGCTCCCTGGGACGGTCGGGGCAGAATGGGGGTATTCCCCGCGTCCATGATACGGGACTGGAGCCGCGGCCCCAAATGAAGGGAGGCCCTGCCTGGAATGGGGCTTCGAATAGTACCGAGGGGCGCCCAGGCATTGTGCGGGGCGGAATAGGGTGCAGGAGGGCCAGGGGGGAGGTCGATCCCACTTCAGGTCCCCTAGCAGGGTAGTCGGGTCCATGCAGACCCAAGTGCGCGTCTGTGTGAGCGCGCAGGCCCTGCCTTCACCCGCGGAGCCCCCAGCCCTGCCTGCCCCGCCCCTCCCGCCTCCCGGATTCGAGGAGCGCTGCTCCCGGGGCGCGCACACCGGGGCGTGGGGGCGGGCTGGCAGGCAGATCTAGGCGGTTCCCTGGGCATCCCCTCTCGGGGCCTCAGTTTCCCCACCTGTAGATCGAGGGTAATAGAGACCTGGGAGTGGGTAAGTTGGGCACCCGAGAATGTGGCGCCCCTCCGCCCTGCTCGGACACCTCTTGGGGCTCCCCATGACTGAAGGATGCTCAGAGCCTCCACCTGACACTCGGGCCCCTTGGTGGATAGCACCTATCCTTATAGCCACCCTGAATCCTTGACAAGCAGCTTACCCGCTGCCAAGCCTTTGCATGTGCCGTTCCCTATGCCTAGCGCGCCTTCCTATCCACTGTGATGATCCATTCTCTAGAACAGCACATCCATCCGTCACCCTAGCCCTGTCCATCACAGGAGGTCTGAACCTGCAGGGCTAGGCTGGGAATTTGTGCCCATCTCTGCCTCCCCAGACTGGGGCTCCTGGGGAAATGATCAATGCCCTGCGGCTGGCAGCCTCCCCTCCTCCTCAGCTGCAGTACCCCCACCTTCTCCTGGCTCCCTGTCCCTCCCTGGGGCTAAGGTTCCTCTAAGCAGCTCCCCATCTGCATTTTGCACCTACTCTGGGCCCCAGGCTGGAGCTACCTGCCAGCCCACTCACTCCTCCTCTGCAGAGACTGGCGGTCCATTTGCTTGGACTCACCTCTAGGCCTTTGCTTGTGCAGGGGCCTCTTCCTGGACTTCCTTCCCTACCTCTTAGTTCAGCTGGCCTGACCCCTCCATGGAGCTCCCAAAGCAACCGGAGTGGCCCCCATTGTGTCCTCCCTACCCTGGGTATCTGGTCACCTGGCTGCTGCCCCCTCATGTCCAACTGGGTCTTGAAGTCGGCAGATCTAGGTATAAGTCCTGGCTTCCTCCTGGCCTACCGCATGGCCCTAGACACCTCCCTGCTCTGAGCCTCAGTTTCCCCTTCTGTAACAGGGGCGATGAAAAGCTTGTTTACTGGCCGGGTGCAGTGGCTCACGCCTGTAATCCCAACACTTTGGAAGGCAAAGGCGGGAGGATTGCTTCAGCCCAGGAGTTTGGGACCAACTTGGGCAACATAGCAAGACCCCACCTCTGTTGAAAAAAAACAGGCTGGGCAAGGTGGCTCATGCCTGTAACCCCAGCACTTTGGGAGGCCAAGGCGAGCGGATCACTTGAGGTCAGGAGTTCGAGACAAGCCTGGCCAACATGGTGAAACCTCATCTTTACTAAAAATACAAAAATTAGCTGGGCGTGGTGGCATGCTACTTGGGAGGCTGAGGCAGGAGAATCACTTGAACCTGGGAGACACGTTGCAGTGAGCTGAGATCACGCCACTGCACTCCAGCCTGGGTGACAGAGCAAGACTTTGTCTCAAAAAAGAAAAAAAAAGAAAAACTGATTTACTGAGCATGTAGTATACCTGGGGCAGTTTCTTGGGAGCTCTACTCCCAGCAGCTCCAAGGGAAGGCTGTCAGTAGACCCATTTTACAGATGGAGAAGCTGAGGCCCTGAGAGGGACTGACCCCAGGGTCCCCCAGTGATTCGGGGAATTCCAAATCAGGATTTGGGCCCATTTCCATGTTGGGGGTGAGAGGAGTTGGCCTGGCTAACACTGCCCTATCCCTGTCTCCCTAGGTCGGCGTCCTCGGCTGGCCGAGCATGGTGGCAGCCTGCACCCTTGGCTCCCTCATCTGGTGCAGCCAGCAGAGCCGCCACCCTTGGGCGCCCATGGCCCTCCATGTGAGGGCGTGAGCGGCCTGCCCCAGCCTCACCTGCTGATGGAGGACTCAGTGGCCCAGTGACCTGACACCACGCCACTAACCCCCTCCCACCAGTTGACGAATGGTGGAGCCAGCGACGAGTGGCCCTTGTAAGGGTCATGGAATAATTTGAAGCGAGGCATGAGCGGCCCCCGTGGTCGCCTGTGACTGCTGGAGATAGAGGTCCCAGCACCCCAAGCCAACCCAGCGGACCCTCCCAACCCTGCTCCAGCCAATGGGGCCAGTGGGACTCCAAGCAGCCACCTAACCATCCAGACCCCACCCCACCCACGCGGCCATGGCGGGCCCTGAGGGTTTCCAGTACCGTGCTCTGTACCCGTTCCGCCGGGAGCGGCCAGAGGACCTGGAGCTGCTGCCTGGCGACGTGCTGGTAGTGAGCCGGGCGGCCTTGCAGGCACTGGGTGTGGCCGAGGGTGGCGAGCGCTGCCCACAGAGCGTGGGCTGGATGCCCGGCCTCAACGAGCGCACACGGCAGCGAGGTGACTTTCCTGGCACCTATGTCGAGTTCCTGGGGCCCGTGGCCCTGGCCCGGCCCGGCCCTCGCCCACGGGGCCCCCGCCCACTGCCCGCCAGGCCCCGTGATGGGGCCCCTGAGCCAGGTGAGCAGCAATCAGGGGCACTGGAGAAGGGGGGTGGTCCCCTCAGACCCTTGGTCTCCTCTTCTGTCCAGTGAGGCAATGGGATCTCCAAGGAAGGAGGAAAAGGGACATTTGGTCATTTGACAAATGTCTTCGCTACTGTCAAGTACTAGGCTCAGCAGTGGATACAAGGCCTGGTCCTGCCCTCATGAGCTTCTGGTTCAAGAAAGGATGAGAGTGTGTTAGGAGGTGACACATACCATGAGGAAGGGGGCTTGCATGGAAAGATGCGAGAGTGGAGACTCCAGGCAGTGAGGGCAGCGAGGGCAGAGGCTGTGGAGTAGAACTCTTAATGGCCGGAACGGCCAGCAGGAGGACCAGAGGGAGGAAGGGGAGGGCAATGTGCGCCGGCCTCAAGGGGTTGGTGGGATTTATTTTGAGGACAATGGAGAGTGTTCAGTAGGATTCAGAGGCTCAGCCTAGCTTCATCCTGCATTTTACAGACAGGGTTCCTTGAAGAACCCCTTTGGAGACCCTGATTTACAAAATGAAGCCACAAGGAGAGTGGGATGTGGGCTGTTCAGCTGAGGCCACATAGCACAGTGGAGTATGAGGACCCCACATCCCTCCCCAAAGACCCTTGGCCCATTGCCACTTGCCAGGAGTGTGCCAGATGTGGAGACTCGAGGGCACCAAGGCCACTCAGTGATTGCTGTTTGATGGGCAGGGAGTGTGGGCACTGGCTGGGGAAACTGAGGCTCGGGTTGCAAGAAGGAGGCCGAGGGGTACTGCATGCCCCGCAGGGTCTGCTCCGACCCTCCCAGCAGCCCAGCAAAAGGCCCTATGTGCAGACTGGGAGGCCTGAGCGCAAGGCCGGCCATCAAATGCCGCACTTGGAACCAGTTGGTCACCCAGGGAGGCCAAAGCCCCGGGAGGTGCCAGGCCTGCTTTGTGCCAGGGTGACATTGCCCAAAGGCAAATCACAGTCCCTCAGCGCAGGGCGGAATAGGGGGTGCCGAGGTGGTGTGACACTGGCCCTGGCCTCCGGCATCTGGTATCTCCAGGGTCCAGATCTGCGTCCTGCCTCGGCCTGAAGGAGCAGGAGGTGGCCCCGTCCGGGCTCCCAGCCAGAATCTGCCTCTCCCCCTGGTAACAGCCACCTCCCTCCTCTGCCTGGCCTCTGTCCAGCCACCATACACGGCCCCACCCTCTGAATCTTCCAGGGTTATGTGACCTCGGCCAGAACCCTCCCCCTCGAGGCCTCAGTTTCCTCAGCTGGAAACAGCAGGGCTGGTCCCTGGGGATGCTGGGACCCAACCCCTCGGAAATGTGCTGAAGTCACCTGAGCCCCACCTGGCTGTGCACCTACGGGGGAGGTTGCAGCCCCTCTGAGCCACAATTCCTCACCTGTGAAGTCGGGCTGATGTGGTTCTGATGGGAACCCCCTCCCCATTCTGCAAACTGATCCCAGGCCACTCTCAGGGTTGAGTTTCCCAACCCACCGGCCAGAATGTCACCCACCTCCTCTCCCCTTGTCCTTTTCTTTTTTTTTTTTTTTTTTTTTTTTTTTTTTTTTGGCGTTTTCACTGCAGCTGGGCCTTTCTCCAGCTTGAGGCGCCACCTGGCCCATCACTCAGGGAGGGCTCGCAGGCCCCAGCTTGCCCCTGCTGTGTGCCAGGGCGTCCCTGCTGAGGGCCAGAGCAGCGTCCAATGGTGGCAGACAGCGTGCTGCTAAGGCGGGGATGCTGCACACAAAAGGCCCTGTAGAGCTGGGAAGCCAGGGCTGGGAGGGGGCTGGGCCCAGGATGCCGCCGGCACCCGCGGGGAGGAGTTTCGGCTTTTCCAAAAGGGGAGCAAGAATTTTCTTTCTTTTCTAAATTTTAACCTGGGGAGAAAATAATTTTTTAGAAGCAAAATGATTAAGAAAACGGGTCATGGTCCTTGGAAGGAAGCTGTTCTGACCCAGGCTGGGATATTTTCCTTTTCTTTCCCTTCATCCACTTTTTTGTTTGCATCAAGCAGGGAGAAGCGGGCTGGGCACAGTGGCTCACGCCCGTAATCCCAACACTTTGGGAGGCCAAGGCGAGAGGATCACTTGAGGTCAGGAGTTCCAGACCAGCCTGGCCAACATGGTGAAACCCCGTCTCTACTAAAATAACACGAAAATTAGCCAGGCATGGTGGCACCCACCTATAATTCCAGCTACTTGGGAGGGTAAGGCACAAGAATCGCTTGAACCCGGGAGATGGAGCTTGCAGTGATCCAAGATCATGCCACTACACACCAGCCTGGGCGACAGAGCAAGACTCCATCTCAAAACAAAACAAAACAAAAAAATATATTAATTAATACATACATTTCCCTTGTTTGAAGCCACCTAGTTGGTAATTTTTTTGCGGCAGCCACAGAAAGTCATATAGCAGGTTTGGGCTCTGCCACAACCTGCTGTGCAATCTTGGCCACAGGACCTGCCCTCTCTGGGCCTCAGTTCCTTCAAATGAAAAGTGGGGCCGGGCGCAGTGGCTCAAGCCTGTAATCCCAGCACTTTGGGAGGCCAAGACGGGCAGATTACGAGGTCAGGAGATCGAGACCATCTTGGCTAACACAGTGAAACCCCGTCTCTACTAAAAAATACAAAAAACTAGCCGGGCGAGGTGGCGGGCGCCTGTAGTCCCAGCTACTCGGGAGGCTGAGGCAGGAGAATGGCGTAAACCCGGGAGGCGGAGCTTGCATTGCAGTGAGCTGAGATCCGGCCACTGCACTCCAGCCTGGGCGACAGAGCGAGACTCCGTCTCAAAAAAAAAAAAGAAAGAAAAGAAAAGTGGGGCCGGGCGTGGTGGCTCAAGCCTGTAATCCCAGCACTTTGGGAGGCCGAGACGGGCGGATCACGAGGTCAGGAGATCA
>NW_016806979.1:6090955-6094460 GCF_001698545.2 Rhinopithecus bieti | reverse complement strand
GTCCTCGCCGCCGCCAGGGGGCGCTCCCGACGGGTGAGGGGCGGGGCGCAGCCGGAGCGAGCAGGGGTGGAGTTTGGGATGGGGTGGGCGGGGCATGGCCAGAGTGAGCGGCGTCTGGACCCTAAGAAGGGAGGGGAGGGGGTCCAGAGTGAGTGAGAAGCTGCGTTCTTGTGATGACGGAGAGGGGACCTGGGTTCCTGAGTCATGGGACAGAAGGTGAAGGGGCCTAGTCCCGAAGCATGTGGGTGGAGCCTGCACCTTCCCTTCTGCTCATCGTAGCTCCACTACTACTCTCTTGCTCGCCTTTGTGTGAGGATTTATGGAGCACTTACTGCATACAGCTATGAGGGAGCTGGCCTCGCACTTGTGCCTGTATCATCTCCTCCTCCCCCCTGCACATACCTGCACATACCGTCTCGTATATACCCCCAGGCGTGCAAACGCCTGTGCACACGTGTGGGCAGACAGGCCCCACCCAGCCCTCACCGCACTCCCCTTCCCCCTAAGGAGTGAGCCCAGTTCTGACTTCCCGGCGCTGCTGGTGGAGAAGCTGCTTCAGGAGCACTTGGAAGAGCAGGAGGTTGCACCCCCAGGTGAGTCCCCTATATTGCTGTCATTTCTTCCCGTTGGGGGCCGTGGTTGCTGATTCCTGGATGCTGCCGGCATCAGCAGGCCGGTTGCAGTGGGAGGCAGCCACAGTATCCAGTCAGTGCTCAGGATGCATTTGTTTTCCTGTCCCTCAGCGCTGCCGCCTAAACCCCCCAAGGCAAAGCTGGCCCCTGCAGGCCTGGCGAATGGAGGGAGCCCACCCTCCCTGCAGGATGCCGAGTGGTACTGGGGAGACATTTCAAGGTAGGTTGCTGGCAGGGGGTCAGGGACCAAGGAGGTGTCACAGGTCAATCGGGGTCTCCAGGTGGCTCAGCAATCCGAATGTTGGATGTCCCCACAGGGAGGAGGTGAATGAGAAACTCCGGGACACTCCCGATGGCACCTTCCTAGTCCGAGATGCTTCCAGCAAGATCCAGGGCGAGTACACGCTGACCCTCAGGTGGGGGCCTGTCCCTGCAAGGATGGCCGGGGGTTACAGGTCATGGAGATTGGGAGTTCAGAGGGATGATGGGACATGTGTGGTTTCAAGGATGGGGAGCTGGATGTGGTGGCTTACACCTGTAATCCCAGCACTTTGGGAGGCTGAGGCTGGCAGATCACCAGAGGTCAGGAGTTTAAGACCAGCCTGGCCAACATAGTGAAACCCTGTCTCTACTAAAAAATAAAAAAATTAGCCGGGCATGGTGGTGGACGCCTGTAATCCCAGCTACTTGGGAGGCTGAGGCAGGAGAATCGCTTGAACCCGGGAGGCGGAGGTTGCAGTGAGCCGAGATTGCACCACTGCACTGCGGCCTGGACAACAGAGGAAGACTCTGTCTCAAAAAAAAAAAAAGGCGGGGGGACGGGGATTGAGGGTCAGGTGCTGGGTCCCACTGGGTGCCGACACCCCCTCTCCTACACCAGGAAAGGCGGGAACAATAAACTGATCAAGGTCTTCCACCGAGATGGGCACTACGGCTTCTCAGAGCCACTCACCTTCTGCTCCGTCGTGGACCTCATCAATCACTACCGCCACGAGTCGCTGGCCCAGTACAACGCCAAGCTGGACACACGGCTCCTCTACCCTGTGTCCAAATACCAGCAGGTCCGTGCTGACCTGGGAGCCAGGGAGGGTAGCACCTGGCCGGCCCCAGGCCTCAGTTTCCTAGAAAGACCCAACCAGGCCATGCATCTCCCCTGATTCCCCCATGTATCTCCAGGACCAGATTGTCAAGGAGGACAGTGTGGAGGCGGTGGGCGCCCAGCTCAAGGTCTATCACCAGCAGTACCAGGACAAGAGCCGCGAGTATGACCAGCTCTATGAAGAGTACACACGGACCTCCCAGGTACTCCAGGCCCCGCACATGAGGAAAATCAAGGCATAGAGGGGCAGTGGCAAGACCGAGAGCAGGACGACCAACCCCAGAGGACTTGAGGATGAACATCCGGTTGCAGGTCACAGAGCAGGCACTTAGCACCAAGGGCTGTTCTAAAAACATAGAAATAAGGCCAGGCACTGTGGCTCACATGTGTGCACTTGGGAGGCTGAGACAGGAAGATCACTTGAGCCCAGGAGTTCAAGATCATTCTAGGCAACATAGGGAGACCCCTCTACAAAATATTTAAAAATTAACTGGGTGTGGTGATGCACGCTACTACTCCCAGCTACTCAGGAGGCTGAGGTGGTAGGATCCGTTGAGCCTGGGAGTTTGAGGCTGCAGTGAGCTGTGATCACACCACTGCAGTCCACCCTGGGTGACAGGGGAAGACCTTGTCTCTAAAAACAAATAAAAACAGAATTAAGTGTACAAGGCTGGGCAGGGTGGCTCACACCTGTAATCCCAGCACTCTGGGAGACCGAGATGGATACCTGAGGTCAGGCGTTCGAGACCAACTTGGCCAACATGTTGAAACCCTGTCTCTACTAAAAATACAAAAATTAGCTGGGCGTGGTGGCGAACACCTGTAATCCCAGCTACTCAGGAGGCCGAGGCAGGAAAAATTGCTTGAGCCTGGGAGGCAGAGATTGCAGTGAGCCAAGATCATGCCACTATACTCCAGCCTGGGTGACAAGAGCAAAACTCCGTCTAAAATAATAGACTGGGTGCGGTTGCTCACGCCTGTAATCCCAGCACTTTGGGATGTTGAGACGGGCGGATCACAAGGTCAGGAGATCGAGACCATCCTGGCTAACACGGTGAAACCCCGTCTCTACTAAAAAATACAAAAAATTAGCCGAGCGTGGTGGCGGGCGCCTGTAGTCCCAGCTACTCAGGAGGCTGAGGCAGGAGAATGGCGTGAACCCAGGAGGTGGAGCTTGCAGTGAGCCGAGATCGCGCCACTGCACTCCAGCCTGGACCACAGAGCCGGACTCCATCTCAAAAATAATAATAATAATAATAAATAAATAAATAAGTGTACGAGCTTTTACAAAACCAAAAAAGGACAGATGAGAAGGGCCCAACCAGCCTCACAAGAGTTGCTGAGCAAGGACCTGGGGAGTGTCCAGGATGAGCCTATCTCTGGCTGGGCCTCAGTTTTCCTATCTGCAGAATGGAACCATGGATCTTGATTACTTCCGTTCCCTTCAACCAAGATGTTATTCAAGATGAAATCATGCCAGGTGCAGGGCGTGCACCTCTAATCCCAGCTACTCGGGAAGCTGAGGCGGGAGGATCGCTTGAGCTTGAGCCTAGGAGTTCAAGACCAGCCTGGGTAACATAGCAAGACTTTGTCTCTTAAAAAAATTAAAATAAAATAAAAATTAAGTAAGAGGTTTTGTCATTCCAGGACTGTACTAATAAGCTTCTTTTGCAACTTAAGAGGGAATAGATTTAGATGGAACAGCTAGGAATAGGAATTCCTCAGTCCTCCCTAGTACCCTAGGGGTTTTCTTTTTTTTTTTTTTTTTTTTTTT
>NW_016806979.1:6075543-6088926 GCF_001698545.2 Rhinopithecus bieti | reverse complement strand
GCTGAGGCAGGAGAATGTCGTGAACCCGGGAGGTGGAGCTTGCAGTGAGCGAGATCATGCCACTGCACTGCAGCCTGGGCAACAGAGCGAGACTCCGTCTCTAAAAAAAAAAAAAAAAAAAAAGGCCGGGCGCGGTGGCTCAAGCCTGTAATCCCAACACTTTGGGAGGCCGAGACGGGCGGATCACGAGGTCAGGAGATCGAGACCATCCTGGCTAACACGGTGAAACCCCGTCTCTACTAAAAAATACAAAAAACTAGCCGGACGAGGTGGCGGTCGCCTGCAGTCCCAGCTACTCGGGAGGCTGAGGCAGGAGAATGGCTAAACCCGGGAGGCGGAGCTTGCAGTGAGCTGAGATCCTGCCATTGCACTCCAGCCTGGGCGACAGAGCGAGACTCCGTCTCAAAAAAAAAAAGAAAAGAAAAGAAAAAAGGAAATGGGTTTTGAAGGATGAATAGGACTTTGTCAGAAAGAGAAATCAGAGGAAACAGCATATGCTTAGGCTCAGAGACTGGAAGCACATAGTCTGGTGCAAAGTAGGTCCTTGAGAAAATCCTGGAAGCCAGGTGCAGTGGCTCATTCCTGCAACTCCAGGCACTTTGGAAGGCCAAGTTGGGAGGATTGCTTGAGCCCAGGAGTTTGAGACCAGCCTGGGCAACATGGCAAAACCTATCTCTACAAAAAAATATTAAAATATTAGCCGAACATGGTGGTGCACACCTGTGGTCCCAGCTACTCGGGAGGCTGAGGTGGGAGGGTCACCTGAGCCCAGGAGTTTGAAGGTGCAGTGAGCTGAGATAAAACCCTGAGGCCTCTGCGCCACCCCACCCCTCCCACAGGATCCTGCTTAACTCTGAGAGGCTCAAGTCCCGCATTGCCGAGATCCACGAGAGCCGCACGAAGCTGGAGCAGCAGCTGCGGGCCCAGGCCTCGGACAACCGGGAGATCGACAAGCGCATGAACAGCCTCAAGCCAGACCTCATGCAGCTGCGTAAGATCCGAGACCAGTACCTTGTGTAAGTGGCGGCTCCCCCATGACTGCTGCGGCACCTGGAGATCTCTCCAGGCGTCTCAGTCTCTGTCTCTCCACCAAGTGGCCCTTCCTGGGCCCCAAGACACCTTATCTGTCCACAAGTCCTCTTCCTCTCAACCAGGCCCAAAACTCGGTTCCTCCTGGGCCCCTTGAAAGTTTTCCCATAGGTCAGCCTCAGCTTAGACATGTGTGCAATGGGAGCGTCACTCCTATCCCATTCCATTTTGTGGAAAGCTGGGGAGCTTTCTACAAAAATTCCTGCTGGGCTGGGCGCGATGGCTCACACCTGTAATCCCAGCACTTTGGGTGGCCAAGGTGGGCGGATGGATCACTTGAGGCCAGGAGTTTGAGGCCAGCCTGGCCAACATGGTGAAACCCCATCTCTACTGAAATAAAAAATACAAAAACCAGCCAGGCATGGCGGGGTGCACCTATAATCCCAGTTACTCAAGAGGCTGAGGCAGGAGAATCGCTTGAACCGGGAGGCAGAGTTTGCAGTGAGCGGAGATTACGCCAGTACAGTTCAGCCTGGGCAACAGAGCAACACTCTGCCTCAAAAAAAAAAAAAAAGAATTTGCCTGCTGTGCATCCTACCATGCTGGGTGACTGCGGCAGCCCTGTCCTGGGTTCAAATCAGTTCAAATTCTGTCTCCACCCACCAACCTCCTGAAGACCTCAGCCAGAGTGTCCACCTCCTTCCTGAGCCTCAGGGAAGGCACTGTCGCATGCCAGGTGCCATGCTAAGCACCGTGCTTGTTATGAGTTCATTTGATCCTTTCCAAGCCCTTTGTAAAGTTTGCCTTTTACAGCCGGGGAGACTGAGACACAGAACCTACATCTGCCCTGTGCAAAGGCCAGCAGTGCTGGAGTGAGCCTCTGGTGACGATGAGGTGCCTGGGCTGGCATCTTCTGGGGGGGGTCCACAAGCATTAACAGAAACAGAAAAATGAGGGGTATGGGTCAGGGTTCCCCAGCAGAGCTGGGGGAGCCACCCTGGGTTCAGGCTGCCCTGAGCCAGGTCAGCGCTGCCCTCTTGTGGCAACCGGAGATATTGTACCCAGAACCCTCTCTTCTCAGCCAGACCCTGCCTCCCACAGGACAGGCCCACTGTGGGCTCAGCACCCACACAACTGCACAAGCCCACCTTTCCTGTTGCTTCTCAGGTGGCTCACCCAGAAAGGCGCCCGGCAGAAGAAAATCAACGAGTGGCTGGGGATCAAAAATGAGACTGAGGAGTGAGTGACCACCTGGAGGGAGGCAGGGAGGGTTTCCCAGAGGAGGGGGCCATTGGGGTGGGTTTTGAAGAATGAGTAGGAGTTCACCAGGGAGAAAGAGTTGTCCAGGCAGCTGGGGAGCCTCGGAGGCTGGCAGATGAGTGACCAGGGCCCTCCCCGCCATCCCCCGCCGCGCCCCGACCCCAGCCAGTACGCGCTGATGGAGGACGAGGACGATCTCCCGCACCACGAGGAACGCACTTGGTACGTGGGCAAGATCAACCGCACGCAGGCAGAGGAGATGCTGAGTGGCAAGCGGGATGGCACCTTCCTCATCCGCGAGAGCAGCCAGCGGGGCTGCTACGCCTGCTCCGTGGTGTGAGTGGACCGTAGCGCTGGGGATCCCCGCGTCCCTCCCAGAGCTTTCATTTAATGCCTGACACGTGCCAGGCCTTGAGAAGGAGTCCCTGGTGGGGTCATCAGGCACAGGGGAGCACGCGGCCCTGGAGCGGGGAAAGCTTGGCCGGGAGGCCAGCCTCCCGACCCGCCCTCTCCTCTGCCCCTACAGGGTGGACGGAGACACCAAGCACTGCGTCATCTACCGCACGGCCACCGGCTTCGGCTTCGCGGAGCCCTACAACCTGTATGGGTCGCTGAAGGAGCTGGTGCTGCACTACCAGCACGCCTCGCTCGTGCAGCACAACGACGCGCTCACCGTCACCCTGGCGCACCCAGTACGCGCCCCGGGCCCCGGCCCGCCGCCTGCCGCCCGCTGAGCGCCGAGGACCCCCCCCAAGCGGAGCTGCCCCTGGGCCCGTCTGCACCGGAGGCTGCGGCGGCAGGAGCCACGGACCAGACCAGCCACATCCAGGGGTCCTCATTTCTACGGCTCTGGCTTTTGTTTGGGGTTCTCTCACCCTCTTTCTTTCCTTCTCTCCTTCCCTCCCTCCCTCTTTCCCTCCCCATTCTCCAGATCTCCTGTCTCCTTTTCTCTCTCTCTCTCTCTTTCTTGGCCCTTGTCTTTCTCCATGTTGGGGGTCCTGCCTCCCCGACCCCATATCTCCCTGTTCCCCGGGCAATGCCCTCTCCATGGCTCTGGTCACCCTGACCCTCTGCCCTGCCCACCGCAGGTCCCCTGGGGCCCTGGAAGCCCCTTCTGGCTGCACCTGCCATGTTTACAGAGGGCCCCTGGGCTGCGCGGCCCCAGCCTGGGCACCCTGATTTTTAAGCCATAGACCTGGGGTCAGGGCAGGAAGGAACTTCACTCCGCTGCTTCCGAGAACCTCGGCCGTGACGTTCGGGGCCGGGCGGGACCCGCCCCACAGACTCCAACTTCCCCTCCAAACCCCGAAGTGAAACCCGACACCGGGTTACCCCACAAATGGGGCCGCTGCGAGAAGGTCCGCCACCCCTAAAAAAATAATTAAACTCGCAGGCCGGGCGCTTTGGCTCACGCCTGTAATCCCAGCACTTTGGGAGGCCAAGGCGGGCGGATCTTTTGAGGTCAGGAGTTGGAGACCAGCCCGGCCAAAATGGCGAAACCCCGTCTCTACTAAAATACAAAAATTAGCTGGGTATGGTGGCGGGCGCCTGTAATCCCAGCTACTTGGGAGGCTGAGGCGCGAGAATCTCTTGAACCTGGGAGATGGAGGCTGCAACGAGCAGAGATTGTGCCACTGCACTCCAGCCTGGGCAACAGAGGGAGACTCCTCCGTCTCAAAAAAAATAAATAAACTCGTGAGCTGGTCCCAACCCCCCCTAGGAATCACAGCTCCCCGTACTGGTGCCGCCGCAGTGGCCAAGTTGCGACACTGCCCACGGCCCTTCCGCCTGATGCAGATTCAGGGCTTCTCTTCGATCATGTTGGGTTTTGACTCTGTTTTTCCTTGACTGCAAAACCCTCTTTCCTCTCCTCTTTTGGGACAAGAGCCCTGGTTTTCTACGCTGCCCTTGGCCACCACACTGCCTGCCCGGCGAGCTGGGAGGCAGGTTTTGTACGGTACGTTGTTATTGATAAGATATAAAACATCAAACGTCGTGGGTGATTCTGTTGTCAGTGACTGGGCTTCAGTACCATCTCTGCGTGTCGGGGACCATGGTGTTTACGGGGTCACAGCAGGTTGGGCCCATGAGTTTAACTCCAAGCCACCTCTGAGACCCGACAACCCCTCCCTCCCCCACTTTAGCTGCTCAAGCCCGGAGAAGTTGAGGCAGTACCCAAGGTCATACAGGAGAGAGACTCAAATCCTGAGCTCCTGACTGCTCAGGGTACCCCAGACCGCATCCAGCCACTCAAGTGCTTCCAAGCTGCTCCCCTCCACCACCCCCAAACTTGAATCCTGTCGCAGCCATCAGCTGTGTCGTTGGAAAAGTCATATCCCCTCCCTGATCCACAGCTTCCTCATTCATTGCCAAGTGGTGTCAAAATCACAACCCTCCCATGCCACAGGGAGGGGTCTCCCGTGTCTTTGATGTTCTCAAGGCGTCGGCACCTCCATCCAGCACTGGAGGCTCTTCTCTGATCTCTTCTCAACCCCTCCCGTGCACAGACCGCCAGGTCCCAGGAGACGCTGAGCAGAAGCCCTGTGGGGTTTTTTTTGTTTCTTTTTAAAGAGTCAAGGTCTCGCTCTGTCACCCAGGCTGGAACGCAGTTGTGTGAACACGGCTCGCTCATGGCTCACGGCCTCAAACTCCTGGTTTCCAGCCTCAAGCAGTCCTCCCATCTCAGCCTTCTGAGTCACTGGATTACAGGTGCGTGTCACCATGTCCAGCTAATTGTTTTAAATCTTTTAAAACAAGATCTTGCCGAGTACAGTGGCTGACACCTGTAATTCCAGCACTTGGGAAAGCCGAGGTAGGCAGATCACTTGAGGTCAGGAGTTTGAGACCAACCTGGCCAACATGGCAAAACCTGGTCTCTACTAAAAATCCAAAAAAAAAAAAAAATTAGCCAGGCTTGATGGCACGTGCCTGTAATCCCAGCTACTTGGGAGGCTGAGACAGGAGAATCGGTTGAACCTGGGAGGTCGACGCTGCACCAAGCCCTGCACCAAGGTTGTGCCACTGTACTCCAGCCTGGGTGACAGAGTGAGACTCTGTCTCAAAAAAAAAAAAAAAAAGATCTTGCCCTTTTCCAGGTAGGTTTCAAATTCCTGGCCTCCAGCGATCCTCCTGCCTCAGCCTCCCCAAGTCACATGGGCCACCATGTGTGGCCTCATGGCATCTTTGACCTGGACTCCTGTTTACCACCCTCCCATCAGACCCAGAATCCACACCACCACTGCCATGTCCTTGTCCTTTCAGCCCTCCCCAACCCTGGGGCCTTGCTGTTCTTGTCTGTTCTGTACAGCCACCTCTCAAGGCCCAACAAGGCTGAACCTGGGGCAAGTGCATAAACAAACCTCCCCTCTGACCCAGTCTACTGCTGGGACCTTGGGACAGGAGCTACCTCCCTTAGTCTCAGAGCCCCCCAACCTTGCCAGGCACTGTCCCTGCCATGTGTCCTGTCTGGAGACACCCCATAAATAACTCCAGCCCAGATAGTGCGTCTCACTACTTAGGTTCTCACAGGAGAAAGGTTGCCGTCTTCATGGCCCCAGCTATGTTGAGCTGGGGGTGGAAGAGAATAGCCCGTGTGGCCTCTAAAAACACTCAACCACTGGCTGTGTGGCCTTGGCAAAATAGCCTTCCCTCTCTGATCAGCCATTTATTTGTTACCAACTGGAGTCAGCAGCCCCTACCCCCAGCCCCAACTGGATGCTTCTGAGGGTTCAATGATAAAATGGGTTGCGGGCCCACTCTATGCCTGGCAGCAAGCCAGAGAACAATACATTGTGGGGTTACATTTACGATTTCTTCCAATAGGGCTGGGCTGGTAACTACTGGAAAAATTGTAGCAATTATATTTATGGTTATTTCTTCAATCCCACCCGGCATAGGGTAAGCACCAAACTTGAGGCGATGAGTCTTGGGGAGGCTTTGAGAAGGAAAAGGGCTTTGCCAACGGTTTGGTTGTCTGAGGGATGGGTTCGGGGACCATCCAGCCCCTGGGACTTCAGGGAAACTCCGGCTCCCAAACCAGCTGCTGTGTATGTGGTCGGGGTCTTCCACACAGCTAGAAGGGGGCACAGCTGAGGACTCAGCTGTATCTTCCAGCCGTCTTTGGGACATTTTCTTCCTTAGGATCCGGTGTGTCTTGCCCTGAATGTGAGGGCCTGCAGGGTCGGAATGTCTCAATTATTTCCCCAACACTCCAACCTCCATCTGCGCCTTTTTTTCCAGGCTATTCTCTCTGCCTTCACTGCTGGGGCCACTGTCCTGTGTAGGCACCAAGGCCTGACCATGCCACCCGGAAGCCCCAACCTGGGACAACTCTCCCCCACCTGCCTCTGAGCCCTCCATGGTGACTCTTGTCCCCCAAACCTTATCCTTCTCCCCATTACACAGAAGGGAAAGCTAAGGCTCCGTCACTCAAATCCAAAGCCAGGTGGACCCCAAGCCCCCCCCCCCCCCCATCCCAGACAGCACAGGCCCCGCTCTCCCCACTGGGTGCCCCTTGAAGGCCAGGTTGCCCCCCGCCCCCCACAAGCCTTAGATGGTGAAAAGAAGGAAGGCCAGTTCTCTTCACCCGAAGTCGGAAGTGGGGCTGGGGGGGTACCCTAGAAAAATGACACACCACTCCCCGTGCCAGCTTCTGCTTTCTGGCATGGCTGTGGTCAAGCCTGAGTCAGTCCCACGGGACCACGGAGCGGAGTCTGGAGCATCGCGGTCAGGAGCTTGAGGGGAAGGGTCAAGGGGCAGGACGTGGGGGTTGGGCGTGAGGGAGGTCACGGGCCAGGCTGGAGGGAGGGGACCTGGCCACACAGGCCTTGCCCACTCTCAGGGGGCTGAGCATTTCAGTTACTCCCCCACACCCCAGCCTCCATCCCATCCCCAGCCTCCATCCGACGTCACCCCGTTAGATCACAGGCCCACTCTGAGAGTGGGTCCCAGGCCTCAAGTCCCCTAGCCGCCCCCAGAAAGTCTAGGAGTACATGGACACACCACCGTTCCTCTCAGCCTCTCTGTGTCTGTCTCAAAGGCCCCACCTCACCTCCCCTAAAGGTACTCTTGCGCCAGGGCTCACGTGCCTGGGCAGGGCTGATTGCCAAGAGGCCCAGTGACCTCGTGACTGGGGACCCAGCACCTGGCAGGGGTGGGGGTGGGACACCCAGAGGGAGGAGTGGAGGAGGGAGAGACGCTGGCCCAGGGCTGAGGGGCGTGGGCACCGGGAGGCGGGCCCGGGTTAGGGGCGGGACCACCCCCTGGTTAAAGGCGCTGATTTCCCAGGCAGCCGCTCCAGCCGCCACACTTTTGCCCCCGCAACGATGTCCCTGTCGCCACTTCTGCTGTTCCTGCTACCACTGCTGCTGCTGCTGGACGACCCCACGGCAGCGGTGCAGGCGTCCCCTCTGCAAGCGTTAGACATCTTTGGGAATGGGCCGCCAGTTAACTACAAGGTAGGGACGGCGACAGGGCGGGCAGGCTGGAGGGGACAGGCGCCCTGTCGGGGCAGGTGGCTCCTTCTTTCCCCCGAGACTTCACAGGGGAAGACCAGGGCCCCGACTGGAAAAACCCCGTTCATTTCCCAGCACTGCGGCCAGACTCCCTCCGTGCCGTTTCGCTTTCGCATCCCGCATCTGAGATGGGGCAGTTGCTTCCACCCGCCTCCTCCCACCCAAAGGTTCATTGAGCGCCTACTGTGAACTTTTGGGGCAGGAGCTGGGGTCTCCTTTTATGGTCCAGAGCACAAGTTCAGCAGCTGGCCGAGGGCCACCGGCATGCGTTCTTGCTGCTACCCTTGGTGCATTCATTCCATCCAGGGCAGGGCTTGCATGTCTCTGGGACCTATTAGGCAGATGCCCTAGAAGCTGAGCGACTTGCTCAGGGCTCCAGTGACACGGGCCGCCCGCCACCCCTCAGCTGAAGCCGGAAGTCAGCACCTATTAGGTGCCGCCTCTATTTGGTCAGACTTGGAAAGGGTTCACGTGGGTCCCTTGCTCAGCTCAGAGTCAAGGTCCTCCTGGTGAAGTGGCAAGAAATAGGCATGGGCCAAGGCCGGAGGCAGTGGCTCACGCCTGTAATCCCAGCACTTTGGGAGGCCGAAGTGTGTGGATCACCTGAGGTCAGGAGTTCGAGCCTGGCTAGCCTGGCCAACATGGTGAAACCGTGTCTCTACTAAAAATACAAAAATTAGCTGAGTGTGGTGGTGGGCGCCTGTAGTTCCAGATACTTGGCAGGCTGAGGCAGGAGAATCACTTGAACTCAAGATGTGGAAGTTGCAGTGAGCCGAGATCACGCCACTGCATTCCAGCCTGGGCAACAGAGCAAGACTCCCTCTCAAAAAAAAAAAAAAAAGGGTCAGGCTGGGCGCGGTGGCTCATGCCTGTAATCCCAGCACTTTGGAAGGCTGAGGCAGGCAGATCACGAGGTCAGGAGTTCGAGACAACTCTGGCCAACATGGAGAAACCCTGTCTCTACTAAAAATACAAAAATTAGCCGGGCGTGGTGGTGCGTGCCTATAATCCCAGCTACTCTGGAGGCTGAGGCAGGAGAATCGCTTGAACCAGGGAGTCGGAGGTCACAGTGAGCTGAGATCGCACCACAGCACACAGAGTGAGACTCCATCTCAAAAAAAAAGTCTCGGCTGGGCGCGGTGGCTCACGCCTGTAATCTCAGCACTTTGGGAGGCCAAGGCAGGCGGATCACGAGGTCAGGAGATGGAGACAATCCTGGCTAGGCTTACACAGTGAAACCCCATCTCTACTAAAAATACAAAAAAATTAACCGGGTGTGGTGGCGGGCGCCTGTAGTCCCAGCTACTCGGGAGGCTAAGGCAGGAGAATGGCGTGAACTCGGGAGGCGGAGCTTGCAGTGAGCCGAGATGGTGCCACTGCACTCCAGCCTGGGCGACAGAGCAAGACTCCGTCTCAAAAAAAAAAAAAAAGTCTCAAAGTCAAGATTCCACCTGGCAAGCTCTGGAAGGCGTGCAAGATGAATTGCCTATTACAGCCCCCTTTCTACAAGAATACCAAGTGGGGTTCAGAGAAGTGGGGAACTGCCCAGGGCTACACCTGCCTCACATCCCTTCCTAATCCACAGATGGGCAATCTATACCTGCGGGGACCCGTCAAGAAGTCCAATGCACCACTTGTCAACGTGACCCTCTACTATGAAGCACTGTGCAGTGGCTGCCGCTTCTTCCTGATCCGGGAGCTTTTCCCAACATGGCTGATGGTCATGGAGATCCTCAATGTCACGCTGGTGCCCTACGGAAACGCACAGGTGCATGGGCACTGGGGAAACTGAGGCATGTGGGCAGGGGAGCAGGGGACCCAGCCTGCCAGCCAGCTCTCACCCTGCTGCCTTGCAGGAACAAAATGTCAGCGGCAGATGGGAGTTCAAGTGCCAGCATGGAGAAGAGGAGTGCAAACTCAACAAGGTGGAGGTGAGCGTCCCCAGGGCCCCACACCAGGGTGGGGGAAAACAGGAGGTAAATATGAGGATGCCAACTCTGTCTTCTGCCTCGTGTGCTCCCATTTAATCACATCTTTATTCCCTATCTCCTGGGTGGGTACTGGTGATTATTACGAGAGGGTATCAGGGTACCCTGGGCCCTCTTCATGCCCTCTCCTGCCCCCTCTCCAAACCCCAGGCCTGCCTGTTGGATGTCCTTGACATGGATCTAGCCTTCCTGACCATTGTCTGCATGGAAGAGTTTGACGACATGGAGAAAAGTCTGCCACTAGTGAGTGATGCCCCTCACTCCTCACGAGGAGGGGACAAGGGTGGCAACCTTCCCTACACCCAGGCAGACTCAAATTCAAGTCTTAGCCCTGACCGCTGCTGTCTGTGCAGCCCAAGAAAACAACTACCCTTCTTTATTTTATTTATTTATTTATTTATTTTTTCTTGAGACGGAGTCTCGCTCTGTCACCCAGGCTGGAGTGCAGTGGCACAATCCCGGCTCACTACAACCTCCACCTCCCGGGTTCAAGTGATTCTCCTGCCTCAGCCTCCTGAATAGCTGGGATTACAGTTCTGTGCCACCATGCCAGGCTAATTTTTGTATTTTTAGTAGAGACAAGGATTCACCATGTTGGTCAGGCTTGTCTTGAACTCTTGACCTCGTGATCCACCTGCCTAGGCCTCCCAAAGTGCTGGGATTACAGGCATGAGCTACTGGCTACTGTGCCTGGCCCTTTTTTTTTTTTTTTTTTTTTTTTGAAACAGGGTCTTGCTTTGTCACCCAGGCTGGAGTGCAGTTGTGCGATCTTGGCTGACTGCAACCACTGTCTCCTCAGTTTAAGTGATCCTCCCACCTCAGCTTCCCCAGTAGCTGGGACTACAGGCGTGCACCACCATGCCCGGCTGACTTTTGTATTTTTAGTAGAGACAGCGTTCACAATGTTGGCCAGGCTGGTCTCAAACTCCTGACCTCAAGTGATCCTCCTGTCCCAGCCTCTCAAAGGATTACAGGTGTGAGCCACCATGCCTGGCCCCAGCCTCCCCTCTTGAAACTTCCATCTCTGAATCAGGGGAATGAATGCAGGTCTCTTAGGAGCATGAGTGATCACGGAGGACTTACTAGAGGAGGCATTTCTGAGCTGGTCATGGAAGGATGAGCAGGAATGTGCAGAGATGAGCAGAGAGAAGAATGAGCAGGATGAGCAGAGAGACAAAGATGATAGGATGTGGAGAGGATAGGACAGACCCCACCTACTTCCTCAGGGGATTGTGAAGAATGACTTCCAGAGAAGTGACTCATTGGC
Source organism: Rhinopithecus bieti (assembly GCF_001698545.2). Lineage (NCBI taxonomy): Eukaryota > Metazoa > Chordata > Mammalia > Primates > Cercopithecidae > Rhinopithecus > Rhinopithecus bieti. The sequence goes on along the minus strand of NW_016806979.1, from coordinate 6,077,869 downwards.
TCCAATCATTTATTCATTCATCAAACATCGGGGTCACCCGGCCAGACGCGGTGGCTCACGTCTGTAACCCCAGCACTTTGGGAGGCCGAGGTGGGTGGACCACAAGGTCAGGAGATCGAGACCATCCTGGCTAACACGGTGAAACCCCGTCTCTACTAAAAATACAAAAAATTAGCCGAGTGTGGTGGCAGACACCTGTGGTCCCAGCTACTCAGGAGGCTGAGGCAGAAGAATGCCGTCAACCCGGGAGGCGGAGCTTGCAGTGAGCCGAGATCGCACCACTGCACTCCAGCTTGGGCGACAGAGCGAGACTCCGTCTCAAAAAAAAAAAAAAAAATCCAGGTCACCCAAGAGGCCTCACCTAGCGACACCCTAGTCCTGCAGGGTTAGATCAGGGCTGAGAGAGTGGCAAGGAGGAGAGGGCACTGAGGAGACACAGTGGAAGGAGGAGGAAGGGTGTTCCTGGCAGAGGGATCAGCCTGTGTGGAGGCCCTGAGTAAAGTGAGATACCAAGGGGGGTCAGAGACAGTGGGGTCTGGTCTTAGGGATGAAACCAAGGGAGCTAGGAGGCAGGAGCAGCCTCAGCCCTGCCTCAGGGGCCTCCACTCAAGCATGTATTGAGCGTCTGCTGTTTGTGGGCATTGTCGCATCGCTGTGAAGCCAACCCTCTTCTCAGTGACGAAACAGGCTTGACTCAGGGCTGGTGGGGGGACCGTTGAGATAACGGGGAGGAAGCTGAGGCAACCCCCTGCTCCCCACCCACCCAGTGCCTGCAGCTCTACGCCCCAGGGCTGTCGCCAGACACTATCATGGAGTGTGCAACGGGGGACCGCGGCATGCAGCTCATGCACGCCAATGCCCAGCGGACAGATGCTCTTCAGCCACCGCACGAATATGTGCCCTGGGTCACCGTCAATGGGGTAAGAATCTTTTTAGCCCTCAGCTTGACACTCATAGTCCCATGGAGTCAGGGATGGACCAGACAGAGGGACCAGGGATAAAGGAGCCCAGACAGAGGTTGCAGTGAGCCGAGATCGCGCCACTGCACTCCAGCCTGGGCGACAAGAGCAAAACATGATGGCTTTGCATAGGGAAAAAGGCATTGGGGCTGGAGTTTTGAAAAGTGAGCAGGAGTCCATCAGGCAAAAAAATGTATGTATTAATTGGAAGTAGTAAACACCGATAGCCACCCCCCCGGGACAGGTGTGCCACTGATTTGCGAGGCGGGAGGCGGGGGCCAGACTTGGAAACATGTGCAGCCTGGTTTCTGGGCTGAAACCAGGGTGCATGGGTTGGGGCAGCTGCTGGGAGTGTGTGATCTCTGTCTTGCTTTGTGCAGAAACCATTGGAAGATCAGAGCCAGCTCCTGACCCTCGTCTGCCAGTTGTACCAGGTAAGCTGGGAGGGGAGCAGTGGGATTCGGGTGGTGGGGGTAGGGTCTGCTTCCAGGACTCCAACTCGTGGCCTTCCCCTCCAGGGCAAGAAGCCGAATATCTGCCCTCCCTCAGCCCGCTCCCTCAGGGGTGTCTGCTTCAAGTGATGGCCGGTGCGCTGTGGAGAGCTGATGGAAGGCAAGCGGGAACCCGGCTTCCTGCCTTTTTTTCTAATCCAGACCCTCAGCACCTGCTTCTCACCAACCGGAAAATTTCTATGCATCCCATGAAGACCAGATACACAAAATTCCACCCCATAATCACGAATCTTGCTCCACTAAGAATGGTGCTAAAGTAAAACTAGTTTAATAAACCTTTCTGGATGGTGTAATTAATTTGCTAAGTCAGCCATTCCCCCTTCCCCAGGCCTGGCGAAACCCCTCTCTACTAAAATAGAAAATTAGCTGGGCATGGTGGCGGGTGCCTGTAATCCCAGCTACTCGGGAGGCTGAAGCAGGAGAATTGCTTGAACCCAGCAGGCAGAGGTTGCAGTGAGCCGAGATTGCACCACTGCACGCCAGCCTGGGCGACAAGAGCAAAACTCCGTCTCAAAAAAAAAAAAAAGTGACTGGTTGTAGCCAGGCGAGGTGGCTCATGTCTATAATTGCAGTGCTTTGGGAGGTCGAGGTAGGAGGATTGCTTGAGGACAGGACTTTGAGACCAGCCTTGGTTGTCATCATAGCAAGACCCTGTCTTTACAAAACATGAAAATAGAAGGAATTAGCGGGACATGGCAGTGAGCAACTGTGGTACTCGGGAGGCTGAGGCAGGAGGATCACTTGAGCACAGGAGGTCAAGGCTGCAGTGAGCCATAATTACCCTACTGCACTGCAGCCTGGGCCAGAGAGCAAGACTCTGCCTCTTTTTTTTTTTTTTTTTTTTTTTTTTTTTTT
>NW_016806979.1:6058473-6073538 GCF_001698545.2 Rhinopithecus bieti | reverse complement strand
GTCTCGATCTCCTGACCTCGTGATCCGCCCGTCTCGGCCTCCCAAAGTGCTGGGATTACAGGCTTGAGCCACCGCGCCTGGCCCAGGCTGGTCTTGAACTCCCAACCTCAAGTGATCTACCTTGGCCTCCCAAAGTGCTGGGATTACAAGCATGAGCCAGTGTGCCCGCCCTTGTGTCTCATTTTAGAAGGGGGTGGCTTAGGAGGGAGTTGGGAACCTATCTAAGTCAGGTCTCTAAATGGTGCGAGCCATCAGGCATTTAATGAGCATTTCTTCTTTCTTTCTCTGTCTCCCCACCCTCACTTTCCTTCCTTCCTTTTTTTTTTTTTTTTTTTCTTTTTGGAGACAGTCTTGCTCTGTCACCCATGCTGGAAAGCAGTGGTGCGATCTCAGCTCACTGCAGCCTCCGCCTTCTGGGCTCAACCAGAGTAGCTGGGACTACAGGCGGGTGCTACCACATCCGGCTAATTTTTTGTATTTTTAGTAGAGATGGAGTTTCACCATGTTATCCAGGATGGTCTTGATCTCCTGACCTCATGATCCACCCGCCTCAGCCTCCTAAAGTGCTGGGATTACAGGCGTGAGCCACCGCGCCCAGCCACACCTGACTAATTTTTGTATTGGTAGTGGAGACGGGGTTTTGCCATGTTGCTCAAACTAGTCTCAAAGTCCTGGGGTCAAGCGATCTGCCCACGTTGGCCTCCAAAAGTGCTGGGATTACAGGCGTGAGCCACTGCGCCCAGCTCTTCCTTTCCTACTCGACAGGATCTGGCTCTGTTGCCCAGGCTGCAGTGCAGTGGCACAATCACAGCTTACCGCAGCCATGACCTCCTGGACTCAAGCAGTCCACCTGCCTCAGCCTCTTAAGTCAATGGGACTACAGGCTGGAGTGCAGTGGCACGATCTTGGCTCACTGCAACCTCCGCCTCCCAGGTTCAAGTATTACTCTTGCCTCAGCCTCCCGAATATCTGGGATTATAGGCACATGCCACCACACCCAGGTGATGTTTATATTTTTAGTAGAGACAGGGTTTCACCATTTTGGCCAGGCTGGTCTTGAACTCCTGACCTTGTGATCCACCCACCTTGGCCTCTCAAAGTGCTGGGATTACAGGCGTGAGCCACTGCACCCCACCCCAAAGTACACATTTACAAAAAGGTTTTGAAAACAATATTTAAGCCTCGCGGATCACGAGGTCAGGAGATCGAGACCATCCTGGCTAACACGGTGAAACCCTGTCTCTACTAAAAAATACAAAAAACTAGCCGGGCGAGGTGGCGGGCGCCTGTAGTCCCAGCTACCCGGGAGGCTGAGGCAGGAGAATGGCGTGAACCCGGGAGGTGGAGCTTGCAGTGAGCTGAGATCCGGCCACAGCACTCCAGCCTGGGTGACAGAGCGAGACTCCTTCTCAAAAAAAAGAAAAAAGAAAAGAAAACAATATTTAAGCAGGCATATTATAAAACATAATTATTGTTGAAAAGCTTATTTATAAGCTTTCATCTCACTTTCATTTAACTTACTTGTGTTCAACAATTATGCTTAATTACTCAGGAACATTTCATGAAACACTGAAAAAATCACCATCATCTTAAGTTACTTTTCTTGTTGACAAATCAAGTATCAAAATCAAAGAAACAAAGAACCAAAAAAATTAAACATAGGGGCCCAGCACCATGGCTCACACCTGTAATCCCAGTACCTTGGGAGGCCATGCTGGGGGAATCACTGGAGGCCAGGAGTTCAAGACCAGCCTGGCCAACATAGTGAGATCCCATCTCTATAAAAAATACAAAAAGTGGCCAGGCATGGTGGCTCATGCTTGTAATCCCAGGACTTTGGAGGCTGAGGCAGGCGGATCACCTGAGGTCAGGAGTTAAAGACCAGCCTGACCAACATGGAGAAACCCCATCTCCATTAAAAATACAACATTCGCCAGATGTGGTGGCAAGTGCCTCTAATCCCAGCTACTCGGGAGGCTGAGGCAGCAGAATCGCTTGAATTTGGGAGGCAGAGGTTGCGGTGAGCCGAGATCATGCCAGTGCACTTGAGCCTGGGCAACAAGAGCAAAACTCCATCTCCAAAAAAAAAAAAAATTAGCCGAGCATGGTGGCTCACACCTGTAATCCTAGCTACTTGGGAGACTGAGGCATGAGAACCACTTGAACCTGGGAGGCTGCAGTGAGCTGAGATCATGCCACTGCACTCCAGCCTGGGCAACAGAGTAAAACCTTGTCTCAAAAAATAACCATCCAAGCAACCAAAAAAGAAGAAGAAAAAAAAAACACATATAGGTCTCTCCTTTACTTTTTAAAATTAATTTACTGTCAGGCTTGACATCCATTAAGCAAGTCACCTTTTTTTTTTTTTTTTTTTCAGACAGGGTCTCACTCTGTCACCCAGACTGGAGTGCAGTGGGGTAACATCACAGCTCACTGCAACCTCTGCCTCCATGGCTCAAGCGATCCTCCCACCTCAGCCTCCCGAGTAGGTGGAACAACAGGTGCGAGCCACAACACTCAGCTAATTTTCTATATTTTTAGTAGAGACAGGTTTTCAGTGTGTTACCCAGGCTGGTCTCAAACTCCTGGACTCAAGCAATCCGCCCGCCTTGGCCTCCCAGAGTGCTGGGATTACAGGCATGAGCCACCGTGCCCACCCTCAATTCACTTTGTAAAAATTTATTTATTTTTTGAGACAGGGTCTTGTTCTGTCACCCAGACTGGAGTGCAGTAATGTGATCACGGCTCATTGCAACCTCCACCTCCAAGGCTCAGGCGATCCTCCCGCCTCAGCCTCCCGAATAGCTGGGACTACAGGCGAGAGCCATGAGCCAGCGCGCACGGTAAATTTTGTTTTGTTTTGTTTTGTTTTTTTGCAGAGATGGAGTTTTGCCATGTTGCCCAGGCTGTTCCTGAACTCCTGGCTTCAAATGACCCACCTCCATCAGCCTCCCAAAGTGCTGGGATGACATATCTGAGCCACCATCTGGCCAAGCAATTCACTTTTATTGCATGTATTGTTCTTATGTTTAATTTACAGTTTTATAGTTTACACTTTTATAATCTTCAACATCTAAAAATAACATAAGCCTGTTTGACTAGTCTTAATTTACATAAGCGAATGTGGTTTTCTAAAGTCAATGAAATAGAGCTCCTTCACAAGTTAATCTTTAGGAATTCCATCAAGAGGGAGAAAGTGTTACATACCTACAACATATACGTATAAACATAAATAGACAGGTGCAGTCAGAGATCTTAGAGCTTTCATTTTAAAACTATAGCTGTGAGACAGGTGTGATAATACACAACTCACTAGTTTAAAAAAAAATGGTGGAGCCGGGCACGGTGGCTCACGCCTGTAATCCTAGCACTTTGAGACGCTGAGGCGGGCAGATCATTTGAGGCTAGGGAGTTTGAGAGCAGCCTTGGCAACGAGAAGCCCCATCTCTACTAAAAATACAAAAATTAGCCAGGCACATTGGTTCATGCCCATAATCCCAGTACTTTGGGAGGTCGAGGAGGGCTGATCACCTGAGGTTGGGAGTTCGAGGCCAGCCTGACCAACATGGAGAAAACTTGTCGCTACCAAAAACACAAAATTAGCCAGGTGTTGTGGCACATGCCTGTAAACCCAGCTACTCAGGAGGCTGAGGCAGGAGAATCACTTGAACCCGGGAGGCAGAGGTTGCAGGGAGCCGAGAGTGTGCCACTGCACTCAGTCTGGGTGACCGAGCGAGACTCAATCTCAAAAAATATAAATAAATAAATAAATAAATAAGGGGCCGGGCACGGTGGCTCACGCCTGTAATCCCAGCACTTTGGGAGGCCGAGACGGGCGGATCACGAGGTCAGGAGATCGAGACCATCCTGGCTAACACGGTGAAACCCCGTCTCTACTAAAAATAACAAAACCTAGCCGGGCGAAGTGGCGGGCGCCTGTAGTCCCCCACACCCTCCGGAGGCTGAGGGCAGGAGAATGGCGTAAACCCGGGAGCGGAGCTATGCAGTGAGCCTGAGACCGGCCACTGCACTCCAGCCCTGGGCGGCAGAGCGAGACTTCGCCTCAAAAAAAAAAAAAAAAAAAAAAGCTGTTTTTCCTGGAAAGCAATAAAGTCTCTTTTGTTTGTTTTTGAGACGGAGCCTGGCTCTATCACCCAGGCTGGAGTGTAACGGCAAGATCTTGGTGTAAAGGTAAACTGAGGCTGGAGCTGAACCGGGAACAAAGACACAAGGCAAATGGCAGTGAGAATAGCCTTGTATTAGGACTCGCGGGCAAGTTTCCTCGGTCCAAAGGCGTGGGCCGAGGAAGTCGCGCTGAGGGAGGAGGGTAGCGGCTTTTTTACAGCCCAAGAGGTAGGGAAGCTGGTTGTACAAACAGAGCCTGGGGGTCTTGAAACTACTAGGGCAGGAGTCAAGTAAGGGTCATGAGGAAGGGGTCTTGGGAAACTGTTAACCGAAACTGCTGTTTACGAACTTGTGAAATGCAGGTGAGCTGCAGGTCATGGGGGAATATAGTTGCCCAGCCGGACCCTCTGACGTATGCAGGTCTGCGGGTGTGTTCAAAGAGGAAGGGAAGTCTCGAACAAAGGGCCTGCTACGCCAGGTGGCGCCGCCATGTCGGGTCTAGATCCCTGCCTAACATTCCGACCTCTTTCTAGTAAGAAAAAAGGGGCGACATGTTCATCTGGCTGCTTCCTGCTCGTATGGGTAGTCGAGGGCTTCTTCAGAGGTCGGAACTCGGGTATAGGGGTGGAGCAGCATCTGATTGAAAGTGACCCGGGAGACTTCTTTCATGCGGTCCTGGATGAAGCGGAGGATACAGGGAGCTATGAGTAGTAAGAAGCCAATGATTAGTAAGGGGCTTAAGAAAGGTAGGACCCAGCCAGCCATGGACGACTCCCACCACCCGAGTGGGGACTCTAATCCTGACATTTTTCTGTGGAGTCCTTCTTGGACTTTTTCTAGAGTGAGGAGGTTGGTTTCTACTAGTCCTGACTCATTGATGTAGTAGCAGCATTCTTCATTAAGGAACATACAGGTCCCGCCTTTGTCAGCCATAAGGTCGAGTGCCCTGCGATTCTGGGCTGCCACCTGGGAAACTGAGGTGATCTGTCGTTGGAGGGAAGCCAGGGATTCTGCTGAAGCTTCAATTGCTACTTGTAATCGGGCCATAAGGTCTTGAGAGGATCGGACAGGATGAGTTAAGGCTCCAGTTCCAAGGCCAGAGGCCATGAGGAATGCGGCTAAAGAGACTCCAATCATTAGCGGAAGGAATACTGCCCTTCCCTGGCGGGGGCAGGCAAGGGACAGAAGAGAGGATAGCTCGGCTTCACTGTACAGGGTGAGGCTGGGGACTAGGGAAATGGGAACGTCTACCTTATCAGACGACTGTGGATGGTGGGGAATGCGGAGCTTCCAGGTTATCTGGAGTGCGGCTGCCACCGGCTGGGTGAGTTTGGAAATGAAAGCCGGACCATTGTCTGATTGGATGGTTTGGGGGAGACCGAACCTGGGGACGATGTGCTCTAGGGAATAGTTGCCGTGACTTCTGCAGTCTCTCGAGTGGTGGGGAAAGCCTCAATCCATCCTGAGAAGGTGTCAACTAAGGTCAGCAGGTAGCGAAATTTTTATGTCGGGGCATGTGGGTAAAATCAAGTTGCCAATCTTCTCCTGGCTGGTGGCCTCTTAGTTGATGAGTAGGCCCTGAGTGTCTGAGCCTACCTTGGGGGTTCGTAGCCGAACAGGTGGCACATTGCTGATGTACTTTCTTAATTTGGGCCTGCAGTGAGGGAAGGTGAGAGATGGGTTCTAGGAAGTTATACATAGCCTTGGGTCCTATCTGGAGAGAGCGGTGTATGTCGGTTAGTGTATGTATTGCCTGAGTCTCAGGGAGCGCTATTCAGCTGTCAATGAACACCCAGCCATCCTTGTTTTGGGTAACACTGGGGTGGGCCATCAGGGTTTCAATTTCCTGGGAAGAGTAGTGGGGGAAAGAAAGAGTAAAGGCGCTCGGGGAGGGGAGGAAGTGAGGGCAGTGGCCCGTGCGGTGGAGTCAGCTAGGCTGTTACCGTGCAACACAGGGTCCTTAGAATGCTGGTGGCTTTTGCAGTGGATGATGGCTACCTCTTCGGGGGCCTGGAGAGCATCAAGCAACCTCTTTATATGTGGTCCATTGACTACTGGCGTCCCTTTGGTGGTAAGAAACCCGCGCTCTTGCCAGAGAATAGAGTGAGTAAGTGCAATAAGGTAAGCATATTTAGAGTCTGTATAGATATTAAGCGTCTGCCTTTCGGAGAGAAGTAAGGCACGGGTAAGGGCAGTGAGTTCAGCCTTCTGGGAGGTGGTGCCTAGAGGCAAGGGCCTTGGTTTCAACCGTTTGGATTGCTGTTACAACAGCGTATGCTGCCTGTCGGCGTCCATTGGGGGTTAAGACAGAACTCCCGTCTACGAACAGGGTACGGTCTGGGTGTTCTAATGGCTGTTCGGAAAGACCAAGGCGGGCGGGTGGCAGGGTGGTGAGAACTTTTGGGCAGGAATGTGTGGGGGCGGAATCGTATCCTAGAGTGGGCAAGAGGGTAGCAGGATTTAGAGGAGGTGAGGTGGTGAGAGTGATGTGAGGGTTTTCAATGAATAGCAGGTGGAACTGTTGAAGCCGGGATGGGGTGAGATGGCTGAGACACTTGTGTGTGATGAGATCTGACAGCCGGTGAGAAGAGTAGACTGTGAGAGGATGCCCTAAGGTAAGCTTGAGGGCCTCTTGGGTAAGTTCTGTGGCAGCCGCCAGGGCTCCCAGACAAGGTTACCAGCCCTGGACTGTGGGGTCTAACTGCTTGGAGAAATTAGGCCACAGCCTGCGTATGTGGACCAAACCGGCTGGGCCTAGGAGGCCAGTAGTACCTTCTGGCCGCTCCTGGCCGGTGAATAGAAGAAAGTGCCTAAGGGGGCTTGGGGGGGCATGAGAGAGAGCAGGCGGCAGAAAGGCAGGACAGTCCTGAAGCCTTCTTGAAAGAGTTGGCAACCAAGGGAGGGGGGTCGGACAGCGGTCCAGGTGGGTGTCTCCTTGGCCAGCCTGGCTAGAGGGGGCTTGCGGGCTAAGACCCCGAAAGTTGGGCAATCCAAATGGCCTGCAAATAGTACTCTACGCAGATCCTAGGAAGACAAGATCTCTTCCGCCCATTCCTGGAGGAGGCTGGAGAGCTTTTGATAGAGGCCTATTCTGATCTGCCGTGAGGCTCTTTCGTAGTGGGTGGGTGCAGGAAGTACACCCAGGGTAGGGACAGGTAGGGGGGTGCCAAAGTTGAGCCCCCTTTTGTTGTTTGTGCACTTTTGTTCAATTCTTGTCAGATGCCCAAGAACCTGACACCTTCAACAGGGTAACAACCCACAAGCAGTAGGGGTTTGCTACTCTAGTTACGAGAGATGCATAGGGGTTTCCATTGAAAATCAGCTTTTCAAGGCCCAGTTGTGGTGGCTTACGCCTGTCATCCCAGCACTTTGGGACGGCTAGAGTGTGGGGGTGGATCACTTGAGGTCAGGGGCAGTTCGAGACCAGGGCCTGCGCCCTAACATGGCAAAACCGCTGGTCTAGGGGGGACCAAAAATACAAACTTAGCTGGTCATGGTGGGCCCGTGGGCCTGTTGTCAGCGCCTCTGAGGGCCCAAGCCAAGCCATCACATCCCCTGTGCACTTGCCACGTCCTATGCCCAGGATGCGCCTGAAGTAACTGAAGAATCAAAAAGAGTGCAAATTGCCCTTGGGCCCCTCATCTTAACTTGATAACATTCACCACAAAAGAAGTGAAAATGGCCAGTCCTTGCCCTTAAGCGATTGATATTATCTTTTATTATCTTATGAAATTCCTTTTCCTGGCTCATCCTGGCTCAAAAGCTCCCCACTGAGCACCTTGTGACCCCACTCCTGCCCACCAGAGAACAACCCCCCTTTGACTGTAATTTTCCTTTACCTACCCAAATCCTATAAAACAGCCCCACCCTTATCTCCCTTCACTGACTCTCTTTTCAGACTCAGCCCGCCTGCACCCAGGTGAAATAAACACGCATGTTGCTCACACAAAGCCTGTTTGGTGGTCTCTTCACACGGACGCGCATGACACCTGTAATCTCAGCTGCTTGGGAGGCTGAGACACGAGAATCGCTTGAACCCGGGAGGCGGAGGTTGCAGTGAGCCGAGATCGCGCCACTGCACTCCAGCCTGGGTGACAGAGCGAGACTCCATTTCAAAAAAAGAAGAAAAGAAAAAAATCATTTTTCCCTACGGGAAGGGTATAATTAGGATACAATTGTTTCTGTAAGAGCACAAATTCGCTTGGAAGGAGTCAACGCGAATCGTATGCCGAGAACAGTGACTAACACTTCAATTACTATCATTATTCGAAACCTGAGATAAGAGAACCAGTCAAGGTCAGGCCCAAGGTCATTTTCTGGACCGGGCTCCAACTGGGCTGAGCCGCAGCAGAACTGTACCCCACCCCAAGTTCCATGAACGTGTTTTACAGGATTGGAGTCCACCTCGGTAGCTGTCGTGGTCACAGATCACATCCCTTCTGGTTAAGTCCAGGAAAATCTGGAAATACGGAAGGCAACCAACCAGGCCAGAAGGGGTTGTAACTTCCTAAGATTGTCACACCTCAAAGCGGGAGGCGGGACGACGGTCACTGATTTGCCCGCGTGACACCGGTCTACGATTGGCCAGTGCCGTACTGGGCGGTTCGGTAGCTGCGACGGTTTCCCATAGGCTGGCACAGAAGGGGGCGGGGCAACAAGAGTGCAGCTTTACCAATCGGCATGCGGGACGTAACGCAATTCTTTTTTCCGATTGGTCTGTGAAGCTCGGGCGGTCACTGGGAGATCGACCTTGGGATAGAACGCCTGCCTTTTATTCGTCAATACGCTTCGGGCCGGGCAATGTGGCGCTCCGAGGCTGCCTGCGATTGGTGGACGCGGCGCGGCTCAGGGCGGACCTGCGGACTGAAGCTCCCTATGCATTGGTCGGGACGCCGGAGGGGCGGGCAATTTGGGATCGACTGTGACTCGCGACTGGTCGGCGCGGCGGTAGCAGAGCGGGGCGCGAATTCCTTGGCTCCTGAGGGCTATGGCGCGGGGTGGCTGGCGCCGGCTGCGCCGCCTGTTATCCGCGGGGCAGCTTCTATTCCAGGGCCGCGCGCTGCTCGTCACCAACACGCTGGGCTGCGGCGCGCTCATGGCGGTCGGTGATGGCATACGCCAGTCATGGGAGATCCGTGCCCGGCCCGGCCAGGTTTTCGACCCGCGGCGCTCCGGTGAGGACGCCACGCTACTTAGCCCTTCACCCCGGGCGACCTTTGATCCCGATACCCGACTGCTGGCCGTGACCCCTGACCCGTGGCCTCAGTCCCCCGCAGGACCGCGCCTCTTCCCGGGTGTCTGTCTGCCGCAGCCCTGGGTCTTCATCACCTCCCAACCCCTGGGGGTCTCTGCCCACTACCTAGGAGCCTCTGGAGCCGCGCCTGCTGGTGGGGCTTGTAGTGGAAGAATGCACGGGTGGGCTCTTCCGGTTTTCCCGGTGAGGCTGAGGCTCCGGGATGGCATTGGACTTACCCAGGCCTTAGCCAGGGAGGGAGGGAGTGGACTGGAGAATTTGCCGGCCCAACCCAGCCCCCTGACTTACACTCTTATAGCGAGCATGTTTGCGGTGGGCTGCAGCATGGGTCCCTTCCTGCACTACTGGTACCTGTCGCTGGACCGTCTATTCCCTGCGTCTGGCCTCCGAGGCTTCCCAAATGTCCTCAAGAAGGTCCTCGTGGATCAGCTGGTAGCCTCTCCCTTGCTGGGCGTCTGGTACTTCTTGGGTAAGGAACCTCCTAAGCCTAGGCTTTGCCTCTCATAGGTGGCGAGGGGTGGAGCCAGCTTTGTGTTAAGAAGGATGCAGAGGTGCATTTCCAATGTGCCCCCTGTTTGCGTGGTCCCGGACTAGGAGTCAGGTCACAGCGGGGACGGGACAGACTCGGCCGATGTGAACGCTGGCGAGTGTAGGAGGGACCTCGTCCCTCCTACAATATCTGCTGGGGCCGTCCTGGGCGGGAGGTTGAGAGCATTTCCCAAAGAAGGGGATGACACTCAGTTGAGACGTGAAGAGGGAACCAGAGGGCAGAGGGAACAGCTAATGCAAAGACTCTGAGACCTGAAGGAAGAGAAATTGAGGCTGGCCTTCATGAGGTGCAACCGTGCCAGCCCTAGGCTCGGTAAAGACAGCAGTATTAATAGAGGAGTCTCTCATTCTCCACCTCCCAGGCCGGCTTCCTGGTCTGTGACGGAAAAGTAATACAACTGCCTCAACTACAGGGTGTGTCTCTTGGGGCACGTGTTTATATGTTTATGACCTCTGTCGCTCACTGGGACTGACTTGCTCTGTTTTGTCCCTACACCAGCTACCCTAATTCTCTGTCCATCCCATCTGAAAGTCCCTGTCCCTCTGCTCGGGGTGGGGGGCGCGGGCTCTCAGGGACCCAACCCCGCACCCTCCATCGTCAGCCCATCTTGTCATCTCAACAGTACTTCCTGACCTCTAACACTCTGATTTCTTGGTTTCCTTCCCAGGCCTTGGCTGCCTGGAGGGTCAGACAGTGGGTGAGAGCTGCCAGGAGCTGCGGGAGAAGTTCTGGGAATTCTACAAGGTGGGAGCACCCTCCCCTTGCCCATGTCCAGCCTCGCCCCTTCATGGACGCTCCGCCCCCACCCAGCTCCGGCCCCGCCCATCATGCCCCGCCTCTCCCCGCAGGCAGACTGGTGCGTGTGGCCTGCTGCACAGCTCGTGAACTTCCTCTTCGTGCCCCCCCAATTTCGAGTCACTTACATCAACGGCCTGACGCTGGGCTGGGACACGTACCTGTCGTACTTGAAGTACCGGGTGAGTGTGGAGGGCTTACCAGGCACCCAGGGGACTCCCCAGGGGGCTACACGTGTGAGCGCCAAGTGGCAGTGTAGCCAGCCACCCTGGAGGGTGGGAGTCTCCTGTGCTCCAGACAACCCTTACCCAACAGTGGGCTGGCAGAGAGCTCCTCACTAGCCGTTAAGACCCAGCCCTGGCTGGGCACCATGGCTCATGCCTGTAATCCCAGCACTTTGGGAGGCCCAAGCGGGTGGATTGCCTGAGATTGGGAGTTCGAGAGCAGCCTGGGCAATCTGGTGAAACCCCTTCTCTACTAAAAATACAAAAAATTAGTGGTACCCACCTGTAATCCCAGTTACTTGAGAGGCTGAGGCAGGAGAATCCCTTGAACCCAGGAGGCAGAGGCTGCAGTGAGCCGAGATCATACCACTGCACTCCAGCCTAGGTGACAGAGCAAGACTCCTCTGTCTCAAAAAAAAAAAGACCCAGCCCTTCTGTACTGTCTGATGCGACCTCAGCCAGGTCCCTGCCATGTCTGTTGAGCAGGGCTGATGTCTGGCCCAAGGGCAGGTAGGATAGGGCTCAGTTAGGAGGGACCAGGAGGGATGAGCCAGGCTTCTGACCAGATGCCTTGTCTTGTGTGGACAGAGCCCAGTTCCTCTGACACCCCCAGGCTGTGTGGCCCTGGACACCCGAGCAGACTGAACTGTCCACCTCCGGGACCAGATGCAAGACTGACTCCTGGCAGACCACCCCCTCTACCAGAAGGGGAATGGGCTCCTGCAGCGAGCTCGGGTCTGGGGCCACGTCCCAGCGCCACTCCAGCTCCCGGGCATTGGGCTGAGCCACCCTTTCCAAGCTCACTTCTGGGACTCAGTTTCCCCAACTGGAACACACCCATGAAGATGGATGATCATCCCCTAGCCCTTCTCAGCAGGAACCTCATACGACCTGTGACCAAGATGTCCCACTTGGGACTCAGCACGGGGCTCACCCTGCCAACCAGTCCCAAGCCCCAACCCCTCAACACGGCCATCCACCTGGCTCTGGGCCAAGCCACCAATCCAGAGCTCCCTCAGGTCCTGGGGCTAAGGCGGGGATGTGGCCAATCCCCTCAGAGCAGGCTCAGGCCTGGAGTCGGCTCCCAAAAGTTTCAGGCAGGGCCGGGCAGCCTCTGTGTTTCCTTCCCTGGTCGTGAACTGTGGAAATGCCATTAAATTATCTCTGTAATGTAATTGAAAGTGCTCGCTGGGCGCAGTGGCTCACACCTGTAATCTCAGCCCTTCGTGAGGCTGAGGTGGAAGGATTGCTTGAGGCCAGGTGTTCGAGACCAGCCTGGGCAACACAGCAAGAGCCTGTCTCTATTTATATTGAAAAATAAAAATAACAAAAGAAAATGCTGTGGATGATCAAAACCAGGGTGGGCAGGGCCCGGTGCTCACAGGAACACACGTGGTCCATTTGCTTTATTGGGTGTGTGTAGTGTTGACATCTCCTAAGGAACTAGGGGGCACGTTTGACACTCATGAGGTCAGAACAGGTCTGGTGGGTAGGAGGAGGGGTCCCAGGGTGGTGAATACCCACAGCACACCCCCCCACCAAAAGAGAAAACTGGGGGAGAGGAGCCCGGCAGGCCAGACTCTGACCCCCATGGTCCGCACAGGGGAAACCCCCAACAGCGGCCTCGGCCCACTGCGGCAGAGCCGAGGGGCTGGCAGGCCTGGCCACCTCCCATTGCCCGATCAGCCTGCTCTAGGGTGTCATCTGGCCCCCTCTTCACAACTGACAACTGTGGTTGGGGGTGAATTTAAAAAAAAGGCAAGGGGGTTTAGGAGGGTGAGCGGTGAGTTCACGGGGCCACGAGACACCACGGCTGAGTGGGAAAAGGGCTATATGTACAGGACGGGCAGGGCTTGGGGTGGGCAGGGGAGCCCGGGCCCCTGGGGGACATCTTCGATAAATAAATAAATAGCTACAATAATAAATAAGGGTGACGGGCTAAGTCAGGAGCAGGGGTCTTGTGGCCATGGCTGGTAGGGGCCAGGTCAGGCCCGGGTAGTTGGGGGAAGGTGGGGAAGACGGGGAAGAGGGGAAAGGGTGGGGTGGCTCTCAGCAGGCACAGTCCTGGTGAGGTGGCACCTGCTGGTCACTGAGCTGTGGGCCCTGCTTGGCGCCTGTGACCGCAGGGTCTGCCGTGTCCAACGACTCGGACATCTTCTCGCAGATGACGTCCACCAGGCGCTCAAAGGTCTGCTTGACGTTGATGTTGTCCTTGGCGCTGGCCTCAAAGAACTCGAACCCTGTGGTCAGGGAAGGCAGAGATGAGGACCCTGGCCACGCCCTATGCCAACTCCTAGAGATGCTTCTCTGAGGAAAGGAAACACCTGGAGATTCCCAGTGCCGAGCAGCTTATTGAAGGTACTGACAAATCCCACAGAGAAGCAACGTTGAACTGGGTCAGCGCTGCATTTCCTGCTTTTCTTTTTTCTTTTTTTTTTTTTTTGAGACAGGGCCTTGCTCTGTTGCCCAGGATGGAGTACGGTGGCGTGATCATAGCTCACTGCAGTTTCGACCTCCTGGGCTCAAGTAATCCTCCACCTCCACCTCTCAAAGTGCTGGGATTATAGGCGTGAGCCAGCGCACCTGGCCTCCTGCCCTTCCTTCCTAAAACTGTGTCTCGTTGTCCTTAGGGACCTGGCAAGACATGCCCTGCAGCGTCTAGCACCATATACTGGCCCTGGAAGCCTCTGACACTCAAATCCAGCCATGACCTCCCCCCTGCTCACACACCCTCTGTGGCTCCCTATTGCCCTCCAAAGAGTCCCAGCCTCTCAGCATATGGTTGAGGCCCTCTCTGATCGGCTACATTTCCTCCAGCTGACCCTCATGTTTCAGTCTTGTGAAATTATCACCAAAACACACAGGATCTTTCTCACCACAAGCCTTTGCCCAAGCTACTTCCTCTGCCTGAAAGACCCTTCTTCCAAGTTCTAGAGTCCACTGCCCACCACTCCAGGAAGCCTGGCTCCTCTCATCCAGGCCCCTCCCTCCACCTCAGGGATCACTTGAGGCCTCCCTAGATGCCTCTCGAGCCCAGCAACACCCAACAAAGCATTGGACAATGAGTGTCAGAATAAATCCTTAAACTTTCTGCATGGTGAACTCCTACACATCCCTCAGGTTCCAACACAAATGGCTCCTGGATGAAGGCTAGTTTGCAGAAAGTGTGAATTACCTGGCTTAGCTGTAAGACCTTGGGTGTGAGCCCTCCCCTCTCTTAGTGTCCTTTTTCTGGCCTTGTGGGTCTCTGGCCCAGCTGGGCACTCACCAAGGTGGTCAGCTAGCTGCCGGCCACGTTCTGATGACACCACCCGCTCATCCTCCATATCACACTTGTTTCCTACCAGCAGCACCTGGGCATTGTCCCACGAGTAGGTCTTGATCTGGGTGGACCTATAGGATGCAGCGAGAGGGGGACAGGTTATTGCTTGGAGGATCCCAGCTCCACCCTGACGGGCTGGTGTGGAGCCCGTGTCCTTGTCTGAGGGAGAAAGACCCTGAAGCTTGGCCCTCCATCCTCCCCACCATCCTTTCCCCCCGTGTGCCCCTCGTTCACCCCACTCCACCCCCTGATTGACCCATTATTGCTTTTGTGTTTTTTTTTAGATAGAGTCTGGCTCTGTTGCCCAGGCTAGAGTATCTGTCTGCCTTGACTTCTCAAGTGTTGGAATTACAGGCATGAGCCACCCAGCCCAGAAATTTTCTTTTTTTGAGATAGAGTCTTGCTCTGTTGCCCAGGCTGGAGTGCAGTGGCGCGATCTAAGCTCACTGCAACCTCTTCCTCCCAGGTTCAAGTGATTCTCCTGCCTCAGTCTCCCAAATAGCTGGGACTACAGGCATGAGCCACCACCCTTGGGTAATTTTTTGTGCTTTTAGTAGAGACAGGGTTTCACTATCTTGGCCAGGATGGTCTAGAACTCCTGAGCTCAAGATCCACCCACCTCGGCCTCCCAAGGTGCTGGGATTACAGGTGTGAGCCACTGTGCCCAGCCCAGAAATTTTTTTTTAAGTTATTATTTCTAGAAAAAAAAAAACAGTTATTACTTCTGAGCAGAAAATTGAAATGTTTGCAACCTCTAACCTATGCCAACTCTCCTTTTTTTTTTTTTTTTTTTTT
>NW_016806979.1:6037578-6055855 GCF_001698545.2 Rhinopithecus bieti | reverse complement strand
AAAAAAAAAAAAAGAAAAGAAAAGAAAAGAAAAGAAAAGAACAGTATAAATGTATCCTATATTGGAAAGTGACAAGCACCAAGGAGAAAAATCAAGCCAAACGAAGATGGAGAGATTATAACTGTAGGTTTTAAAACTAAAGGAAGCTGGACTCAGTGACACTCACCTGTACTCCCAGCTACTAGGGAAGCTGAGGCAGGAGGATTGCTTGAGCCCAGGAGTTCAAATCCAGCCTGGGCAACAGAGTGAGGCTCTGTCTCTTAAAACTAACAAGGCCAGGTGGGGTGGCTAATGCCTGTAATCCTAGTACTTTGAGAGGCTGAGGTGGGAGGATTGCTTGAGCCCAGGAGTTCAAGACCAGCCTGGGCAGACATAGCCAAACCCTGTCTCTACAAAAAAGAAAAAAATTAGCAGGCTGCAGAAAGCCGTGATCACTTAACTGCATTCCAGCTTAGGTGACAGAGTAAGACCACCCTGTCTCAAAAAACAAACAAAAAAAGAGAATGGGGACCAAGATCCAGCTGAAACCTCATACATGGAAGAACTTGAAGATGGGGAAACTGAGGGACTGGGATTAGGCGCTTATGGGAGAACCCAGTTGCTGTCTGTTTCTGCCCCTGGTATACAGTGGGCACCTGATAAATGCCCAGTGTGTAAGTGAATGACTCCAGTCAGGAAAGAGACAGACAAGGCTGGGGCTGCTTTTCCAAGGACAGGAATCCAACCGAGCCAGGCAGGAGCCCTCCAGCTAGGACCCACCCAGATCTGCAGCTTGATCCTCTTGTCGTTGCGATAGATGGTCTTGACCTTGAAGTCGATGCCCACGGTGCTGACGAAGGCAGGCGTGAACGAGTCGTCAGCATAGCGGAAGAGGAAGGACGTCTTGCCCACACTGCTGTTGCCGATGATGAGAATCTTGAACATGTAGTCGAAGTTCTGATCCGAGGACTCCTTCTGCCCATAGCGTGAGTCTGTGGCGGATGCCATCTGGGGATACCGGGTGTAGGAGAGCCGTGAGGGGGGCTCTCTCCATCCTCATGTGCCCAAGCCCAGGCAGAGGATGGCGAGGGCTCCAGAATACGGCCGGTGTATGGAGAACACCCTTATCCCATCAGGAACCCCAGTATTAATTGGTGGTGCCCCCAGCAGAGGGCAGCCTGTGACCTTGAAATCCTGGACGTTTCGGAGGAGGCGCTCAGAGAGTAGCCGATGGGGACACTCCAGCAGCCCCCTCCAAAGGCCTGTGCCCCAGGTGGGGCTGTAACCCTAAACCCAGGCCTGAGCCCAGAGGGGATGACTGCAGCTGGCTCCGCCCCCCATCAATCTTTCATGGTCCTCAGAACCCGGCCGCACTGCCCCACGTGCACCGCGTGCATGGTCCCTCGAGGACGCGCATCTGCAGCCCCTGCTTCCCCCAAACCTCCAGGCCGGAGAGCTCCGGCCAAGGCCGCTGCATCACATGATACAGGCGGGGCAAGCACACGCTCACGTGCACACAGCCTCAAACACGCTCATCCGTACATACAGGAGTGTGTGAACGCACTGGGGTGCACAGGACAAAGACATAGACACCTGTTTGCACACCGACTCGCCTATAGAAATGTCCAAACCACCCGTGCGCACAGGCCCCTCCACCCATGCAGGGTGTGCACATCACCCACACGGACACGGATCCCCGTGCTTGTATGCACGGGCCATGCATGCACAGGCGGTCCACACGTCTTTCTCCACGCGCGTGCAACACGCACACACTTAGGCCCAGACCCCCACGGGGTCACACGAGCATATCCAGGTACACACGCAAGGGTACACACAGACCTGCTGACACAGGCAGGCGCGCACACGCGTGTGCACACCACGCGCACGCGCACGCAAAAGCCTCCCGCGCGCACAGCTTCCCGCAAGGAGCTTGCCTCCCCTCCCCCTCCGCCGCAGAGCAGAGGGGTTGGGGGGGTTAGTGGTGAGGATCAGACAGGAGTGAGGCGCCCAGGCCCTACCCATTCCTAGCCTCGCGACCGCCGCATCCTTCCCCTCATTCAACCCTAGTCAACCCATCAGTCAAATGAAGGTTATGCAGGTGCTTGGAGTCTGAGCACACCCGGCAGCCCAGGAGCTCACCTTGCCCTGAACCGATGCAACGGCGACCCTAGCGGCAGTGACTTTTTTGGCGGTGGCGGTGACGGGGCCCCCTGTGCGTTGATGTGGGGCTGTGCGGTGGCGGCGGCGGCAGCGGCTCAGGCCCCTGCAGTCCTCGGTGACGTCCTGCAAGGGGAGGGGCGGGGCCTCACATGTAGATAAGTCCGTGACGCCATCCGGAGGCGGAGCCGCGCGTAGAGATGTGGCCCATTGACGCACGCGGAGCCAGATGGGGCGGGGCTCCTACGAAGATTGACGCGCAAATGGGGCGGGGCCTAGAGTTTGCATCCAGTAGGGGCGGGAGCGGCGCGGGGGCCGACTCCGCCTCTCGTCCGCCTCGGGGAGGCGGGGCCCCTCAGCGTTCTCTCACTGGCTTAAGCCCTCGAGCGACGGGCGGAGTAGCCAATCAACGATTGTCTACTCCCTCCTCCTGTCCAATGGTGGCATCTGGGCGATTGAAGGGTCGAGAGTCTGAGGCCTTGGCTGAGCCCAGGTCTTCGAGGGGCGGTTCCCTTACCCGCCCGCGCCCACCCCAGGTAGGGACTCTTGAGGCCACCGTCTAGTCCAAGGTGCTGTGACCCCTGGTAAATGCCCCTGACTCCCAATTGCAGTAAAGAAAAACCGAGGCTCAAGAGATGTTTTATGCCCTCACACAAATGGGGTTCAAAATAAAAACAAAAGAATAAACAAGGGTCAAGAAGGACCCCTGTCCCATTCCCGAGGCGTAAGACCCCCACTGAGGGAGGAGCTAGTAAAGACTCCACCCTTCTCCCCGTTTCTGAGGTTTGAAAAGAAAGAAGTAGAGGTCAAGACAGCCACCTCTCCCCACCGTTCCCAGAAAAGGAGGAAGGGGCTGACGGACTCTCTGGGAACCCCTCCCCTCCCTGCGCCCCGTCATCAAGAGGAAAATTCGAAGAAAAGGTTTAGCAGGAACAGAGAAGCGACCTGTCCTGGAAACCCCTTAAAGCCTGCGGTAAATGTCCCGGGAAACAGGGAGGGCACCAGCCGAAGCCTCCAGTCCTTCAATGCTCGGGTTCAAAGACCCGGGGGCTGGGAGACGCCCCTCCCTCCATCCTGGGAAAGCAAATGGAGCCTTTTGGGAGCTAAGATGGTCCATCGTTTATTCCTCCAAATCTTCAGGGAAAGAAGTCAGAATTTGGGGAGGGGGGAGGAGCCCGAAACCCCAGCCCCCACTTTGGGTCTCCTGCGCCCTCTACGCCAGCTTTCAAACCCTCCAGGGGTGTGTGGCCCCCAGGAGAGTCCTAATCCCCTAGATTCTCCCCCCACACCTCCCAGTAGGCGGGGCTGGAGTGTGTGTGTGTGTTGGGGGTGACTCGTCCTGTTTATAAAAAGCTCGCCAGCTGCGGAGGCGCCGAGAGACCAGAATAACTTAGCGCCTCGAGGCCCAGCCGCCGCCAACCCCGTCCCCAGCCCGCCCCCAACGCCCTGGAAGTACTGGGACGCCCAACCCCATGTCTCCGCACCGTTTGCATTTGGGAAATTTATTTTTTCTTTTTAGGGTAACATGTTTGCTCCCTCCTCCCCCACTCGGGCTATAAAAGTATCACGAATCCACTGCGGAGAAATTGGGAAAATTCAGAAAACAAAAAATAAAATAAAAAGAAATCCACCTCCCATTCTCCCCGCCCTCCGCGCCCACGCGGTAGTCCGTGCTCTGTGGGGGCTCCAGGGCAGCTGGTCCAAGCCCTTGCCTGCGGCCCCGTTGGAGGGGAGGAGGTTTTAGGCTGCTCAGCTCCCTGATCGCCCAAAGGCACGCTTCCTACATGGATGGTTCTCGGAAATACCTCCTGCCTTTTTTCCCCAGGAAGAGAAAAGTGAGCCACGAGAATGTGCAAAACCTTCTGTCACTGACGTAGTATTTTAAAGTAAAAATAGCCGGGTGAGGCGGCTCACTCCTGTAATCCCACCACTTTGGGAGACCAAGGCGGGAGGATCGCTTGAGCCCAGGAATTGGAAACCAGCCTGGGTAACATAGGGAGGCCCCGTCTCTACAAAAAATTTAAAAATCAGCTGGGTGTGGTGTCGCGTGCTTGTGGTCCCAGCTACTCCCGAGGCTGAAGTAGGAGGATCACTTGAGCCCAGGAGGTCGAGGCTGTAGGAAACGGTATCGTGCCACTGCACTCCAGCCTGGACGACAGAGTGAGACCGTGTCTCAAAAAATTAATTACTTAATTTAAATTTAAAAAGAATGCAAGCCCTTGATTATCCAGAGCAGCACTGGGCTCTGCAATTAGAAATGGTTGAGCTGGGGGAGGGGCTGCGGGCTTGGAGCATTTTCTGTGTGGCAGGGGAGACAGAGCTGGTGGGAGAAGGGGCTGGGCTTCCAGGCCGGCCCCACTCAGAGGAAAGTCCAGAGGCCTCCCCATGGCCCCACCCTATCGTCTACACTAGACAAATAAAAATAAAAATTTGGCCAGGCACGGTGGCTTATGCCTGTAATACCAGCACCTTGGGAGGCCGAGGCAGGAGGATCACTTCTTGACCTTGAGGTCAGGAGTTCGAGACCAGCCTGGCCAACATGGTGAAACCCCATCTCTGCTAAAAATACAAAAATTAGCCTGGTGTGGTGGTGCCTGTCCCAGGAGGCTGCTTGGGAGATTCAGGTATGAAAATCGCATGAACCAGGGAGGCGGAGGTTGCAGTGAGCTGAGATCGCACTACCACTGCACACCAGCCTGGGTGGTAACAGGGAGACTCTGTCTCAAGAAAAAAAAAAAAATTAAAAAAAAAAAGTATCCCAGATATGGGTCCAGGGATGACTTCTTGGGGAAGAAGACACTAACTTAAAACCCAATAGGGGGCCAGGCATGGTGGCTCACGCCTGTAATCCCAGCACTTTGGGAGGCTGAGGTGGGTGGATCACCTGAGGTCAGAAGTTCAAGACCAGCCTGGTCAACGTGCTGAAACCCCGTTTCTACTAAATATACTCCATCTCAAAAAAAAAAAAAAGAGAGTAAGAAAGAAAATAAATATGAATATCTTATAACAGATGGAGAAAAAATGGAGGGAAATAAGGCAAAATACTGCAGATAATCTATGGGTGGAGATACAGCAGAATTTTATTTCCTTCTTTATACATTTCCATTATTCCCAAATTTTCTACAATGAACACGTATTACTTCGGTTTTTTGTTTTGTTTTGTTTTTGTTTTTTTGAGACGGAGTCTCGCTCTGTCGCCCGGGCTGGAGTACAGTGGCCGGATCTCAGCTCACTGCAAGCTCCGCCTCCCGGGTTCACGCCATTCTCCTGCCTCAGCCTCCCGAGTAGCTGGGACTACAGGCGCCCGCCACCTCACCCGGCTAGATTTTGTATTTTTTAGTTGAGACGGAGTTTCACCGTGTTAGCCAGGATGGTCTCGATCTCCTGACCTCGTAATCCGCCCGTCTCGGCCTCCCAAAGTGCTGGGATTACAGGCTTGAGCCACCGCGCCCGGCCCATGTATTACTTTGTAAGGGGACTGGGGGAAAAATCTTGGGGAAAAAAATTCCCTTAATCTCTGCCTTTTAAAAGTCTGGAAGGAAATGCACCAAGTTCGTGAACCCGGATGACTTTTAGTTCTGGCACTGTGGGATTTTATCATTAACTGTGATGATGAATTCTGAGTGGTTATAATATTTACGAACGAAGCCAGCTGCTCTGGAAGCCGAGGGCGGCTGTGATGACGCCTGTATCTTGTATAAATATTCAGGAACGCGAAGAGGGAGGCAGAGGGTAGGGATGGATACTGAGGCTTCCGGAGGCGGGGATTGAACCCTAGGCTTGAGCATGGTGCTCTCAGTCCACTCGGAGTCCCGACCAGCAGGAGGAGCTCCTCCCGGCGAGGTGCGGTAAGTGAGACCATCAGGGCGGGAGGATGCCACCCCTCCAACCCACCCGCCAACCCCCGAGAAGCGCGCGCCACCAGGGGGCGCCGCTGGCTAATATTGGGCGCCCAGATGCTTGACTTTGTGCTGGCAAGAGGACGGCTCTGTGCCTGTTTCCCCATCAGTGAAATGGCCAGGACGCTCAATTTGGTCAATCGAATGTCTTAAGATGTAAAGATTTTATTTAACCCCAGATAAATGCTCAGTACCCCAAATGTCTAGGATATTTCAGGGAGGTAACAGACAACAACTCCCCACCCCCAATCGGAGTTTATCCAAGTACTAGGATCAGGTTACAGAGGGGAAACTGAGGCCCAGAAGGGGCTATGATGGCAAGAAAGCTTCAGGGGCCTCCCTCTAGGGGGAGTCTGAGGCAGTTTCAGGAATCAGGAGACTTAGAGACCCGCTAGGGAGGGGAAAATTGTGTGTTTTTATTGCTGTCCTAGGGAAAGAGCAACATGTTGGGGACCCAGCATGGAGTTCTGAGGACAGAGAAAGCAGGGGGCTCCTACATCCAGAGACACCGAAGACAGAAAATACAGCGACTTAAAGCAACAACTGGTGCATAAGTTAAATCAGTCTTCAGAGACATGTCGGGCACAGAGCCCCTTCTTTTTGTTGTTGTCGCCCAGGCTGGAGTGCAATGGCATGACCTCGGCTCACCAGAACCTCCACCTCCCAGATTCAAGTGATTCTCCTGCCTCAGCCTCTCAAGTAGCTGGGATTACAGGCGCCCACCACCACACCCAGCTAATTTTGTATTTTAGTAGAGTTGGGGTTTCACCATGTTGGCTAGGCTGGTCTTGAACTCCTGACCTCGTGATCCGCCTGCCTCGGCCTCCCAAAGTTCTGGGATTACAGGCGTGAGCCACCGCGCCCGGTCTCTAATTTTGTGTATTTTTAGTAGAGACAGAGTTTCACTATGTTGGCCAGGCTGATCTCAAACTCCTGACCTCAGGCGATCCACCCCCACTCCGCCTCCCAAAGTGCTAGGATTACAGGCAGGTGTGAGCCACCTGGCCTGGCAATTTTTTCTTTTCTTTTTTTTTTCTTTTTGAGACAGAGTCTTGCTCTGTTGCCCAGGCTGGAGTGCAGTGGCACGATCTCGGCTCACTTCAACCACCACCGTCTGAGTTCAAGTGATTCTCCTGCCTCAGCCTCCCCCAAGTAGCTGGGATTACAGGTGGCACCCATCCCCCACCACCACCCAGCTAATTTTCGTTTTTTTTTTTTTTTTTTTTTTTTTTTTTTTTTTTTTTTGAGACCGGATTCTCGCCTAAACTCGCCCAGGGCTGGAGTGCAGTGGCCGGATCTGCCAGCTCACTGCAAAAGGCTCCGCCGTCCCGGGTTTACGCCATTCTCCCCTCTGCCTCAGCCTCCCGAGTAGCTGGGACTAGCAGGCGCCGCACCTCGCCCGGCTAGTTTTTTGTAATTTTTTTAGTAAAGAGACGGGGTTTCCACGGTGTTAGCCAGGATGGTCTCGATCTCCTGACCATCAAGCTGATCGCAACCCGTCTCGGCCCTCGCCCCAAAGTGCTGGGATTACAAGCTTGAGCCACCGCGCCCGGCCTAATTTTTGTATTTTTAGTAGAGATGGGGTTTCACCATGTTGGCCAGACTGGTCTCGAACTTCTAACCTCAGGTGATCCACCCACCTCAGCCTCCCAAAGTGCTGGGGTTACAGGCATGGGCCACCGTGCTCAGCCTCAGAGCCCCCCTCTCTTTCCTTTCCTTCTCTTTTCTTTTTTTATTTTTATTTTTATTTATATATTTATTTTTTGAGACAGCGTGTCGCTCTGTCGCCCAGGCTGGAGTGCAGTGGTGCGATCTCAGCTCACTGCAAGCTCCGCCTCTGGGGTTCATGCCATTCTACTGCCTCAGCCTCCCCAGTAGCTGGGACTACAGGCGCCCACCACGATGCCCGGCTAATTTTTTGTATTTTTAGTAGAAACAGCGTTTCACCATGTTAGCCAGGATGGTCTTGATCTCCCAACCATGTGATCCACCCTCCTCGGCCTCCCAAGGTGCTGGGACTACAGGCGTGAACCACTGCGCCCGGTCTTTTTTTTTCTTTTAGACAGGATCTTGCTGTGCTGCCCAGGCTGGAATGCAGTGATACAATCATAGCTCTCTTCAGCCTCCAACTCCTGGGCTCAAGCGATCCTCTTTGTCTCAACCTTCTGAGTAGCTGGGACTACAGGTGCACACCGCCATACCTGGCTAATTTTTTTTTCAGAGATGGGGGTCTTGCTATGTTGCCCAGGCTGGTCTCAAACTCCTGAGCTCAAGTGATCCTCCCACCTCAGCTTCCCAAAGTGCCGGGATTACAGGCATGAGCCACCATGCCTTGCCCAGCCCCTTTTCTGCTCCTCTTCCTGCCCCCTACCACAGTTTCAGAAACAAAATTGGGTATGAATGAAGCTTTGGTGCTGAAAATTTCCCCACTCACATTTCCATGCTCTTGCAGAGAGCTGCTTGGTAGAGGAAGACGGTGAGATGCCTTTGGGATGGTCTCCTGACTCCCCAACCCCTTGTGCAGGACTACTACAGAGGCATAAAGCTGGTATGAAGTAGATGGGCAATACATATTTGACAAAGAAGGAAATAATTAAGTGACAGATGTGGCTCAAGAGTGACCACTGGAGAGGGTGGGCTAGAGGCTCTAGCAGACAGCACCTCTCCTCGCAGGGATAGAAGCCCAGGAGAAAGATCCCAAGGGCATTCTAAGAGGCTGCCCCTTGGAGAGCTCTTTTAGGCAAGTCTGGGGTCAGAGTGGACCCCAGCCAGGTGCCTCCAATTAGACCCTGAGAGCCACCTATGACTAAGAACTTGATTGTCTCCCTCAGTGGGTGGGAAAGTGAAGCAGAAGCCACATGGAGCCACTTCCTGGAAAGTCTGCCTGCCAAGAGCCAAAGAGATTAACCATGCATTGCCCCTGCAGTTCACGCAGGGCTGGCCCTAAGTCCTCTGGTTGTCGAGGGGTAAGTCCCTAGGGTCTGGGCCAGCTTCCGGGGACAGGAGTTCAGTGTCAGGCAACTCCAAGGCCTCTTTGTCTAAAGCTGTCTCTTCCCCGTCCTCTTCCTCCTCCTCATCCTCTTCCTCTGCCTCCTCCAGAGTCAGCTCAAACTGGAATCTGTCAGGCCCGCCCCACTCAGGGTTGGTGAGGTCTGAGGGACTTCGGGGGATCTTGCTCTGGTACCACTCTCGATTGTCCTCCAGCGTGTCCAGCAGGTCCTGTGCATCTGGGTGGACCAGGTCAGCCCAAGTCTCCCACAGTGGGTGGGCAATGTAGTCAATGAAACCCACCTGTGGCAGGGGGTTGGGCAGGTAGGCATTTGGTGAGTCACAGTGAACCCTAGACTCAATCCAACCTCCAGATCTTTAGCTAAGTTGTTCCCTCTGCCTGGAATGCCGCTTCCCAGCTCCTACTCATCCTTCAAAACCATTTTCAAATAACTCACTGTCTAGAATGCCTCCTTTAAGCCTTCTGGCCTCCTCCAACCCCAATTCTGACCCCACAGGGGTGAATGTACATGTCCCCCAGACTGGAAGCCCCTCCAGGGTCCCGCATGTTACCCAGAATAGATGTTTCCAAACCCCAGAAGTGCATGTCCCTCTCCCTGAAGCCCAGAGAGAATGGATCCCAGGTCTAACTCGGCCCAGACAGCACCCTTAGGACACACTCCCTGGCTAGCCAGCCAGGGCCAAGCCAGGGCTCATGGGGTTGGCTCAGCCCCTCCCTTTTACTCTCTCCCAGTGTCTACCAGCTCAGCCCAGTCCCCTGCCAACCTGGGACTTCTCCACGGAGGCCGTGTGCTTGTCACACATGGGACTGATGTCCAGGCCCGACTCACGCTCGCGGTCTCCCTGATGGAAGAACTCGGCCATGATGCGGTCTGTCCACTGGCGGTACAGGGGCAGTGGCTTGGTAGGGTTGCTCAGGTCAGCGCAGTGCACCAGATTCTGCAAAACCTACAGACAGCGAGGCTCGGGAGGGCACTGGAGGGGCCCAGCCACATCTGGACCTGGCACCCCCACAGACAGGCTTGGTGCCATGGACACATTCATCTTACAGGTGGGGAAACTGAGGCTTGAGACCTGAAGAAGTGGTTAAGGCATAGGCATGCGACTCTTGACATTTCTTCAAGTTTGGCATACAGTCGGCACTTCATAAATGAAGCTAAATGAGAATTGCAAAAATGGAGGTCCTCTCCAATTTTTTTTTTTTTTAAATGAGATGGGGTCTCACTCTGTGACCCTGGCTGGAGTGCAGTGGCAAGATCTTGGCTCACTGCAACCTCTGCCTCCCAGGCTCAAATGATCCTCCTACCCCAGCCTCCCGAGTAACTGGAACCATAGGCATGTGCCACCATGCCCGACTAATTTTTGTATTTTTGTAGAGACAAGGTGTTGCCCAGGCTAGTCTTGAACTCCTGAGCTCAAGCGATCCGCCCATCTCAGCCTTTCAAAGTGCCAGGATTACAGGTGTGAGCCTCTGAGCCAGGCTTCTTTTTTTAATTTCTTTTTTTTTTTTTTCTTTTAAGAGACAGGGTCTCACTCTGTTGCCCAGACCAGAGTGCAATGGTGCAATCACACCTCACTGCAGCCTCTAACTCCTGACCTCAAGCGATCCTCACGCCTTAACCTCCCAAAGTGTTGGGATTACAGGTGTGAGCCACTGCCCCCAGCCTTCACTCACACTAAATGTGTAAGAGGCCTAGCTAAAATTGTTTTTAAAGTAAAACCAAAATATAAAAAGGAGGCCCCGGGGCCCGACCAGCTACACACCTGGATTCGGTCGGAATAGTTGTCCAGGAGGAGGACACCGAGGCTTGTCACCTTCTTGGTCTCCACCATGGTCTTGAGGTCAGCCAGGAGGTTCATGTGTTTGGACATGTCTGTGGCCAGCACCTGGGGGCAGGCAAGGGAAGGTGACAGGTGCAAGGACCCTGCCCACCCTGACCCTCACTCCCAACTCCTAGATGCCACTCCAGCTCAGAATCAGCCTTCTGGGCCTCAGCATACTCATCTGTGAAATGGGAGGATGCAACGGCATTCACTGCAAACCCTGCTCACAAGAGGGGCTCAGTCAGGAGCCCCTTTTGGGAGGTTGTTTGGGTTGGCCATGAATTCTACATGTGTGACAAGGTGGGGGGGGAGGTGACCAAACCTGTGCATCTGGGACTTGTGAGCCCAAGTCTCCCACAGTGGGTGGGCAATGTAATCAGTGAAATCCACCTGTGGGGTAGGTGGGGCAGGTAGGCATTCGGTGAGTCACAGCAAACCCTAGAACCTCCAGATCTTTAGCCAGGTTTTTCCCTCTGCCTGGAATGCCACTTCCCAACTCCCACTCATTCCTCAAAACCCTTTTCAAATAATCCATCCTCTAGGATGCCTCTGTTGACCCTTCCGGCCTCCTCCAACCCCAATTCTGATCCCACAGGGCTGCTTACGTGCTAAGGTGAGTTGTACCTGAGGACAGCGTGGAGGATGAGGTGTGTGCAAAGGGACTGGAAGAGTTGGGTACATAAGAGGAACCTAGAAGAGGTGGTTGTGGCTGGAAGAAGTGAGCTCAAGAGAGATGGAGGTGAGACGGAGGAGGTTGAGGGCCTCTGGCAGCTGGAGGACCTTGTCCAAAGCTGCAAGGGAGTTTGCAGCTCACTGTGGGGAGGGATGTGACTTCATACCCCTCAAACTTCCATGTGGCTGCCATGTGCCCTGGAGAGCTGTTTCTTTCTTTTTTCTTTTTTCTTTTTTTTTTTAATTTATTTTATTTTATTTTATTTTTGTGAGACGGAGTCTTGCTCTGTCACCCAGGTTGAAGTGTAGTGGTGTGATCTCGGCTCACTGCAACCTCTGCCTCCCGGGTTCAAGTGATTCTCCTGCTTCAGCCTCCCGAGTAGCTGTGATTACAGGTGCGTGCCACTGCGCCCAGCTAATTTTTTGTATTTTTAGTAGAGACGGGGTTTCACCATGTTAGCCAGGATGGTATCGATCTCCTGACCTCGTGATCCACCTGCCTTGGCCTCCCAAAGTGCTGGGATTACAGGTGTGATCCACCATGCCCAGCCTTGGAGGGCTGTTTTTAACTCTGGGCACAGATGTTTAAAAACCAGAATGACCACCAGGCGCGGTGGCTCACGCCTGTAATCCCAGAACTTTGGGAGGCCAAGGCGGGTGGATCATGAGGTCAGGAGTTCGAGACCAGCCTGGCCAACATGGTGAAACCTCATGTCTACTAAAAATACAAAAATTAGCTGGGCATGGAGGCGCGCCTGTAGTCCTCACATGTGGTTCCCACTGCTGGGAACACAGTTCCCCGTCCCGTAGTCTTCCTCATTCTGCACATCCTGGCTTTAATGTTCCCTCTCCAGGAACCCCTCTCTGATCTCTTTGGCTGGTCTGGGCTCTGAAAGCACCTTGAACCTCCTTCCTCACCGCTCTGCCTGCAGGTCCCCAGTCACAGCTACCACCTCTGTGGCCGTCTGCCCTACAGATCATGAATTTCATAAAGGCCGGAACTGTCTTTGCACAGATCAAGCACATAGTAGGTGCTCAATAAATGCTTGTTAAGTGCATTAATGAGGCATGAGACCCCAAAACCTACTGATGTGCCCCTACTTAAAAAAAAATCAAATGGACAGATGTGCTTAATTTTTTTTTTCTTTTTTTTTTTCTGAGACAGAGTCTTGCTCTGTCGCCAGGCTGGAGTGCAGTGGCGCTATCTCCACTCACTGCAACCTCGACCTCCCAGGTTCAGGCGATTCTTCTGACTCAGCCTCCTGAGTATCTGGGATTACAGGCGCGTGCCACCACGCCTGGCTAATTTTTGTATTTTTAGTAGAGATGGGGTTTCACCATGTTGGCCAGGATGGTCTTGATCTCTTGACCTCATGATCCACCTGCCTCACCCTCCCAAAGTGCTGCGATTACAGGCCTGAGCCACCGTGCCTGGCTGCTTAATTATTTTTATTTTTTTTGAGACAGAGTCTCATTCTGTTGCTGAGGCTGGCGTGCCGTGGTGCAATCTCAGCTCACCGCGACCTCCACCTCCCAGGTTCAAGCGACTCTCCTGCCTTAGCCTCCCAAGTAACTGGGATCACAGGTGCCCACCACCACGCCTGGCTAATTTTGGTATTTTTAGTAGAGACGGGGGTTTCACCATGTTTGTCAGGCTGGTCTCGAACTCTTGACCTCAAGTGATCTGCCTGCTTCAGCCTCCCAAAATGCTGGGATTACAGGTGTGAGCCTGTGCCCAACCCAGATGTGCCAAATTTAAGGCTCAGCAAAAGTTGCACTTGAGACCCCAGAAACAGTTTCCATATCACCTGCATACAGCCAGGATCTGCTGAGCCCAGCAGAGGGCTTGCGGTTTGGACAGTTACTGTCCCTTTTTTTTTTTTTTGAGATGGAATCTCACTCTGTTGCTGACACTGAAGTGTAGTGACATGATCTCAGCTCACTAGCTCACTGCACCCTCTGCCTCCTGGGTTCTAGCAATTCTCCTGCCTCAGTCTCCCGAGTAGCTGGGATTACAGGTGCGCACCACCACGCCCAGCTAATTTTTGTATTTTTAGTAGAGATGAGGTTTCACTATGTTGGCCAGGCTGGTCTTGAACTTGTGACCTCAGGTGATCTGCCTGCCTCTGCTTCCCAAAGTGCTAGGATTACAGGCATGAGCCACCGCTCCTGGCCCCACTGTTCCATTTCACAGACGAGGAAGCTCAGACTCAGAGTGAGGACATGCCTGGGTCTGGATGAACCACCGGCCATGCTAATATTGCCCCACCCTGCTGTTGGCAGATGAGAAGGATGCCCCCCTCCCCTCTGCCCCTCCCTCCCCTATTACTGCCCTAGCCTCACCATGTCAATGACCATCTTGCGCAGACTCAGTCGCTGCTTGGTGCTGAGGTTCTGGAAGATATCGCAGTTCTTTGCCTGCAGCAGCTTGAAGCCCACAGCCAGGTGGTGGTTCTCCAGCACGGAGGCATCATTGTACATAAGCGCCAGCTCTGAGTCTGCGGGGATATGGGACTGAGAGCCCCAAGATCCACCCTCCCCACCCACTCTACCCAAAAGCAGCTTTCGGAAATCCTTAGCAAACTCCTACTATGCATTGAAGGCCCAACTCTAGCATGCCCTCCTGTAAGAAACCATCCATGTCCCTGGCCCTTCCCTGACTGCAGGGCCAGGGGTATCTGTGTTTGACTCTGCCTACCCAAGACTGGGAAGGCTCCTCACAGACCCACTATGGCCAGAGACAGTGAGTACTCAGTAATGTTTTTTGTTTGTTTGTTTCTTTTTTAGAGACAGGGTCTTGCTGTCACCCAGGCTGGAGCACAGTGGTGCAATCATGGCTCCCTGCAGCCTCAACCTCCCGGCCTCAAGTGATCCTCCCATCTCAGCCTCCTGAGTAATTGGGATTACGGTGTGTGCCACCACACTTGGCTAATTTTTTTTATTTTTTGGAGAGACAAGGTCTCACTGTATTGCCCAGGCTGGTCTCGAACTCCTGAACTCAAGCAATCCTCCCACCACGGCCTCCCACAGTGTTGGGATTACAGGTGCGAGCCATGATGCCCAGTCTCTCAGTGCTGGTTAAATAAACAACTGAGTTTTTGTCTTATTGGACTCTAGGCCCTTTGAGTGAGGGGCCTCCACTCTCACCCCCAGCACTCCAGGGCTTATACACAGAAGGTGCCCAATAATTGCCTGTCAACCGAGTTTTTCAGATTCCTCATATGATCCTAAACGTTAAGATCTTGGTGGAAGTGGCCAGGCGTGGTGACTTATGACTGTAATGCCAGCACTTTGGGAGGCCGAGGCAGGCAGATCGCTTGAGGCCAGGAGTTTGAGACCAGCCTGGGCAACATAGTGAAACCCTGTATCTATGAAAAATACAAAACTTAGCCGGGCATGGTAGCATGCACCTGTAATCCCAGCTACTCCGGGAGTCTGAGGCTAGAGAATCGCTTGAACCTGGGATGTAGAGGTTGCAGAGAGCCGAAATCGCACCACTGCACTCCAGCCTGGGTGACAAAGCAAGACCCTGTCTTAAAAAATAAATAAATAAAGACCTTGGTGGAACCAGATCAGCTCTGCCACAGCTCATTATTCTGTCATTTATTGAGCACCTACTGTGCACCCAGACCTGCTCCAAGCCCCTGAAGGGAGGGAAGACTGTCATAGTCATTTCATAGACAGGGAGACTGGGCTCAGGACAGATGGGAACCCCCTGAGATCACCTGGTAGACAGGGTAGAGGCGGGGTCTGCCTCACCTCCTGCACCCACTTCCCACTCCTACTTACTGGTGTTAATCAGAAACTGGTTAGAGACCCCAGGATGGTCCACATCATGGATGGCGCTTGCAAAGAGGGCAGCCAGGATTTCCAAGTCTGTGAACACAGCCTGAGCAGGCAGAGAGCACAGGTGAGAGGGGCGGGTTCTCTGGGCCCTGCACCCACCCGCCTGCCTGCAATCATAGCGCAGTACCTCGAGGGCAGGTGTAGCCAGCAACACATGCGTGGACTGGGTCACATCGGCAGCATGTAGGCTGTTGTGATAGGCCACATCGGCATGGTAGTGACCCTCCAGCATCAGCAGATAGGTGGCCAGTGTGTCTGCTGGGATCTGGAATGTCTTCAGCAGGTCCCGCTCCTGGTCCATCACAGATCCTGGCTCAGGGCCTTGGTCTTGGGGCTGCAGCACACGCTGTTCCTACTCCTCTCTTCTGAACTCCTATCCATGCCTCGAGCACCCACTCCTCTGAGACGCCCTCCCTGCTCTCCTGGACTCCTCCACTCTGTGTTCTTTGGTGGTCCATCCCTGACCCTACAGGACTGGGGATGTCTGTGTCCAGCTCTTCTCTCCAGATTTCTCTCCTCTTCAGGGCCAGGGGCCAGGGCTGAGGTTTCTGGACAATGAACTGTTCATCTGTGTGAACTCCTATTGATCCTTCAATACCCTGCTCAAATTATCCCCTTCAGAAATGTCAGAAAGGATTTGAAAAATGAGTGTCCCTGAGGTCTAGGGTAGGAAGTGGTGAAGGAAACCCCAGGAGTTTTTCCTTGGAAGCCAAGGGCAGGGTAGGTACCTGAAAAATGCTGAATATGATAGCTGTAAGGGGCCGGTTCCCACTTAGCTCCGCCACCTTGAACACGTCAAGTCCCCACCTGTTGGTGTCTTCTAGCTCCTAAGATGTGAAGAACTGGAGCTTAATTAACCCCAGCCCAACTTCCCCACACTCTAGAGCCTCCATCCTCCCACCCCAGGTTCCACAGTGAGCCCCAACTGCCTAGTATATAGGTGGGCAAACAGGCAGACAGAGCCAAGGGCCAAACCTTGATCTTGGCATTGTGGTTGAGGACCCACCTTGGCCAGCTGTTCCTCCTGGTCAGTCTGGACCCCAAAGCGTGGGACAGTGGCTGAGGAGAGGCTGGCACCATGGCAGAACCCATGTAGGCCACTGATCCGGGACATAGGCTGCGGGGCCTCCTCAGTGGTCACCTTGGGCAGCTCCACCTCAGTCTGCTGGTCTGCAGATGAGCCAGGGTGAGGCTTACAGAAGCTGATTTCACCTGTTGGGGCCTGGCCTCAGGACCTGAACTTTGCCAAACCCCAGGATCAACCTATTTCCCTTTCTACAGGAACCAAAGTAAGTTCGGGGTAAAGACCCTGTCGGCCGGATGCGGTGGCTCATGCCTGTAATCTCAGTGCTTTGGGAGGTCGAGGTGGGTGGATCACTTGAGGTCAGGAGTTCAAGACCAGTCTGAGCAATATGGTGAAACCCCATCACTACTAAAAATACAAAAATTAGCCAGGTATGGTGGCAGGCACCTGTAACCCCAGCTACTCGGGAGGCTGAGGCGGGAGAATTGCTTGAACCCAGGAGGCGGAGGTTGCAGTGGCTGAGATTGCACCACTGCACTCCTGCCTGGGCAACAAAGTGAAACTGTATCAAAAAAAAAAAAAAAAAATCCTGTCTTGCCTATAGCTACCTACCCCTCTCCTCTGTTCACGGCTGATTTCAGTAAACCCTTCTGCTAGGCATGGCCCTGGGGCTCCGCATTCCCCCCAAACAGCCTAGTGTCTTTTCCATCTCCCAAGCTGGTGTCTGGCTCCCTCTATCTCCTCCTAGGCAAATTTCTGCTCATGCTTCAAAACCCTAGCTTCAATGTCCCCTGCTCCTGGAAGTTCCCCTTGTTCCTCCCTCTGATCCAGCCCTAACTCATGGGGCTGAAGGTGTCTGTGTCAGGCTGTATCTCCCCTGGACTGAGGTCTATAATAGAAATATTTATTTCTCTTGCTTCTTAGTGCTCCTATAATATCGTCCAGGCAGTGACTCAACAAAGCTCACCCAGGAAGGTCCGGGAGATGTACTCGGACACCTGGTTCCCGGAGCGGCTGGTTTCAGACAGGTGGGTCAACTCCCGGTTTAGGATCCGCTTGAACTGGGGCGGAGGGAAGGTGAAGACAGTGATGATGGGGTACCGTGGGCAGAGGCAGGTGAGCTCAGCGATCTGCCCCACCTCACCTTGTTGGAGGCCATCTCCCCCACCGAGTGCCGGGTCTGCAGCGTCTCCAACTGATCCAGGCACCAGTCCAGCTCGTCTAGCGTCTCCAATGCCAGCTTCTGCCCCGTGTCCTCTGGGAGCCGAGGCAGTCAGGGGCCTGCCCCACCCCTGCTCAGGGACCCCACGCCTCTCACGCTTTCGTCTCTGCATCTGGACCCTGAAACTGTTCCCACGGGGGCCACCCAGGACTCCTGGACCCAAGTTCCAGATCTGTCCCCCGAGTGGCTGTGTGACCATGAGATCTCTGGGCCTCAGCCTCCTCATCTGTAATATGGGTGTGGTGGGGTCTATCCCCGAGGGCGTTATTGTTTGTTTTTGCAGGGGTGGGGCTACAATTAGCCCCAGTCTAAGGGCTCATGGACTGGGGAGGTCACTATGGAAAGGAAGCTCCCAGCTGTCCTCAGCAGGGTAGGGAAGGAACAGGTACTTTACCTGCAGGCGGAGGGGGCTGATTGCTGGATGAAGGGTTTCCGACGGGTCCCTGCCTGCGGTACAGCAGCCTCAGGCGTGGCTGCTCCGCCCATCTCGCACCGCCCCCAAGTCCTCCAGGCCCCGCCCCTCAAGCCCACCCTTAGGCGCTGGAGTCCCAGCCTCAATTTGCAGCCCGCTTTCCGCCAGGCCCCGCCTCCGTCGTCTGCCGGCCCCGCCCCTCCCCGCCCACCTTGTCTCTGCCGGCCCCGCCC
>NW_016806979.1:6031881-6037084 GCF_001698545.2 Rhinopithecus bieti | reverse complement strand
TCATGCGACTCTCCCTCAGACCCACCACAGCCCCTCCACAGCCCCTCCAACCATTCACTCACTTTATCGGCATCTCATAAATGGGGAAACTGAGTCCCAGGGGCAAGGAGGTATTTCCCTTTTCTTTTCTTTTTTTTTTTGAGACGGAGTTTCGCTCTGTCGCCCGGGCTGGAGTGCCGTGGCCGGGTCTCAGCTCACTGCAAGGTCTGCCTCCCGGGTTTACGCCATTCTCCTGCCTCAGCCTCCCAAGTAGCTGGGACTACAGGCGCCCGCCACCTCGCCCGGCTAGTTTTTTGTATTTCTTTTAGTAGAGACGGGGTTTCACCGTGTTAGCCAGGGTGGTCTCGATCTCCTGACCTCGTGATCCGCCCGTCTCGGCCTCCCAAAGTGCTGGGATTACAGGCTTGAGCAACCGCGCCCGGCCGGTATTTCCCTTTTCATTATGCCCACTAGGAAGGTCAAATCAAAGTATTTCTTCATTTGCCGCTAATTAGCCTTAATGTGTTTGTTTTTTGGGGCATAGTCTTGCTCTGTCGCCCAGGCTGGAGTGCAGTGGTACCATCTCGGCTCACTGCAACCTCCACCTCCTGGATTCAAGCGATTCTTGTGCCTCAGCCTCCTGAGTAGCTGTGACTACAGGCACCCGCCACCACACCTGGCTAATTTTTGTATTTTTTAGTAGTGACGGGGTTTCACCATGTTGGCCAGGCTGGTCCTGAACTCCTGACCTCAAGTGATTGGCCGATCTCAGCCTCCCAAAGTGCTGGGATTACAGGCGTGAGCCACCATGCCCGGCCGACCTTAATATTTTTGGATTACCACCCCCACCCCAGCAAAAGGCCAAGTTCTCTACACACTTGATTGAATAAATGAGCTGCCTGGCAAACTCCTACCTGAACTTCAAAACCTTCCTTAAATGGCTACTTGAAGGAACTTGCTGAATAGAGGAACAAAGGAAGGAGGGAGCGTAGAGGAGGTGTCATTCTACCAGCCCCAGACTCACAGGTCGCTGGCCACAGAGGAGTTCCGAGACATGGCCTTGGGTGAGAGTTCATAGTCACTATCTGAGCGGTACAGGAAGGACTCGCGCCGCTGGCTGTGCGGGACTGGAGCCTGCATGACCTGGCCCAGCCCAGTGCTGGACTGAGGGTCCAGGGCCCTCCTCCCGCATGAGAGCCCATTTTCCAGGTCAAAGCTGAAAGGAGAGAAGACATGGTCAGAGATGAGGGTCATGACAATTGGGTGCCAGGTTGTGGCCACCTTGTCTGGTGCATCCTCCCTGGGGCTGCTTGGCAGTCAGGCAAGTGTGGTTTCCAGCTTGTTCACCTGACCCCAGCTGCACCCTCAGGAAACTGCACCCCTCACACTTTGGTCTTTGAGTCTACACTGGACTCTCCAGGACCTCATTTCCAGATCTTCCTCAAAGTGGCTGTGTGGCCATAGACAGGTACTGACTTTCTCTGGACCTCCACCACCCTGTGTCTTTTATTTTTCTCTCTTTCTTTCTTTTTTCTCTTTCTCATTCTTTCTTTCTCTCTCTCTCTCTCGCTCGCTCTTTCTTTCTTTTCTTTTCTTTTTTTTGACAGGGCCCCACTCTGTCACCCAGGCTGCAGTGCAATGGTATGATCCTAGCTCACTGCAGCCTCAATCTGCTAAGCTTAAGCCATCCTCCAGCCTCAGCCTCCTGAGTAGCTGAGACTACAGAAGCACTCCCCAACACCCAGGTAATTTTTAAATTTTTTTGTAGAGACCAGGTCTCACTATTTTGCCCAGGCTGGTCTTGAACTTCTGGCCTCAAATAATCCTGCCACCTCCGCCTCCCAAACTGCTGGGATTACAGGAGTGAGCCACCGCACCAGGCCTCCCCTGTTTCTTTTCATTCTGTTTTTTGGGGGGGTTTTGAGATGAAGTATCGCTCTGTTGCCGGAGCTGGAGTGCAGTTGTCCACACTGGAGTGCAGTGGGGCCACAATCGCAGCTCACTGCAACCTCCGCCTCCTGGGTTCACGCAATTCTCTTGCCTCAGCCTCCCAAGTAGCTGGGATTACAGGTGCGCACCACCACGCCCGGCTGATTTTTGTATTTTTGCTAGACACCGGGTTTCACCGTGTTGGCCAGGCTGCTCTTGAACTCCTGACCTCCTGATCTGCCTGCCTGGGCCTTCCAAAGTACTGAGATTACAGGCATGAGCCACAGCACCCGGCCTCCCCTGCTGCTAACATGTGCGTGATGTAGCCCATCCCCAAGAGCTCTTTGAGGGAGTTACAACCGAACATCCAAGGACTGGGACAGGATGACCATATTGCAAAGGGACAAACTGAGATCTAGCTCACGTGGTGGACACGTGGACTGGAAACAGCTTCTTGGACTCTTCTACCTGGAGAAGGCCCGGGTTCTGCCTAGCTCCTGCGTGTGCCTTAGTCTAGAGAGACCCCACTCCCAGCCAACTTGACCACACCCTTGGCCACTGCCACGCCCCCAGCGTTCCAGGCTCCACCCTCAGCCCATAAGGCTCCGCCCCACGGCCGTCGACCACGCCCCCAGCTAACCAGGTCCTGCCCTAGGCTCCCCCACTCCTCCACTTCATCTTCAGCCTGAACTTTCCTCCTGTTCTCTCCCACCTCCGGGTCTTTGCACAGGCCGTGTCCTCTGCCCGGAGCACTCTCCTCCTTCTCCACACTACTTGTCCCGTTCTATCCTCAAACCCTGTCTTTCCCTCTGGCCACACCCTCTAGCCCCTCCTCTTTGGGGTCACAGGTCAGAGAAAGGGCATAGGGCAAGTACTGAGGCCCAAGAGAAGGTGGTGATCTGGGGGTGGGGTTTTCAAGAAGGGCAGGCGGAAGCAGCACCGACAGGAAGACAACGGGGACCGCCCGAGACTCGCAGCTCCCGGCCGAGGGCCAGTGTCCAGCTGGTCCCGGCCATGACTTTTGGGTCAAAGGTCACCCTATCCCCGTCCACGGGCTGGGTCGGCACCCCCGCGTAGGCTCAGATCTGGGTAGAGGTGAGGGATTCGGCAGCATTTGGTCAAGTATGACCGGGTCTGAATTGGGTCTGATCACATCGAATTGGACTTCGTCCCGAAGAGTTTGTTTGATGAGTTCGGGAGAATTCGGCTACGTCCGATTAAGCTCGGGAGAGTTCGGATAAGTTCGATCTTGTTCGTCTAAGTCCGGTTACGCTCGGTCTGCTTCGAACAAGTCCGGGTGACGCTCGGGCCGGGTCGGGCATGTTCGGTCACGTCCGGCTACACGGGGGCTAGTTCGGGCATCTCCGACTAAGACCGGCTGCGCTCGGCCAGTTCCGTCCGACTCCAGCGGGTTTAGCGGGACTGGGATGATCCCCCGGCCAGCCGAGGCGGGGGGGCTTCTTAACCCTTCCCTGGCCAGTCTGGGGTGCGCCGTGGGCTTTGTGGCGCAATGGGAGACGCTCTTAGGGGAGGGCTGGAGGCGGCGGATACCCCAAATCTGCCCCTCGAGGGGCAGGCATGCGGGTCGCGACCCCCTACCCCTCTCTCGCCTCTCCCCAAGGGTTCCAGAAAAGCGCGTCTATGGACAAATAGGGAAACTGAGGCCAGGAGCGGCCACAGGGTGTGCAAATCCGGATCCCGGGCGCAGAGGGTTAAGGGCTGGGCCCGGGTTTTCTTGGGGCGGGGAGGCTGTTTTCTTTCTGCTCTAAACTTAGCCGGGAGCGGCGGGGTCAGGCTGTGGTTCCATGACGCGGGCGGCGCGGGGGTAGGGCCCCCTGGCTGTGGGAACGGCGCGGCTGCCCATTGGCCAGGGAGGTAAACTGAGCCAGAGAGGCTCGGACTTGGGTTCGGGTCCGGCCTGCGCGGGGCCCGCCCTCGTTCATCCTCACTTCTGGGTACCCGCGACGTGCCCTCGACGTCCTTGCGCTCTCTCCAGCGCCTTCAGAAGTGACCGTGCTTCGCTCGTGTTCGGTGCCCCGAGGTCGCTCTCCAGGACACAGAACCCCTACTCCCCCACTTCCTGGCTGAAATGAAACCACCAGGAACCACGATCATGCCTTCTCCCTCCAACCCCAGCTATGACCTTGCAGAGGGACCTCCCTCCCCTCTCAGCCTTTGGATGCCAGACTTACCAAGTGGGTGCCAATTCGGCGCGGACCGAGCGCAGGATGCCAGTCACAGTCGGCGCCCACAAGCCCCACTCCGGACCCCTGTCTCGCCCCCACCCCTCCCCACGAGGTCACAGTCGTTTCTGGAAAGGCAGGGATTCGAACCCAGAGGGGTGGAGGATGCAGAACCCGAGTGCTTAGAGGATGCAGCGCAAGCAGCTGCGGGGCGCGGGCGCGCGCTCATCCTGGGACTCCCGAACGCCCTGCCTCGAAAACCCCCTCAATTCAGGTCTTCCTCCGTGGACACCCAGAGTTCATTGTGAGGCCCCCAGGGCATCTCTTTGCTGGCACTGGGACGGAATGGTGGTGGGAGGGGGCGCCAAGGGGAGACGTGCCCCTTCCCCTTCCTCCCATTGCCAGGACGCACAGCCTGCCTGCCCTAGGCCGGCGAGGGTCAGGAGGAGACGTGAGCCTCAGCCCGTCCCATTCTGGGCCTCACAGCTGGAAGGAGACAGACGGCTGGTCCCCTGGGCCTATATCCAGGCGGCGGGTGGAGACAGACAGAGACAGAGAGAGACAGAGTCACCAACTGCGAGACAAAAGTAGAGTAGGGTAGGGGGAGAGAGATACAGAGAAAGCGAGGGAGAGGCAGAGCGTCCATGCCCTGACTCCGGCCCTGGCCCCAGCTGTCCCTGCCCTTGTCCCTGTCCCTGCCCTTCCCACCTCCACACCGGGCGTCCCGGTGACCCCGCCAGGCCCTCTGTCCCGCCTCACCACAGCGGATGGGCCACCGTGAAGCGCCGCTGCAGGCGGATGCTCTGATTCACCAAAAGCTTCCTGAAGAGCCCGGGGGAGCCGCGCGGGGATCCCCGAGGGGAGCTGGGCCCGGGGGCCGGGGCGGGCGCGGGGAGGCCCTGCATCTCCAGGACCGCGTGGAGGCTGGACTGATCGCCGGCTGCGCGGGACCTTTTCTGGACAGCTGCGGGGGCGGGGCCCAGCGGGGGAGGGGGCAAAGGGCGCATCGGCCCCGCCTCGCGACTGGCGGCTCCCTGACGACCCCCGAGACAAACGGAGAAACTGAGGCACAGAGTCAGACGCAACTCTCCACTGCTTTTTTTTTTTTTTTT
>NW_016806979.1:6007156-6031231 GCF_001698545.2 Rhinopithecus bieti | reverse complement strand
GGGGGGGGGGGGTCTCCTTATGTTGCCCAGGCTGGTCTCGAACTCCCGGACTCAAGTGATCCTGCTGCCTCAGCCTGGCAAAGTGCTGGGCTTACAGGTGTGAGCCATTGCGCCTGGCCCAACTGCACTTTAGGGGGCTGCCCCTAAGATCTCAGAGCCGCCGGTCGCGGTGGCTCAAGCCTGTAATCCCGGCACTTTGGGAGGCCGGGACGGGTAGATCACGAGGTCAGGAGATCGAGACCATCCTGGCTAACATGGTGAAACCCCTTCTCTACTAAAAAATACAAAAAACTAGCCGGGCGAGGTGGTGGGCGCCTGTAGTCCCAGCTACTCCGGAGGCTGAGGCAGGAGAATGGTGTAAACCCGGGAGGCGGAGCTTGCAGTGAGCTGAGATCCGGCCACTGCCCCCCCCCCCGGCGACAAGGCGAGACCCCGTCTCAAAAAAAAAAAAAAAAAAAAAGATCTCAGAGCCTGGATCTTACTCAGCCTTCCTCTGCACGCCCCGGTTAGTGCAGTTTGCTGGGCCGATAACTGCTAAAAAGTGTAGAATGAGGGAGTCAGAAAGCAAGGTGCCCAGAGAAACAGCTGTCCTACCTTCCATTATGAGGTCGTCACCAAGGTATAGAGTTTGCCAATGTCCGATCCCACTCAATGTTTCTAATCCTCCTCTACCCATTTTCCAGATGGAGAAACTGAGGCCCAGTGCCACCAAACAGCCCACCAGAAACTACAAACCCTTAATCCTTTGCCAAATGGGGAAACTGAGGCTTCCATGGAAGTGGTCACAGGCATGAGTCTTTGTTGCAGGGCAGCGAGACTCAAACTCAGGTCCCCTCTCCCAGCAAACCTCCACACAAGTCCCCACGTGATCCCCCACCTGCTCTGACATTTCCCAGGCCCTGTCTCTGGATGCCTTCGCCTCTCCTGCTGTCTCCTCCTA
This sequence comes from Rhinopithecus bieti, assembly GCF_001698545.2. Taxonomy (NCBI): domain Eukaryota; kingdom Metazoa; phylum Chordata; class Mammalia; order Primates; family Cercopithecidae; genus Rhinopithecus; species Rhinopithecus bieti. Next base: position 6,030,291 of record NW_016806979.1, on the reverse strand, counting down.
GACAAACATCCGCACACCACCTCTGCCAAGTCTTCCGTCCTGTGAAGCCTCAGCCGCCCACCCCTGCCCTCGGAGGACCTCACTGTCCTAGGACTTGGGGTGGCCTCTGGTCAGTGTCTGGGAGGATTCCCAGAGTCTGTACCAGGTGCTCTACCCTTGGAATGCTGGAGTCAAGCTGGCCCTGTTCCACTCTACAGAAAAGGAAACCAAGGCTTAGCATGTGTCACACAAGGAGGAGGGACCTAGAAACAACCATGTCACGGGCAGAGGCCCAGGGGACCTCCCAGCAACTGAGGTCTGACCATGCCCCTTGCTGTGGAATGACCTCTGGCTCTCAGCCTGGGCCTTTCCCCTGGGGGGGCTGCCTCAGTCTTGGTGTCCCCAGACATGGTACCCATGTTTCTGGCAGTCCTGGAGAAGCCCATTGATCAGGGCTCCTATAGGAGATCCTGAGGCAACCATGCTAAGGCCAGATACATGAGATTCTCCCCATTCTACAGATGAGAAAACAGAGGCTCAGAGGAGGAGTCACACAGCCCAGAAAGACAGAGAGCCTCAGGTATCTGGCCAGGAAGCCCCCCTAACCCCCACAGCTTTGCAACCAGACACCTGGTGGGAACCGGACCTCGCTGTCCCCAAGACAAAAATACCATCGTGGCTGCTGGGGCCAGACCTAATTATAGCCATCCCTAGGGGACAGAGGCTGCTAGGATTGTCCTAGTGGGGACACTGGAGCCAAGGTCTGAGCAGTCTTGACACCACGTCCCCGCCACTGTGAGAGAAGTGACAAGAGTTACATGTCCCCAAGGAGAAATCAAGGCACAGAGATTCAGCCCCTCCCCCAAAGTCACAGACATAAAATAGGAGGTTAAGATTAAACAAAATGATATAAACTGAGCGCCTCAAAAACATGCAGCACTCAGCCAACAGCAGTGAAGGGAAAAATCATTGGATTTTCAGACGAAACCTGCAAAATGTGGACTACTATTCCCATTTCGAGGATGGGGCTACTGAGGCACAGAGAGGCACAGTCATTTGCCCAAGGACACACAGCCATAAGGTGCAAGACTGAGGTCAGTTGAACCTGGACAGGCTGTGTTCTTCCCAGCCTGGGTTCTCCCGCACTGGATGTGTTAACTCACTTCATCCCCTCTGTAGTCGCAGGGGCGACTCCCACATTAATATTTTATCAATAGTTTTACTATCATTCATAGATTTAATTTTAAATATTTTATTAACAGTTCTAACAAGAAGGTGTTAATTTATAGCTGTTTGGATGGAGAAAGAGTCACAGCAAGGGGTGGCCACAGAGCCAGGACTCAGCATTCAGAGTCTGGCTCGTACCTGACCCTGGGAGGCTCTCCAAGCCCCACTGGGTAAGGGACAAAAGCTGAAAGAGGTTTGGACAGAAGCACCCCCACCCTGACTCCGTCCCTGCATTACTGCATGACCTGTAGAGGTGCCCAGTAGTCTCTGGTGCCTTTATTTTTATTTTTAACTTAATTTTATTTATTATTATTATTATTTTTGAGACAGAGTTTTACTCCTGTTGCCCAGGCTGGAGTGCAATGGCGCAATCTTGGTTCACTGAAACCTCCACTTCCTGGGCTCAAGCAATTCTCCTGCCTCAGCCTCCCAAGTAGCTGGGATTACAGGCATGTGCCACCATGCCCAGCTAATTTTTTTTTTTTTTTTTTTTTGGTATTTAGTAGAGATGGTATTTCACCATGTTGGTCATGCTGGTCTTGAACTCCTGACTTCAAGTGATCCACCTGCCTCGGACTCCCAAAATGCTGGGATTACAGGTGTGAGCCACTGTCCCTGGCCTTACTTTTTTGAGACACAATTTCACTCTGTCACCCAGGGTGGAGTTCAGTGGTGCAATCTTGGCTCACTGTAACCTCCGCCTCCCGGGTTCAAGTGATTATTCTGCCTCAGCCTCCCGAGTAGCTGGGATTACAGGCATCTACTGCCATGCAGAGCTAATTTTCGTATTTTTAGTAGAGACAGGGTTTCACCATGTTGGCCAGGCTGGTCTTGAACTCCTGACCTCAGGTGATCTGCCCGCCTCAGTCTCCCAAAGTACTGGGATTACAGGTGTGAGCCACCACGCCCACTCTGATGCCTTTAGGACACCACTGCCTCAATTTCCCCCATTTGAATGTCCCTTCTCTGGGCAGGCACTTTTCCCCATGGCCACCAGGTGGCCCCAGAGAATTTTTTTTAAATGGGTGTTTTTGCCCATTTTACAGATAAGTAAACTGAGATGTGGAGAGGGACGATGACTTGCCCAAGTACCCATGGAGGAGTTAAGCAGAACGAGGAGGGTGGGGGCCGAGTCGCATGTGTAGATGCTCACATGAGTCAAATCACACACTCCTTTGCTCCGGACCCTCCCATGACCCCCCATTGCCCTCAGATCTGAATTCACACCTCCCCAGAGGTCCCATGTGGCCCATCCCCGCCTCACTTCTCTAGGCTTACGCTGCTCCAGTCTCTCCCCACTCCTCACTGTTGCCTGAATCAGCCAGGCTTATTTCCACCCCATGATGCTTACCTGAATGCTTGCCGCCTGCTGATGCTTTGTCTTTTGGGTTACAGTCTGAAAGTCACCTCCTCCGAGAAGCCCTCCCTGACTAGCCAGGTAAGTGCCTCAGAGCACCCTCCAGCCATGGGTACAACTTCACATTTATTGTCATGACTATTTGCCTGTGAGTCCATGGAGAGCAAGGCCAGGTCTGCCTTGTTCCCTGCTGTTCCCTCAGTACTTGGCACTTAGTAGATGTTCAATAAGTGCTTGTAGTGGCTGGATGTGGTGGCTCTTGCCTGTAATCCAACACTCTGGGAGGCCAAGGTGAGTGGATCACTTGAGATCAAGAGTTTGAGACCAGTCTGGCCAACATGGTGAAATGCTGTCTCTACTAAAAATACAAATATTAGCCAGGTGTGGTGGTAAGCACCTGTAATCCCAGCTACTGGGGAGGCTGAGGTAGGAGAATCGCTTGAACCCAGGAGGCAGAGGTTGCAGTGAGGCAAGGTTGTGCCACTGCACCCAGCCTGGGCAACAGAGTGAGAGACGCTGTCTAAAAAATAATAAATAAATAAATAAATAAATAAATAAATACTTGTAGCATAAATAGAGAGCCTCTCCTTCCATCCTCCAGCCACAGTGATCCGTTTTCAGCTCCTCACATGCCTGATCCTCTTGAGTCTGAGACTTTGCACATTCTGTTCCTTCTACTTAGAATGCCCTTCTTGCACTCACCCTGGCTGACCTCTTTACTCTTGCAGGCTAAGCTTAAATGTTACTTCTCCCAAGCAGTCCTCCCTGACTTCCACCCCACTGCTGGGTCTGGAGCCTCCTCTGTGCTTGTTCTCTGATCTTTCTCTATCACCCTGTGCCTTCTCCACCATAAGCCTTAGGGAACACAGCCTCTTATCCATGGTTGTGTCTCCAACACAGGGCCTTCCACCCATTAGGTGCTTAAATGCCTTCTGAACAAAATGCTTGGACCCTCCCATACCCCTGTGATCCATCTGAGGCTCTGGGGAAGCACAGTCCTCCAACAGTTTCTAGGGTTGTGAAAAGAGCCACAACCTGGGGACCCAGTGTGTACCAGGCTCAGGCACAGAATGTTCATCTCACTGATGAGGACGCTGAGGCCCCAGCAGGCACCACCGCCTGCTCAACACTACACAGCAGGTTGGCCTTGGGGCCTGGCCTTGAACTCAGTTTCTCCGGGCTTCCCCCTGGGGTGAACCCTTCCCCTCATATCAGCACAGAGAAGCACAGTGGGCCACATGCATGCACACCCACATATGTGTGACTGCAGTGCACATGATGTGCAGAACGACATGTGTGTGCACACACACACGTGCACAGGGACACCCAATCCACCGCTCTTGCCTCCCAGAGCCAAGCGGGGGCTTCCCCTAGAAGAGCTCACACCAAGGCTCTGTTTGTTCTTTCTTGAAAATGGAAAATCATGAGTCACCAGAAGGGATGGGGCAGCAGGAGCTAGAAGCCGGGGCGGGAGAAGGGGCTCCTGGGTCACCTGAGTACAGCTCCAACCCCTCTGGGCTGTGGGAACCATCTACCTGAGATGCCTCTCAAGCTGCTGGAGGGCCAGGCTGGGGGCGAGAGGCCAGGCTTGCTGATGGAGTCAGAAGCCAGTGGCCCCTAGGGGATCTACGCACCAGGACGGGAGAAAGCCAAGCTCCAGAGCGGGGCAGCAACCCTTTCAAGGCCACCCAGCCTGGACTGAAACCTGGGAGGCTGGTCCCGCTGACTTGGCTCTCCCTCCAACCTAAGGAGGGCTTGGAGTTCCTGGACCCTCCTCCCCGGCCTTGGAGCCTCCACCTGGCAGCTGGAAACCCTTATGTCAGGCCTCCTGAGGATTCTACATTATTTTTCCATGAGTCTCTTCTTCTGTCTCTGTCCTGACCCCACCCCATTCAGCTTACATGAAACAGGAGAAGCAGCCCCTCCTTAAACAAAAGAAACCTTCAGTGCACAAGCTTCCCAAGGGACTTCCCTTCCTCCTACAGGGAGCAGGGTGGATGATGGAGCGGGGGGGAGAGCAAGGGGAGGAGGGAGGGGAGGGAGGGGGGGTAACAACATGAGGACTCCTCCCCGCAAACACTGGTGGGCTAGCTGCCCACCTGCCCTTCTCTATATCTATAATATACACTGGGAAATAGGCTGAGTGCAGTGGCTTACACATGTAATCCTAGTACTTTGAGAGACTAAGGCAGGAGGATCACTTGAGGCCAAGAGTTCAAGACCAGCCTGGGCAACATGGCAAAACCCCATCTCTAGCAAAAATACAAAAATTAGCCAGGCGTGGTAATATGCCCCTGTAGTCCCAGCTACTTGAGACTGAGGTGGGAGGATCGCTTGAGCCTGGGAGGCGGAGGTTGCGGTGAGCCGTGATCAAGACACTGCACTTCTACCTGGGGGACAGAATGAGACTCTGTCTCAAAAATAAAAATGTGTGTGTGTGCGTGTGTGTGTGTATTTATATCCTAGCACCCCAGGGTTACCTCGGGTGCTTGAGGTGATCACAAACCTCCCCCACAGGCCTGCAGACATTCCACAATCCTGAAAACCTTCGGACCCCCAGCCGTGTTAGCTCAAGGACAGTCACAGTCAGTCACACACCAACAGGCACCACAAGGGGAGACACACCAGCACACCCACAACTACCTGGGACACATGGAATCATATCCAAGCATGTAGGCACAGGAGCACCCCAAACACATCTGGTCACCCCAGTCTCACGCGCGCGCGCGTGCACACACACACACACACACACACACACAGTCTTTCGGTCCCAACCGCACGTGGGCACACCCGGTCACACAGACCCACAAGCCATGATGACACCAGCACCCTCAGCTCCACCCCTACGTAGAAATAGCTTTTTCCTTCCAAGCGCCAGCCTCAACCAAGCAGCAGAGACCCCGCCCCTGGAGAAGCAAGGACCCTCCCCCACTCCCGCCAGGCCCAGCGCGCCCCTCCCCCGCGCTGCAGGAGGCCCGTGCCCCGGCCACCTACCGCCTGCAGGAGGAAATGGGCCAGGAAAGCCGCGAGTTCCTGAGCCCGGGCCGCGGGCTCAGGTCCCGCTCGCGGCAGCCCGCGGACTTGTCTGGATCCGAATAGAAGCGCTGTTGGATGCGGATGGGGCGCCGGGGTTGCCGCCACAGGTGCTTTGGGGCTCTGGTCATGCTGTGGCGGCCGCGAGAGCGACTCAACCTGCTGCACGCCTCTGCCCCTTCGCTGACCCCCAGGGTCTCCATGGCCAGAGAAAGGAGTCTGGGATAGCAGGGTGCAGGAGTCGTCCCCGTGAGCGGGCGCCGAAGAGCGTCTGCTCTCGGGTCCGGCCCAGGGCCGGGAGTGGAGGCGACAGCGAGGAGCTGTCCGCGCCGGAGGTGCTGAAGCGGGAGAAGGTGGAACGGGGGCTCAAGGTGGGGCCGAAGCCGAGGAGCTGTCGATGCCCAGATGGTGCTGAAGGGTAGAACAGGGGAAAAGAACGTGGCAAGGGGTGTTGAAGCTAGGGGCTGAAGAGACCCCCCACCCCAGCCCTGAGAACCGTCTGCCGTACCCTCTAGCGCTGCACGGGAAAGAACCAAGACAAGGACTTGGAGTGGAGAAGACAGAAATCGTCCACTGATCGCTGCTAAATGGAAAGCAGGGAGACAGGGTCTCAGGAGACCCCCCAGGGCCGAGACGCTGTCCCTCGCACCGTGCTGAAAGAGAAAAAGGTAGCTTTAGGGGCTGTGGGTGGATGAGACAGCAAGGAGTTGTCCGCGACCTGATGGTGCTGAGGGGAGGGGAGGGAGATAGGGGTTCAGAAGCACCCCCCAGACCAGGGCGTCATCCGCCCAGGAGGTGTTGAAACCTGAGCAGTGACGGGCCCTCAACCTTCCCCAGCAACAATGGCAACAAGGAGTCTGGAGCAGAGTCAAGGGTCTGGTCTTTGGAGGTAGGTACAGATAGCGGTTTTTCTGCCAAGCCCAGGAAGACAGGCTCCCGGATTCAGCCCCAGAAGGGGTCTCTTTGGAGCCCTAAAACCCTTACCCATGCCAGGCAGGGATCTGAGAAGGACAGGGAAATTGGCAAGGCTGTGACGGGGCCTCCCATGTCTGGGATGGGCACACAGAGGTTACCTCTGGCTGGAGCTCCAAACAGCTACCAGTAGGGATGGGCAAAGAGGGAAGTCAGGTCTCTCTAAGAAACATCCTAGTTCTGCTTCTAAGACCCTCCCCACCCCAAAGCCATGGTGCAGCTCAGTTGGGGGAGGACTAGCAGAAAACCCACCTTTTGTGGAAGCTCAGGACAGGCAGGAGGAGTTTCTCTGAGACTCTCATGCTTTTAAAGCCGCAGCAACACTCAGACCCTCAGCGGAAATGGCAGGATCTCATTCGCCCTGAGAAAGTCCCAGGCCCCACCTCACAGGCACGATTCCTGCCCTCAAACCCCAGGCCTGCCCCTCCCTCCCAGTTCTGGAAACTCAAGTCCCCACCCACCAGGCATCTTAGTCTCAGGGGTAATTTCCTGGGAAGTGCAAGGATGGGTGAGAACATTTTCCATCATGGTTAACTGAAGTAGGTATGAACAGCAGCAGGGCTGGGCCGGTGAGTGTGGTGCAGAAAGAGGTAAGATTTCCTACTCCCAGGGTCATGACTCGGTGGAGGCCTCCTGTGGGCTCTGGGCTTGGGCAAGGAGTAATTTGGGGCCATTAGGGTGCCACTTGCTGCAGCAGATTTGAGAAGAGCCCCGATGTTTTTGGAAGTCTCAGAAGCACTCAACAGGGTCTTCCCCATGGAGACCATCTCCCAGTGACCCCAGCCATGTCCCCAGCTTGGAGAAAAGGAAAATGTTTAGACCAGGATGTCAGAAAGACTGAATTCAAGCCCAGTACCATCATGTCTTGCTGTGTGACGCATGACAAATGACTCCCTCTCTGTTTTATGCTTGTGTGGTTCAGTCGCTGTTCTCCACCCCCACACCACCCCCAAGAACTGACTGTGGGAGACAACTTGGCTCAATGGTGAGGTACATGGTCACTGGCTGGCTCTGTCACTTCCCCACCCAAAGCCTTTTTTTTTTTTTTTTTTTTTTTTAATATCCTGGAAAAGAGGGATAATAATGGTGTCTCCAACTCTTGGCATCATTGCGAGGACTAAAAGTGATGCCAGATATAAAGGGTCTGAGACCAGGAGCTGCGCATACCAGTGCCCCCTCTCCCCAGCTCCTGCTAGCATCCACCAACAACTGGTGTGTCTAGTTGGTTTGTTTGTTTGAGACAGAGTCTGCTTTGCCCAGGCTGGAGTGCAATGGTGCAATCTTGGCTCACTGCAACCTCTGCCTCCCAGGTTCAAGTGATTATCCTGCCTCAGTCTCCCAAGTAGCTGGGATTACAAGCACCCGCGACCACACTCAGCTAATTTTTGTATTTTTAGTAGAGACGCAGTTTCACCATGTTGTCCAGGCTGGTCTCGAGCTCCTGACCTCAGGTGATCCACCCGCCTCGGCCTCCAAAAGTGCTGGGATTACAGGCGTGAGCCACCGCGCCCAGCCCTGGTGGTGTGTCTACTTTGTAAATGTCATCCAAATCTCCTCACTTCTCTCCAGCCCATGGCTCCCACCCTGGTCCAAGCACCAGTATCTCCTGCCCAAGGCTCCTTCCTAGTCTCCTTGATCTCCTTCCATTCCTATCCCTGACAGTCAATGCTCCCCAACAGCAACCACAGGGAATTTTTTAAATGCCAATATTGACCAACTGTCTCTCTGGAAGACACACCTCTTACTCTCCAGGGTACCCCATGAGGTCTTGTGTGTGGTTTCAGCTCCTGCCCACTTCCCGGGGCTCCCCTCTCACCCTCCAGCCACACTGATCTGTTTTCAGCTCCTCACACACCTGATCCTCTTGAATCTGAGGCTTTATACATTCTGTTCCTTCTGCTTGGAATGTCCTTCCCTGCACTCCCACTGGTTGATTTCTCTTCATCCCTCAGGCTAAGGATTTGTTTTACTGTTTTTTGTTTGTTTGTTAGTTTGTTTTGTTTTGTTTTGTTTGTTTTGAGACGGAGTCTTGCTCGGCTGCCCAGGCTGGAGTGCAGTGGTGTGATCTCAGCTCACTGCAAGGTCTGCCTCCCTGGTTCATGCCATTCTCCTGCCTCAGCATCCCTAGTAGCTGGGACTACAAGCGCCCGCCATCATACCCGGCTAATTTTTTTGTATTTTTAGTAGAAATGGGGTTTCACCATGTTAGCCAGGATGGTCTTGATCTCCTGACTCCATGATCCACCCGCCTCGGCCTCCCAAAGTGCTGGGATTACAGTTGTGCGTCACCGCGCCCGGCCTGTTTTTATTTTTTTAAGATGGTGTCTTGCTCTGTCACCCAGGCTGGAGTGCAGTGGTGCAATCTTGGCTCACTGCAACCTCCACCTCCCGGGTTCAAACAATTCTGCTCCTGAGTAGCTGGGACTACAGGTGTGCCCCACGACTAATTTTTGTATTTTTAGTAGAGACAGGGTTTCACCATGTTGGCCAGGCTGGTCTCAAACTCCTGATCTCAAGTGATGGACCGGCCTCGGCCTCCCAAAGTGCTGGGATTACAGGCATCAGCCACCACACCCAGGCCCTCAGGCTAAGTTTAAATGCCTCTTCATCCAGGTAGTCCTCCCTGAGCCCCCTCCATGTGGGGTCAGGAGCCTCCTCTGGGCTCCTCTGGTCTTCTCCATCATGGCATGATTACTTTGTCCTGTCTCTGGTATGATCTGTCTCCACCATCAGCCTATGGGCACCTCCTTGTGCATGGCTGTGTGCCTACTGTGTGCCCAGTACAGGGCCTGGCACACAGTGGGTGCTAACTTAGTAAATGCTTTCTGGATGAGGTCAAGAAGGGTTCAGATATACGAACTGCTCTTCCTCTCCTGGGGCCGGCCCCTTTAATCCCTATCAGCTTTCTCACCTACCTGGGACCACTCTGTCTTTCTCTGTCCCTTCAGCCTCAGTGGTGAACACCACATGGGTACTGGGCTCAACTTCTCCAGGTGGCACAAGGCGACTCGGCAGCGATGGCAGTAATGGGGTCCCCGAGAAGCCTCTCCGGATGATACCACCACCAAGGGGGGCTCAAAGGGGCCAAGCCAGAATCCACCAACTCCCAGATCCACTGGAAGCAGAAAGACATGAACAAGTTCTTGGTCACGGGACCTCTCTAGGACCCTGAAATGCCCTCACCCAGACACCTGGACTGGCCTAGAGAGCTGTATCTCAATCCTACTTTCCTAAGGGAATTTACATCTCTGAGCCTCAGTTTCCTCATCTGTGAAGTAGGGATCTCAAACGTGGGGGTATATAAATAGTGCCTAGTCCAAGCCAGGTGCTGTGGCTCATGCCTGTAATCCCAGCACTTTGGGAGGCCAAGGCAGGTGGATCACCTGAGTTCGGGAGTGTGAGAACAGCCTGACCAACATGGAGAAACCCCACCTCTAGGAAAAATACAACGTTAGCTGGGCGTGGTGGTGCATGCCTGTAATTCCAGCTACTCAGGAGGCTAAAGCAGAAGAATCGTTTGAACCTGGGAGGCGGAGGTTGCAGTGAGCCAAGACTGTGCCATTGCACTCCAGCCTGGGCAACAAGAGCGAAATTCCATCTCAAATATAAAAAAATAGGCCTAGGCCGGGCACAGTGGCTCAAACCTGTAATCCCAGCACTTTGGGAGGCCGAGACGGGCGGATCACGAGGTCAGGAGATCGAGACCATCCTGGCTAATACGGTGAAACCCCGTCTCTACTAAAAAATACAAAAAACTAGCCGGGCAAGGTGGCGGGCGCCTGTAGTCCCAGCTACTCGGGAGGCTGAGGCAGGAGAATGGCGTAAACCCGGGAGGCCGAGCTTGCAGTGAGCTGAGATCCGGCCACTGCACTCCAGCCTGGGCGACAGAGCGAGACTCCGTCTCAAAAAAAAAAAAAAAAAAAGGCCGGGCGCGGTGGCTCACATGTGTAATCCCAGCACTTTGGGAGGCCAAGGTGGGTGGATGACCTGAGGTCGGGAGTTCTAGATCAGCCTGACCAACATGGAGAAATAATGTCTTTACTAAAAATACACAAAATTGGGCCGGGCGCGGTGGCTCAAGCCTGTAATCCCAGCGGCTTTGGGGCAGGCCGAGACGGGGCGGATCCACGAGGTCAGAAGATTCGAGACCAATCCTGGCTAACATGGTGAAAACCCCGTCTTCTACGAAAAAATACAAAAAAAACTAGCCCGGGTGAAAGGTGCGGGCGCCCTGTAGTCCAGCTACTCGGGAGGCTGAGGCAAGGAGAAATGGCGTAAAACCCGGGAGGCCGGAGCTTGCAGTGAGCTGAGATCCCCACTGCAGCTCCAGCCCGGGCGACAGAGTTTCGAGACTACCGTCTCAAAAAAAAAAAAAAAAAAAAAAAAAAAATACACAAAATTGGCTAGGCGTGGTGACACATGCCTATAATCCCAGCTACTAGGGAGGCTGAGGCAGGAGAATAGCTTGAACCTCAGAGTCAGAGGTTGTGGTGAGCCAAGATCATGCCGTTGCACTCCAGCCTGGGCAACAAGAGTGAAACTCCGTCTCAAAACACTAAATAAATAAATAAAAATAAAAATAAAAGATATAAATAAATAAATAGTGCCTGGTCCAGCTGGGCGCGGTGGCTCATGCCTGTAATTCCAGCACTTTGGGAGGCCGAGGCACGCGGATCACGAGGTCAGGAGATCGAGACCATCCTGGCTAACACAGTGAAACACATCTCTACTAAAAATAGAAAAAAATTAGCCAGGCGTGGTGGCAGGCGCCTGTAGTCCTAGCAACTCGAGAGGCTGAGGCAGGAGAATGGCATGAATCCGGGAGGTGGAGATTGTAGTGAGCCGAGATCGGGCCACTGCACTCCAGCCTGGGTGACAGAGTGAGGCTCCGTCTCAAAAAAAAAAAAAAAAAAAAAAAAAAAAAAAAAAAAAAAAAAAAAAGTAAAACAGTAAAACATGCAGTAAATAAGCAAATGAATAATAACGATAGTACTAATGGCTAACATTTTCTGCACAATCACTCTCTATGAATGCGGTTCCAATAGTACGTGGATGGGCTCATGAAGGCATAATAAAGCCATTTAGCACCATTATTTCCATTTAACGAAGGAGGAAATGAAGGCTCAGAGGTTAAGTAACTAGAGCCCAAGGTTGCAATTCATAAATAAATGCAATTCTGAGCTTCAGTGCCGAGTTCCTTGAAGGAAGGACTGAATGAGAAATTAAATGAGATGCTGTTTCCCAGCAGGCTCTGGATAAATGCTGGATACATTTTAAGAACAGGCAGAATCAGGCTGAACAAATGCTTTGGGAGTGAGCTCTTCAGCGCGGCAGATCTGGGTTCAATCCAGGCCACGTGGTCTAGGGCAAGGGGGCCTCAGTTTGAGCATCTGGGAAATGGAGATGAAAGGGGTACAATACCTCAGAGGTGTTGATGATAGAACAATGGGATCCACGTGTGCCAGACACAGGCTGTGTGCTGTCCGCGGTGCTGACCCCAGAATGGGGCACGAAACTGGAACTCACAGCTTTGGGGTAAGGGAATCAGAGAAGACAAATGTGGAGATGGGAGAGTTGGGGTTCAAAGAGATGGCCCAGCCTTCCCCTGCTGTACTCCTGAACCTCACCAATGAGCCTATCTCCACCACCAGACTGAGCATTAAAACTGGGAAACTGGCCAGGCGCGGTGGCTCACGCCTGTAATCCTAGCACTTTGGGAGGCTGAGGCAGGTGGATTGCTTAAGGTCAGGAGTTCAAGACCAGCCTGACCAACACGGCAAAACCCTGTCTCTACTAAAAATACAAAAATTAGCCGAGCATGGCGCTTTGCACCTGTAATCCCAGCTACTTGGTAGGCTGAGGAAGAATTGTTTGAACCCAGGAGGTGGAGGTTGTAGTAGAACTATCTGGGCACCAGATCTGGGCAACAGCACTCAGTCTGGAGTGCAATGGTGTGGTCTCCACTCACTGCAACCTCTGCCTACTGGGTTCAAGTGATTCTCCTGCCTCAGCCTCCCGAGTAGCTGTGACTACAGGCACGTAGTCCCCATCTCAAAAAATAAAAAAGTAAAATAAAATTAAAAGCTGAGAAACTGCCAGGCATGGTGGCTAATGTCTCTAGTCCCAGCACTTTGTGAGACTCAGGCCAAAAGTGAGTTCAAAAACCAGCCTGGGCACCCTGTCCCTACAAAACATTTTAAAAATTAGCCAGGTGTAGTGGTACATGTGCCTGTAGTTCCAGCTCCCAAGGAGGCTGAAGCAGGAGGATCACTTGAGCCCAGGAGGTTGAGACTGCAGTGAGCTATGATTGCACCACTGCTCTTCAGCCTGGGTTACAGAGGGAAACTCTGTCAAAAAAAAAAAAAAAAAAAAAAAAATGGGGCTGGGCACAGTGGTTCACGCCTATAATCCCAGAACTTCAGCACTTTGGGAGGCTGAGGTGGGTGGATCACGAGGTCAAGAGATCGAGACCAGCCAACATGCTGAAACCCCATCTCTACTGAAAATACAAAAATTAGCTGGAGTGGTGGTGCACACCTGTAGTCCCAGCTATTCGGGAGGCTGAGGCAGGAGAATTGCTTGAAACCGGGAGGTAGAGGTTGCAGTGAGCCGAGATCATGCCACTGCACTCCAGCCTAGTGACGGAGTGAGACTGTGTCTCAAAAAAAATGGGGAAACTGAGGTCCAAGACCATACCACTAATCAGGAACAGAGCCAGGGCAAAGTGGGGTGGCAGGAAGAGAGAGGGTGAGGAGAATGGATGTGAGTTGAACTTGAACTTCTGTGTGTGTAGGGGATGCAGCATAACTCATTTCCTTGCCTGTGAGTAGGGGATCCTCTGACTCTTGTGTTGCAGAGGAAGACATCAAAGCTTGGAGAGACAATGACCTGCTTGCTGGGAGTTACACAGCTGGGGGCTTGAGCCCCGCTCAGACTTAATCCTTCTAGGACTGGTCCCCACATCTGAGCACAATTCGTCCCCACCCTCTCCCAGGGGCACCTGAATTTGAAGGCAGAAATGTAAGTGTTCTACAAGAGGTCTCCCTCGGGAGAGTTCCTGGTAGCTGGGAGGGTGTGTCGGGAAGGAAGAGGGTGGAGTGTGTGGGAACAGTGAGCACCTCCCAGATGGGAGGCCCCTGAGATGTCAGCTGCTCATTTTCTTTTTTCTTTCTTTCCTTCCTTCCTTCCTTCCTTCCTTCCTTCCTTCCTTCCTTCCTTCCTTCCGATGGAGTCTCTCTGTCTCCCAGGCTGGAGGGCAGTGGCGCAATCTCAGTCACTGTAAGCTCCACCTCCCGGGTTCACGCCATTCTCCTGCCTCAGCCTCCCAAGAAGCTGGGACTACAGGCGCCCGCCACCACACCCAGCTAATTTTTTTGTATTTTTAGTAGAGACAGGGTTTCACCGTGTTAGCCAGGATGGTCTCGATCTACTAACCTCATGATCCGCCTGCCTCCCAAAGTGCTGGGATTACAGGCGTGAGCCACCGCACCCAGCCAAGACAGGGTCTTTCTCTGTCACCCAGGCTGGAGTATGCAGTGGTGCAGTCTTAACTCACTGCAGCTTCAACCTCCCAAGCTCAAGGATCCTCCAACCTCAGCCTCCCAAGTAACTGGGACTACAGGCACACACCACAACTCCCAGGTAATTTTTGTATTTTTTGTAGAGACAGGATCTCACTATGCTGCCCAGGCTGGTCTTGAAACCCTGGGCTCAAGTGATCCACAAGCCTCAGCCTCCCAAAGTGCTGGGATTCCAGGCTTCAGCCATGGAAGCCAGGCTTGTCTGCCCATTTTCCTGCTGGGAAAACAAGGTTCCAGATGGGAGAACTCCCTGCACACATTTCTATTTGTTCATGTATTCATTGAACAAATGTAAAAAAATTATTCACCTCGTGTTAGAAAGAAAAGAAAACTGGACAACGGCCTGAGAATGAGGGAGTGGATAATGTTGCTGGCGTGAGTTAGGGAATTTTCTGAGAAAGTGACTTTGAGGTAAGACCTGAAAGAGGAGAATGAGCCAGCCAGGAGAAAGTTAGGGGAACAGTACAACAGGCAGAAGGAACAGCACTTGCGAAGGCCCGGAAGTGGCAGAAAGTTGGTAGGTTTAAGGAACGGGAGTTGGTAAGCCAGGTGCAGTGGCTCACACCTGTAATCCCAGCACTTTGGGAGGCTGAGGCGGGCAGATTGCCTGAGGTCAGGAGTTCGAGACCAACCTGGCTAGCATGGTGAAGCCCTGTCTCTACTAAAAATACAAAGTAGCCAGGTGTGGTGGCATGGGGCTGTAATCCCAGCTACTTGGGAGGCTGATGGAGGGGAATTGCTTGAATCAGGGAGGTAGAGGTTGCAGTGAGCTGAGATTGCACCGCTGCACTCCAGCCTGGGCCACAGAGCAAGACTTTCATCTCAAAAAAAAAAAAAAAAAAAAAAGAATGGCAGTTGGGAGCCAAGGGCCAGAGTGGAGGGAAGTTCGTTGCTTCAGGTGCTGGGTGAGGACTTGGGATTTGATTCTGGAAGAATGTTGAGGCTTTGAGGAATGTGATCTACTTGGGGATTATAGGAAACCTCCTGTGGCCCACTTGGGGAGCAGGGCCTATCCCTGGGCAGAGGCTAGAACAGTGTCCAGGTGAGATATGGACCAGAGCGGGGCCTGTGAGTGGATCTGAGACATGTTTTGGGAGCTGAAGGACAGCTCATAGCCACAGGGTGTGAGAAACAGAAGATTCAAGGGTGCCTGGTGTTTTTTTTTGAGACGGAGTCTTGCTCTGTACCCGGGCCTGGAGTGCAGTGGCAGGATCTCCAGCTCAACTGCAAAGCTCCGCCTCCCCTGGGTTACCGCATTCTCCTGCTCAGCCTCCCCGAGTAGCTGGGATACAGGCCCCGCCACCTCGCCCGGCTAGTTTTTGTATTTTTAGTAGAGACGGTGTTTCACCGGGTTAGCCAGGATGGTCTTGATCTCCTGACCTCGTGATCGTATCGTGATCCCGCCCGTATCGCCTCCCAAAGTGCTGGGATTACAGGCTTGAGCCACCGCGCCCGGCCTTTTTTTTTTTTTTTTGAGATTTTGAGACAGAGTCTTACTCTGTTGTCCAGGCTGGAGAGTAATGGCGCAATCTCACTGCAACCTCTGCCTCTCATTTTCAAGCAATTCTCCTGCCTCAGTCTCCCAAGTAGCTGGGATTACAGGCGCCCACCACCATGCTCAATTAATTCTTGTATTTTTAGTAGAGATGGGATTTTGCCATGTTAGCCAGGCTGGTCTCAAACTCTTGACATTGGGTGATCCACCCACCTAGGCCTCCCAAAGTGCTAGGATTACAGGCG
This sequence comes from Rhinopithecus bieti, assembly GCF_001698545.2. NCBI lineage: Eukaryota > Metazoa > Chordata > Mammalia > Primates > Cercopithecidae > Rhinopithecus > Rhinopithecus bieti. Next base: position 6,014,403 of record NW_016806979.1, on the reverse strand, counting down.
TGAGCCACCACACCTAGCCGTGACTGGTGATCATTAAGCATGATTACTTGTTTTTTAGAAAGCCAGGAGTCACACAGTTACCTGGGGAATGAGGCTGCCATTACTTGCATGGGGAAAATTGAGGGGCTGTGGGTGGGTTCCAATTTCGCTGGAGCATCACCAGTCCCAGAGGGAGCCAGTGGAGGCGGCTGAGTGTTTGGATCTGGAATTATGGGGGACCTGGCTCATTTGAAGGTGAAACAGACCTAACAGGTCTGGGGGCAGTTGCCAGCATCTGGGTGTTGGTCAGATGAAGGGCTGCTCCCGAGAGCCCTGATTCCTGGGACCCAGCTGGCTATCCCTCCCCCATCTGGAGTGGGGTGGGGGTAAGGATGGGTCTCCCAGGAACTAGGGATGGGGAATAGGGGTTTGTCCTCTGGTCTTGGCTGCAGCACACATCAACCTGCCACTCCTGATTTTTCATTTTTTATTTTTGAGACAAAGTCTCACTCTGTCACCCAGGCTGGAGTGCAGTGGTGCAGTCACAGCTCACTGCAGCCTCGGCCCCCTGGGCTCAAGCAGTCCTCCCACCTCAGCCTCCCAAACTTCTGAGATTCTAGGCGGGCGCCACCACACCCAGCCGAGAGCTCCCTTTTGTTGTTGTTTTTTGTCGTTGTTGTTTTGGTTTTTTGTTTGTTTGTTTTGTTTTGTTTTTTGAGACAGAGTTTCGCTCTTGTCACCCAGGCTGGAGCACAATGATACAATCTTGGCTCACCACAACCTCCACCTCCTGGATTCAAGCGATCCTCCTGCCTCAGTGTCCCGAATAGCTGGGATTACAGTCATGCACTACCACAGCCAGGTAAGCTTGTATTGTTAGTAGAGACGGGGTTTCTCCATGTTGGTCAGGCTGGTCTCAAACTCACGACCTCAGGTGATCCACCTGCCTCAGCCTCCCACACTGCTGGGATTACAGGCATGAGCCACGGTGACCAGCCTTTCTTTTTCTTTTTCTTTTTCTGTTGAGATGGAGTCTCGCTCTGTTGCCCAGGCTGGAGTGCAGTGGCGCAATATTGGCTCAATGCAACCTCTGCCTCCCGGGTTCAGGTGACCTTCCTGCCTCAGCCTCCAGAGTAGCTGGGACTGCAGGCATGCGCCACCATGCACTGCTAATTTTTTGTATTTGTAGTAGAGACAGGGTTTCACCATGTTGGCCAGGATGGTCTCGATCTCTTGACCTCATGATCCACCTGCCTCGGCCTCCCAAAGTGCTGGGATTACAGGCGTGAGCCACTGCGCCCGGCCTGTTGTTGTTTGTTTGTTTGTTTGTTTGTTTGAGACAGTCTAGCTGTGTTGCCCAGGCTGGAGTGCAATGGCACAATCTCGGCTCACCGCAACCTCCACCTCCTGGGTTCAAGCAATTCTCCTGCCTCAGCCTCCCAAGTAGCTAGGATTACAGGTGCCTGTCACAACACCCAGCTTATTTTTTGTATTTTTAGGTATTTTTAGTAGAGAGAGAGTTTCTCCATGTTGGTGAGGCTGGTCTCTAACTGCTGTCCTCAGGTGATCCATCCACCTCAGCCTCCCAAAGTGCTGGGATTCCATGTGTGAGCCACTGTGCCTGGCTTCTTTGCTGTTTCCTAAACCTGCCTCGGGACCTTTGCACGTGCTGCGCCATCTGACGGGAACGCCCTTCCCCCAGCTGTTGAAATGGCTAACTGCTTGTTTTGATTCATACTTCAGCTAAAATGTCAACTCCCCAGAGAAGGCCCTCCTGCCCAGCTCGAGCAGTCTCATGAGCGCTCACCCACCCCCACATTTTCTTCTTTTCTTGCCTCATGAGCCCTGTCGTTTCGGGACCTGTCACTTCAGTTCTGTGTCCTACACACTCAGCATGGGGCCTGGCACACAGCGGGTGCCATGTGCAGGCGAAATGACTGATGCTGTGAGCTGAGTGTGGGAGAGGCCATCGGAAGGTCCTTACTTTATTTTATTATTTTCATTATTTTTTGAGATGGAGTCTCGCTCTGTCGCCCAGGCTGGAGTGCAGTGGCGCAATTTCAGCTCACTGCAACCTTCACCTCCCAGGTTCAAACGATTCTATTGCCTCAGCCTCCCGAGTAGGTGGGATTACAGGCACTCACCACCATGCCCAGCTAATTTCTTTTCTTTTCTTTTTCTTTGAGACAGAGTCTTACTCTGTCATCAGGCTGGAGTGCAGTGGTATGATCTTGGCTCACTGCAACCTCCGCCTCCCGGATTCAAGTGATCCTCCTGCCTCAGCCTCCCAAGTAGCTGGGATTACAGGCACCCGCCACCATGCCAGGCTAATTTTTGTATTTTTAGTAGAGATGGGGTTTCACCACGTTGGCCAGGCTGGTCTTGAACTCCTGATCTCAGATGATCCACTCGCCTCAGCCTTCCAAAGTGCTGGGATTACAAGCGTGAGCCACGGCACATAGCCTAGAGCTCCCTTTTGATTTGTTCACCGTCAGTGGGACTCCGCAGTATGCTGGCCCTGGCCTTGACCCCAAGTCCCTCCTCTAAGAAACACCCTAAATCTGTCCCTTGCCTGTTCCCAACCCTCCTGTAGCTCCTAGCACCCCTAGAACAAAATCCACACCCCCTTCGCTTAACCCCCAGGACCCAGTGTGTCCTGGCCCCTGCCCACTGCCAACTCTCACCTCCCTCCATTTCCCTTGGCTCACCGTGCCTCACCCAGCAGCCTCCTTCACAGTTCCTTAAACCTGCCTCAGGGCCTTTGCATGTGCTGTACCCTCTGCCAGGAACATCCTTCCCCCGGTTCTTGAAATGGCTGGTTGCTTGCTTTTATCCATTCTTCAGCTAAAATGTCAACTCCCCAGAGAAGTCCTTCCTGCCCATCCTGGGCAGTCTCATGACCCCTCACCCACCCCCACATTTTCTCTTTTTTCTTGGCTTAACATCTGTCGCATGAGCCCTGCCATTTTGGGGCCTGTCACTTCCTCTGCCTCCCAGGTTCAAGCAATTCTCCTGCCTCAGCCTCCTGAGTAGCTGGGATTGCAGGCACCTGCTACCACACCTGGCTAAGTTTTGTACTTTTAGTAGAGATGGGGTTTTGCGATGTTGGCCAGGCTGGTCTCAAACTCCTGACCTCAAGAAATCTGCCAATCCGCCTGCCCCGGCCTCCCAAAGTGCTGGGATTACAGGCATGAGCCACTCCGTCTGGCCTTTTTTTTTTTTTTTTTTTTTTTTTGAGACAGGATCTCATGTAGTCTCCCAGGCTGGAGTGCAGTGGCATGATCACAGTTCACTGCAGCCTTGACCTCCCATGTTCAAACAGTCCTCCTACCTCAGCCTCCCAAGTAACTGGGACCTCAGGCATACACCACCATGCCTGGCTAATTTTTTTTTTTTTTTTTTTTTTTTTTTTTTTTTTTTTTTTTTGTAGAGATACGGGCTTACTATGTTACCTAGGATGGTCTTGAACTCCTGGGCTCAAGTGATCTGCCTGCCTCAGCCTCCCAAAACACTGAGATTACAGGTGTGAGCCACTGCGCCCAGACTACCCTTTTCCTCTCCTCTTCTGCAGATGGCTGGAGTGTGGATAAATAAACTTTAAGGCATATGCAGCCTTGCCTGCCCTACCTGAGGCTCACCCTGAGCACCCTCATTCCACACAATGTTAGCCCAGTTTTTTAACACAAAAAAGCGCTGGGTTCTGGCCAGGTGTGGTGGCTCATGCCTGTAATCCCAACAGTTTGGGAGGCCGAGGCGGGTGAATCACTTAAGGTCAGGGGTTCAAGACTAGCCTGGCCAACATGGAGAAACCCGTCTCTACTAAAACTACAAAAATCAGCTGGGCGTGGAGACTTGTGCCTGTAACTCCAGCTACTCAGGAAGCTGAGGGAGGAGAATCACTTAAACCCGGGAGGCGGAGGTTGCAGAGAGCAGAGATCACATCACTGCACTCCAGTCTGGGCGACAGAGTGAGACCCTGTCTAAAAAAGCAAAACAACAACAACAACAACAACAGAAACCACTGAGTCCTAGAGAGGTTACCAGCCACTCAGGTGACAGACCTGGAATTTGAATCCAGCCCCTGCAGGGTTTTCCTCTTGGCTCAGTTTCCCAGAATAGGGGCATCGGCTGTGATCCGAAGTTGTGGCCTCATAACCCACTGCCCTGGCCTGGGGGTAGCCAGGTCCCCTTTTCTTGGGTGAGTCAAAACCTTGTGTCTAGGCACAAGGGGTCTCCTGCTCCCAAAAGCAGTGGCCACAGCGCTGGGCTGGACACTTGGATCAGGTCCCCAATTCCCTGGTGGCCTCTCTGGGCTTCAGTGGGCCCCTGTGAGTTGGCCCCCAAGCAGGTCTACGTGTTTCCTTTTTTGGTGGGGTGGGGGTGGTGGGACGGCGTCTTGCTCTGTCTCCCAGGCTGGAGTGCAGTGGCACGACCTTGGTTCACTGCAACCTCCGCCTCCCAGGTTCAAGCGATTCTCCGGCCTCAGCCTCCCAGTACCTGGACTACAGGCGTGAGCCACCAGGCCCAGCTAATCTTTTTGTATGTCTAGTAGAGATGGGGGTTTCTCCATGTTGGTCAGGTTGGTCTTGAACTCTTGACCTCAAGTTATCTGCCTGCCTCGGTCTCCCAAAGTGCTAGGATTGCAGGCGTGCGCCACCGCGCCTGGCCAGCTGTGGGTGTTTCTGAGTAGGGGGTCCCTGGGATCTCCTCCCCTATGGCCTGGGGCCACCCCTATCCCCTACTCACCTTGCTCAGCAGGAAGGAGAGTGCCGTCCCGCTGTGCCTCATGCTGCCAGCATCTCTGGCCCTGCAGAGATGGTTGTGAGACCTCCAGACCCCTGGTAGCCCAGGTACGGCCCTGTGGGACATCCCCTAGCCTTGACAGGAGCTCACTCCCACACGCTCTGCACCCTCCCTTCAATCCCAAGGACATTAAATCAAGGCGGCATGGACCACACCACAGGCACCAGCGTGAGGAACCCACCCGGACCTTGCACCGATCCCTATCCAGGGACAGCAGCCAGGCACCCAAAGCCCCTCCCCACACCCGTCCAGGTTCAGCAGCCTGGGTGGGGGCATCAGGACCGGTGAAACAAAGTCTCCTGGCCCCAGACCCATGGGAGACACATTCAGCTCCCAGAGCAGCTCTGATGGTTTCAGGGGAATTACAAGACCCCAGTCCCTCTCCTGAGACCCCCTCAAGCTCACGTAAGCTTGCTCCACGAGGCCCGGGCAGGTCTGGCACTCACCACCACTGCGGAGTCCCATGACCTCCCGGGGAGTGAGGGAAGGAGAAGAGAACCTGACCTGGCCAAGAGGGAGGTCCAGGGCTCCCCCAACACCCACTCAGCAGAGCCCCTTAACTGGGCACCAGGCCAGGACATAACCCACACACTTTCCTTGGGTGAGGCTCCCAGTGGGTGGAGGGCAGAGTGTCCAAGAGGGCCTGATGGGGCAAGAGAGAGTGGCCAAGGGAGTGACCGGGTGTAGAGGGGGAGGGGTGAGGGAGGGCAGAGGAAGGAGGTGGGAAAGGAGGGAAGGGAGGCGTAGGAGTGAGGAGGCTGGGTGAGAGGTGTTTATTTATTTATTTTTATTTATTTATTTATTTTGAGACAGAGTCTCACTCTGTCACCCAGGCTGGAGTACAGTGGCATGATCTTGGCTGACTGCAAGCTCTGCCTCCCAGGTTCATGCGATTCTCCTGCCTCAGCCTCCTGAGTAGCTGAGATGACAGGTGCCTGCCACCATGCCCAGTTAATTTTTGTATTTTTTTTTTTTTCTAGTAGAGATGGGGTTTCACCATGTTGGTCAGGCTGGTCTCGAACTCCTGACCTTGTGATCTACCCGTCTCAGCCTCCCAAAGTGCTAGGATTACAGGTGTGAGCCACTGCACCCCGCCTGAGAAGTGTTAAGTTTAATTGTTCATGTGTTTGCATATGATGGCGGGGTGCACAAAGGAAGACGGTGGTAGGGGACCAGCAGCTCTGGGAATGGGGGGATTTTATCAACTTAGGGTCTAGTATATGTGCTTCCAAGCAGAGCCCATGGAGTGTAGCCTAGGGAGCTTGGGGGCTCCAGGAAAGCTGCCCACTGCGCTGTGCCACCCAAGGCAGACCAAAGACCCTCTCTGGTTGGCCCCCATCCACAAACTGTTGGGGCTACAGATGCAGCTAGAAATGGGGCCCCCAGGAGGGTAATGGGTGGGGTGGGAGGTGGGAGGGGCTGTGGCCAGGGGAAAGGGGCTGATGTGTGGGACTGTTGGCCTCCAGACCTGCTGTGAGTTAATGTTTCCCCAGCATCACCAGCTGCTCAGGAGGCCCCAACAGCGTCTCCCCTCCAAAGATATCAAAGCATGACCCAGCCTCAAGCCAGCGTTTGCCCCTCTGTGCTGGGTGACCTTGACCCCGTGGCCTCTCTGAATGTCCATTTAGGGGCAGCTCCAGGCTGGAGTCAGGGAGACGGCTTGGGGGCACCTCCCAGGACAAGGCACACAACTGACACCCAGCACCAAGCCTCGGTGTCCCCCTTCTGATAAAAACGTCTGGACAGGGGGTGGGCACAGTGGCTCATGCCTGTAATCTCAACATTTTGGGAGGCTGAGATGGGTGAATCACTTGAGGCCAGGAGTTCAAGACCACGTTACCATATTAGCCTGGCTAATATGGTAAAAATACAAAAATTAACTGGGCATGGTGGCGCATACCTGTAGTCCCAGCTACTCAGGAGGCTGAGGCACAGGAATGGCTTGGGGCCAGGCGCTGTGGCTCATGCCTGTAATCCCAGCACTTTGGGAGGCCAAGGCGGGTGGGTCACCTGAGGTCTGGAGTTTGAGAACAGCCTGACCAACATGGTAAAACCCCGTCTCAACCAAAAATACAAAAAATTAGCTGGGCGTGGTGGCAGGCACCTGCAATCCCAGCTACTTGGGAGGCTGAGGCAGGAGAATCGTTTGAACCCGGGAGGCAGAGGTTGCAGTGAGCCGAGATCGCGCCACTACACTCCAGCATGGGCAACAAGAGCGAAACTCCGTCTCATAAAAAAAAAAAAAAAAAAAAAAAAAAAAAAAAAAAAAAAAAAAAAAAGAGTGGCTTGAACCCAGGAGTCAGAGGCTGCAGTGAGCCAAGATTGCACTACTGCACTCCAGCCTAGGTGACAGAGGGAGACTGTCTCAAAAAAGAAAAAAAGAGGCCGGGCGCGGTGGCTCACACCTGTAATCCCAGCACTTTGGGAGGCCGAGGCAGGCGGATCACGAGGTCAGGAGATCGAGA
>NW_016806979.1:5981014-6006389 GCF_001698545.2 Rhinopithecus bieti | reverse complement strand
AAAAAAAAAAAAAAAAAAGAAAAAAAGAGAAAGAGATGAGGTTCTGCCACGTTGCCCCATCTGGTCTCAAACTACCAAGGTCAAGCAATTCGCCCACCTCAACTTCTCAAAGTACTGAGATTACAGTGGTAAGCCGCCATGCCCAGCCCCCAAGTTTTGTTTGTTTGTTTTGAGACAGAGTCTCACTCTGTCGCCTCGACTGGAGTGCAGTGGTGCAATCTCGGCTCACCGCAACCTCTGCCTCCCAGGCTCAAGCAATTCTCCTGCCTCATCCTCCCTAGTAGCTGGGATTACAGGCGCCCACCACCACACCAGCCAATTTTTGTATTTTTAGTAAAGATGGGGTTTCACCATGTTGGCCAGGCTGGTCTTGAACTCCTGACCTCAAATGATCCACCTACCTTGGCCTTCCAAAGTACTAGGATTACAGGCATAAGCCACCATGCCCGGCCCCCAATTTTTTTTTTTTTTTTAATTAGCCAGGCATACTATCCCCCTGTAGTCCCAGCTACTCAGGAGGTTGAGGCAGGAGGATCACTTGAGCCTGGGAGGTTGAGGCTGCAGTGAGCCGAGAGTGCACCATTGCACTCCAGCCTGGGCAACAGAGCAAGATCCTATCTCAAAGAAAAAAAAAGTTACATCCTCAAAGAGGCCTCCCTACCTTCTCAGCAAACCTGGACACCACAACTCTTGTGGTTTGGCCACTGCAGCCCTTGTGGTTTGGCCACAGTCTCAGTCTGTGACTCCATGGCCTTCCGTGCCACCTGCAAAGATCTCATGTGATCTCCTGATTCTTTTTCTTTTTATTTTTTTAGATGGAGTCTTGCTCTGTTGCCCAGGCTGGAGTACAGTGGGGTGATCTCGGCTCACTGCAACCTCTGCCTCCTGGGTTGAAGAGATTCTCTGCCTCAGCCTCCTGAGTAGCTGAGATTACAGGCACCCGCCACCATGCTCAGCTAATTTTTGTATTTTTAGTAGAGACAGAGTTTCGCCATGTTAGCCCGGCTGGTCTCAAACTCCTGAGGTCAGGAGATCTGCCCGCCTCAGCCTCCCGAAGTGCTGGGATACAGGTGTGAACCACCACGCCCAGCCAAGTGATCTCCTGATTCTTATCTGTCCCCGCCTTGAGTCTGTGGCTCCCCTGAGAGTAAAGACATGGTCCCCACTGTGACTCCAGCACAGAGCCCAGCACATAGTAGGTGCTCAGCTAATGTTTGTCACACGAATCCATAACTCAGGAGGCCTTGGATGAATGGTAGGGTGTTTATTTCCTCAGGTTCTGCTCCTCCCCAGGCACTCCAGCCCCATGCACGCCCGCATCTCTGTTGGCTCCTCAGGGCTCACTCCTGGAGGTGGTGGGCAAAGGACAATCTGTCATTCATGGATCCCTGAGGAAGGAACACACAGGGAGTCATTCAGACACCAACGGGCTCTGCAGCCCAGGCTGGTCCTGCTTGGGAGGGTGGCTCCCCCAACCCTGCCTTGGCCCCCAGGGGCTGAGCCCTCAGCCAAGCCCTTACCTTACCATGGACACCTCATCCAGTTTCTCAAATGTGGACTCATCCCGGTGACAGAACCTCACAGCCATGACCACAGACCCGATGAGCAAAAGAGACACCAGCAAACACACGACCACCACCACAGCCGGGTTCCTGTGTAACTCAGGGGACCCAGTGTCACCTGGAGCTGCGGGAAGGAGCTCAGAGTCAGCCCTGGGCCCTATTGCCGCCAAGCCTAAGACACCCACCAGGGCCCAGAGCCTTTTAAGTCTGTTCTCAGGAAGCTGAACTCTCTTCCCTCTCCAGTTGAGGCTGCCACTTTTTAATCATTTATTTTAGAGACAGGGTCTCACTCTGTCACCCAGGTTGGAGTGCAGTAGTGTGATCACAGCTCACTGCAGCCTCGATCTCCTGGGCTCAAGCGATACTCCCACCTCAGCCTCCCGAGTAGCAAGGATTACAGGCATGCACCACCATGCCTGACCAATTTTTTTTTTTTTTTTTTAATTGAGACAGGCTCTTGCTCTGTCACACAGGCTGGAGTGCAGTGGTGTTATCTCAGCGTACTGCACCCTTCATCTCCCAGGATCTAGTGATCCTCCTACCTCAGCCTCCCAGGAGCTGAGACTACAAGTGTGTGCCACCACACCCAGCTAATTTTTGTATATTTAGTAGAGATGAGGTTTTGCCATGTTGCCCAGGCTGGTCTCAAACTCATTGACTCAGGTGATCCATCCGCCTCGGCCTCCCAAAGTGCTGGGATCACATGTGTGAGCCACTGACAGCCTAATTTTTAAATTTTATTTATTTATGTATTTATTTATTTATTTATTTATTTTTGAGACGGAGTTTGTTTGTTTGTTTGTTTTTTTCCCTCCAAGAGGGAGTCTTGCTCTGTCTCCCAGGATGGAGTGCAGTGGTGCAATGTCGGCTCACTCCAACCTCCATCTCCTGGGTTCAAACAATTTTCCTGCCTCAGCCTCCCAAGTAGCCTGGATTACAGGCACCCGCCACCATGCATGGCTAATTTTTGTATTTTTAGTAGAAATGGGGTTTCACCATGTTGGCCAGGCTGGTCTTGAAATCCTGACCTCAGGTGATCCGCCCGCCTTGGTCTCCCAAAGTGCTGGGATTACAGATGTGAGCCACCACGCCAAGCCATTTGTTTGTTTGTTTGTTTGTTTGTTTATTGAGACGGAGTCTCACTCTGCAGCCCAGGCTAGAGTGCAGTGGTGCGATTTCAGCTCACTGCAACCTCTGCCGCCTGAATTCAAACGATTCTCCTGACTCAACCTCCCAAGTAGCTGAGATTACAGGCGTCTGCCACTGCGCCTGGCTAATTTTTGTAGTTTTAGTAGAGATGGGGTTTCACCAAGCCAGGCTGGTCTTGAACTCTTGACCTCGTGATATACCCCCCCCTTGGCCTCTCAAAGTGTTGGGATTACGGGCGTAAGCCACCGCGCCCAGCCATTGTTAGATTTTTTTGTAGAGACAAAGTCCTGCTATTTTGTCCAGGCCCAAAAACATAATGTATAACCTGTCTCCCCACCACAGCAAGTATTAGTTTCTCTCTTTGCCCATCGCTGCGTGCCCAGCCCCGACATACACTAGGCACTTAATAAATGCCCATAGCATGAAGGGCTTTAGACAATGGAGCAGAGACAGCAAGCCCTTCCTAGAGCATTCTCAGAGCTGTACCTCTCCCTAGTGGTCAGTTCTGAAACTGCAGTCTGTTACTCCCGCCACCTCCCTACAAACACCCAAATCTCTTAATACTTACCTGGGCCAGGGGGCTCCAAGGTCTGGTCAGTGGAGGTCAAGGGCTCCGTTCCGGGGCTGTGGGAAGTGGGGCTCCAGTGCGGGGTCAGGGATTCGGAACTGGGGAGGGTGGAATGGGAAGAGGGGGTGAGCTCTCCATTGGGGGAACCAGAACTAGGGTGCGTGGTTGTCTCTGGTTGTGGGGACGAGGGAATCATTCTTGACTCTGTGGAGCTGGGGCTAGGCTGCATGGTAGGGGTTGCCCCTGAACTTGAGGGGCTGAGGTGGGTCATGGAGCCTGTCTCCAAACTCAGGGGGCTGGAGTAGGTTTTGGGGGGTTCCCCTGAACTGAGGGTGTTGTGGGTGAAGGGAGAATAAATCAGAGAGCTGAGAGATGATGTCTCCATACTGTTGTACTCTGAGGTCGTAATACCTGAAAAGAAAAACATCATTGGAAGCTGGGCTCGGTGGCTCACGCCTGTAATTCCGTCACTTTGAGACGTCAAGGTGGGAGCATCACTTGAACCCAGGAATTAAAGACCAGCCTGGGCAGCATAGTGAGTCTCTCTCTCTCTCTCGCTCTCTCTTTTTTTTTTTCTTTTTTGAGATGGAGTCTTGCTCTGTCACCCAGACTGGAGAGCAGTGGCGCGATCTCGGCTCACTGCAGCTTCCACCTCCTGGGTACAGGCAATGCTCCTGCCTCAGCCTCCCAAGTAGCTGGAATTACAGGCGTGCATCACCACGCCTGGCTAACTTTTGCATTTTTAGTTTCACTGTGCTGGCCATATTGGTCTCGAACTCCTGAACTCAGGTGATTCACCCGCCTTGGCCTCCCAAAGTGCTGGGATTACAGGCATAAGCCATCGTGCCCCATCTTTTATTTTATTTTATTTATTTATTTATTTTGAGACGGAGTCTCGCTCTGTCGCCCAGGCTGGAGTGCAGTGGCCAGATCTCAGCTCACTGCAAGCTCCGCCTCCCGGGTTTACGCCATTCTCCTGCCTCAGCCTCCCGAGTAGCTGGGACTACAGGCGCCCGCCACCTCGCCCGGCTAGTTTTTGGTATTTTTTAGTAGAGACGGGGTTTCACCGTGTTAGCCTGGATGGTCTCGATCTCCTGACCTCGTGATCCGCCCGTCTCGGCCTCTCAAAGTGCTGGGATTACAGGCTTGAGCCACCGCGCCCGGCCTATTTTTATTTTTAATTAATTTATTTGCCCAGGTCATAGGGAGACCCGAAAGATTTAGGACACCATGTGAGCAATCAGNTTTTTGAGACGGAGTCTCGCTCTGTCGCCCAGGCTGGAGTGCAGTGGCCAGATCTCAGCTCACTGCAAGCTCCGCCTCCCGGGTTTACGCCATTCTCCCGCCTCAGCCTCCCGAGAAGCTTGGACTACATGCGCCCGCCACCTCGCCCGTCTTGTTTTTGGTATTTTTTAGTATAGACGGGGTTTCACCGTGTTAGCCTGGATGGTCTCGATTTCCTGACCTCGTGATCCGCCCGTCTCGGCCTCTCAAAGTGCTGGGATTACAGGCTTGAGCCACCGCGCCCGGCCTATTTTATTTTAATTAATTTATTTGCCCAGGTCATAGGGAGACCCGAAAGATTTAGGACACCATGTGAGCAATCAGTGGGAAACTGAGGCTCCCCCTCAAATTCATGCTCCTTGTCTGAAGTCCTACAGCCCGGTTTCAAGTGCAGATCAGCGTTCCTCTTGGCTCAGAGCTCTAGAAGCCCTTTGGATATGGGGAGTGACTGCATTCCAGGCAGCGCTGGGCAGCTCCTTTAAATTTTCTGGGACTCAGTTTTCTTTTCTGTAAAATGGAAATCATGTGGAGTTCGCGCCTCTGACAGTTCATCAGTGAGGTTCATAGTGGGTGTACACAAGCTAGGTGCTCCCAGCTACTGGGGAGGCTGAGGCGGGAGGATCTCCTGACCCCAGGAATTCAAGGCTGTAGTGTACCATGACTGCACCACTGCACTCCCGCCTGGGAGACATAACGAGACCCTGTCTCTACAAAAAAATAAAACAAAAATTAGCCAGGCATGGTAGTACATGCCTAGTCCCAGCTACTCAGGAGGTTGAGGTAGGAGGATCGCTTGACTTCGGGAGTTCAAGGCTGCAGTAAGCCATGATCATGCCACTGAACTCCAGCCTGGGCAACAGAGCAAGACCCCGTCTCTAAAAAAAAAAAAAAAAAAAAAAAAAGCCAGGGGCAGGGGTCAAAGTCTGTAATCCCAGCACTTTGGGAGGCCAAGGCAGGCAGATCATGAAGTCAGGGGATTGAGACCATCCTGGCTAACAAGGTGAAACCCCGTCTCTACTAAAAATACAAAAAATTAGCCGGGCGTGGTGGCGGGCGCCTGTAGTCCCAGCTACTCGGGAGGCTGAGGCAGGAGAATGGAGTGAACTCGGGAGGCGGAACTTGCAGTGAGCGGAGATGGCACCACTGCACTCTAGCCTGGGTGACAGAGCAAGACTCCGTCTCAAAAAAAAACAAAACACAATAGAATAGAAACATAGTGAGTGTACAGTGACACTCAACTATAAAGATCCACCTATGAGCTCAGAGAGGATCAGCCCTAATTTTCCCCAGGTACCCCTAGGCTAACCTCAACTTTGATGGAAGACACAAAGACACAGGCCCTGGGAACACGTCTCTGGAACCCACCCTCCCGCACGGTAGTCCAACCACTTCCTGGCTCCCATCCCATCCCAGGCATGGAGTCCAGGGACCAGGCTGAGGGCGGGTAAATAGTTCATGAGCCACCTCCCACAATGACTTCGCACCCAGTTCCAGGTGTCTAGGCCTCTTAGGTGCTTACAAGTTCATTCATCAACTCTCTGCCCCACCCATCCACTCTGCTCTGGGCCAAACTTCGTGCTTCCTCCTTGACTCACCCCAGGCAGCAGAAACGCGGAAATAACACTGAACACTGGCCCTGAGAGGGGGCTGGGTCCACATGCTGCCTTCCCCGGATCTCTATGTAGCCCCCCAGTCCCTGTGGGGATGACAGCTGAGCCTAGAAGAGGCATGGAACTCGGGCTGGACTTCATTCCCATTTGACAGATGAGAAACTGAGGCCCAGAATAGCACAGGGTCTGGCCTGAGGTGACTGGGGAGGTGGGCAGAAGGCCCTTCAAGGAACTTTGTCCTCTGTTTCTGCTGAAATGAAGAAGATTCAGAGGCCATAGTGGACCCCAAGCCAAGTCAGAATTCTGGGGAGCTGAGTACTTAGTGAACTGAGGAAAAGCTGTGGACTTGAAAAAGGAAGAGTTGGAGGACACAAGCCCTGCTGAGTGCCTGGCACTGAGTAGGCACTGGTGAGCTGCTGAAGAGTTGACCAGAAGGTAAAAATAAAGCTGTTTCTAGGCACTGTGTTGGGTGTTTGCTTTTCCCAGAGACTCCTAGACTGGGAGGCTCACATGAGCCAAGTCAACCAGTTCTAATCTGAGTCTGGGACAAGCTGGACTGAGTCTCAGTTTCCTGAGCTGTGAAATGGGAATACAAGTGGTGCCTTCTGAATGAAACCCTTCCCTGCAATGAGCATTTCAGCCATGGTGGCCTCTGCTCTGCTATTACAGGTCTGGGGGGTAGGACACCAGTCAGAGAGGGCGACGACACAGTGGCAGGTAAAGGGCAGAAGAAGGGAATGCGAGAAGTTCAAGGCTCCTCCCCTCCACCCTGGGCACTGTCTTGTAGGAGAGCAAGAGGGAATTAAGGCAGACACACAGAAGAACTTCTCATGGGAACCACAGATGTTTGACGACCAGGAAGTGAGTCCCTGTTCCCTGAACACCCATGGCCCTGAGGTCTTCGCCATTCTCCCTTTGCGGATAGGCTAAAAGGAATAGATTTGAAAAGGAGCCTCAAAGTAGGTGTGAGGCTGTCTGTAGCCTCCAGCCGGTTCAGGGCTCACTGGAGTTGCAGAACCCACAGCCCCAGGGCTGGGGAGCAGCGGTGCCTCATCTGTCCTCACAGCTGCTCTGTTTCTAGGGGAAAGGCCAGCCTTCCCCGGAGCGCTGGCGGACCAGCGTGGCCTGAGGGAGGGGTCCAGAAGCCAGGTGTGTGACTGGGCTGTGCGTCCCCCACCCCCACCCTTCTGCTTTCTGGAAGCTGAGACTCCCTTTTACCAGCTCTTACCTGTGTAGGGAGTACTGTTAGAGTCATTCTTATTAGCTTTTAGTGGCAGCACCAGCACCAAAAGCAGAAGTGGCGGCAGCTGGGGGCGCGCCATTCCTGTGCCGGGAGGGCCTGCCACCGGCTCTGCACAGGTGTGTGGCCAGGCGTGTGCCCAGGTGCCAGCTCCTTGCACCTGGGCGTGCGCTCCCTGCTGGCAGAGTGCGGGGCTGTGCAGGGGCGAGGCGTAGGTGGGGCTTCAGGGTGTGGGACCTCCCTGGGGAGCTCCTGTTCCCCTAGGGTGTGGTTCTCACCCTCTTCACCTGGACTCCACCCCTTCTAAACATGACGACCCAGAAGCTCTCAAAGCCAGTCATCCACTAAAGACCCCTGCCCGACATCCCCTTTCCCCCTGCTTCTGGCTCCACAGCAGCCCGAACCCCTGCTGTCACTCCCTCTGCCCTCCTCCTGCCAGGTTGCCCCCTCTGGGAGCCCCTATTGCCCCCACCTCCCTCCTGTCCCTGAAACCGCAGGGCTGGGGATGCCCTTGTCCTCCTCTTTCCTCTGTCTCACCCAGACTGGGGCCTTTTGGGGACATGACTGAAACCTTCTAACCTTCTAGAATTTCTATTACAGATTTCTTTTTCTTTCTTTTCTTTTTTTTTTTTTTTTTTTTTTGAGACAGAGTCTTGCTCTGTCACCCAGACTGGAGTCTGGAGTGCAGTGATGCAATCTCGACTCACTGCAACCTCTGCCTCCCGGGTTCAAGTAATTCTCCTGCCTCAGCCTCCTGAGTAGTTGGAATTACAGGTGCACACCACCACACCCTGCTAGTTTTTGTATTTTTTAGTAGAGACGGGGTTTCATCATTTTCGTTGGCCAGGTTGGTCTCGAACTCTTGACCTCAAGTGTGATCCACCCACCTCAGCCTCCCTCCCAAACTGCTGGGATTACAGGCATGAGCCATGGTCCACTGTGCCCCCCCTTTTTTTTTTTTTTTAGAGACAGGGTCTCACTTCATTGCCCAGGCTGTAGTGCAGTGGCACAATCACAGCTCACTGCATCCTTGAACTCCCGGATTCAAGGGACCTCCTGCCTCAGCCTCCCAAGTAGCTGCGATTACAGGTGTGCACCCCCGTGCCTGGCTAATTTTTTTTTTTTTTTTTTTTTTTTTTTTGAGACTGAGTTTAGCTCTTGTTGTCCAGGCTGGAGTTCAATGGCACAATCTTGGCTTACCACAACCTCTGCCTCCTGGGTCCAAGTGATTCTCCTGCCTCAGCCTCCTGAGTAGCTGGGATTACAGGCAGGTGCCATCACGACTGGCTAATTTTGTATTTTTAGTAGAGATGGGGTTTCTCCATGTTGGTCAGACTGGTCTCCAACTTCTGACCTCAGGTGATCCGCCTGCCTCGGCCTCCCAAAGTGATGGGGTTACAGGCATGAGCCACCGTGCCTGGCCTTTTTTTGTTGTATTTTTTTTAGTAGAGATGGGGTTTTACCATGTTGGCCAGGCTGGTCGCTAACTCCTGACCTCAGGTGATCCACTCGTCTTGGTTTCCCAACGTGCTGGGATTACAAGCATGAGCCACGGCGCCCAGCAATCCCGTAGGATTTTTTAGGGGTGAGGGACTCGAGGTGGGTGCTCTGGGCCAGGTCCCAGACACATTTCTAGAGTGCACTGGGGACAGTTTCCATCTGGGACAGGCTGGACACCACCCCACTACCTGTAGGTGGATATGGCAGGGGCACAGCTGAGACCACGTTGGTGGCCCCTGACCTCCAGGAAAGATTTGAGGTCCTCATCCTGGCCACAGACCCCAGATGCATATTGCATGGTTGGAAACTTCAGAGTTCTCTTCCCTCTGGGATGCTCCAGATTCCCCCACTATACCCAAGCCACTTCCATTAACCCAGAACACATCACCCAAGATGTAGGCTGTGGAGGACTTTATTCATCAGACTCAGAGAGCCACGAGTGCCTCCCATAAAGTCCCCACTGCAGGGAGCCAGGGTCCTAGATGCCGGGCCAATGCGTGTGCTGTGAGCTGGACCAGGGGTCTGCTGGTCCCAAGAGCGCCTCTGTGCTCTTCAGACAGCTCCGGGTATGGTGGCCTCGCCAGGTGGCTTGAACCATCTTCGCTGCCATTTGCTGCTGCCTCATCTGCTGGCGGATCTTAAAACCTCTCCAGGCGGACTGAATGGCTATGGCCGCTTTGTCCCGGCGACATGGCTGCCTGGGACTCGGGGCAGCCCGCTGGTAGGCGGAGGCCTGAGACACTGCCCCGGGACCCCCAGCACCCCGGCCCATGCCCTGCACCACGCGGGTGGGCTGGGTGCGTCCGCAGGTATGACAGGTGCGAGGGCTGGAGCCCACTAGCATCACCACGCTGGGCGGGCTCCCGATCCTGGAGCTCAGGGAGTGGCAGACGCTGCAAGCTTTTGCCTGGCAGGACTGGAAGCAGCGATGGTTGGATACTGTCCTGGCTCTGCCATCCTGGACCCAGCTTCGGTCAGACATGACCCCGGCCCGGCCGCCCAGCTCCACCCACGTGATGGGGTGGAGCATTTGCCGGTGCCGGGCTTGGTCCCGGCGGGTGCTGTAGCCGCGCCAGGCGGCCTGGATGATTGTGGTGGCTCTGCAGAGGTGTGCCAGGTTCCGCCGCATGCAGTAGCCGCGCCAGGTAGCTTGGATGACCGTGGCCCGCCGGTGCCACACCCGAATCCTGCGACGCACCAGGTAGCCACGGACGCCCGCCTGGATAGTGGTCACTGCGAGGATGCGAATCTCCTCTGCAGCCTGCATGGACACCATCGGCTCCCCGGACCGCCTGGGATGCACCACTGCCTTGTTGCGCCGGGTCTCCCAGGACGCAGCACCCCTGGCTGGCTCCCACACGCGTTTCCACGATTGGCTACTAGCCACACCAGCGTCCACGGGGCCCTGGAGTATAGTGGAGTTCAGGGATGCCTTGTGACTAATGGCAGGATTCTGGGGGCTATAGGAGTCCTGCGATCCCCACGGTGACTCCTGGTTAACAAGGGGCAGCAGGGAACCACTCCGGGAAGACTGGTAGCCTAGAGACACCCTCCGAACTCCCAGGGCCAGGGGAGGAAGGGCCGAGGAGTGCGCTATCTCCCCAGTGCAGATGATGGGCCTTACCTCTGCAGAGGGCATACCAGTGAAGTTTGTACCACCTTGGGCTGAGGCCTGGGATGGTTGTCTTTGCACATACTGGAAGGGCCTAACCCTGGCCATAGAACTTTCTAGCAGTTCAGGAACAATACTACCGTGCATGGATCTGTAGGAGTTTTTAGGGTCCATGGAGTCCCAGCGGCTGCTCTGAGCCAGGTTTCCAGACACTGTTTTCTGGAGTGGATTGGGGACAGCTTCTGTCCGGAAGGGACTGGACGATGCCCTTCTAGCCGAGGACAGATATGGTGCCACATGTGAGACCATGCTGGAGGTCCCTGACTTCTGAGGAAGACTAAGATTCCCCATCCTGTCCACAGACCTTGAAAGCAATCTGAAAGCCTCAGTACTGCCACGGGCCAACTGGGGTGACCCTGAGAATACATTAGAAGCCACTGTACCCCAAGAGTGATTTGGGGGTATGACATGAGCAACAGACTCCTGTTGATAAACGGAGAGGGTCTTAGTGGCTAAACCCAGGGCCTGGAAAGGGACAGGGACCATGCCACTAGCATGGCTGGGGGCCACCTCCCTGAACAATGGTGTATGGCCTTGGGGAAGAGTCCCTTTCTCAGACGGGGACCTATGATCGCGGCCCCCATCAGCTCCCAGAGGACTGGGGTACATCCACGGGGTTGCGCCAGTGACCCCAGCTTTGCTGATTAGGTCATTGGATCTGCTTGATCCTGACACTTGGGACAAAGGCCCATCCAATTCTCCCAGCTCGGCTTGGTCCCCTGTGGCCCCAGATAGCATTATCCCAGCATCTTGGCTCCATTGTAGGCTCTTGACAGAACCGTGGGCACTCGGTGTAGACTCCTGACTGTGTCACTAGCTGCCGGGGCTGAGGAGTGACCTGGAGCCAGGCTGGTGGTGTGGGGAATCTGCAAGGGGGCTATAGACCTCTCCCCAGCCAGGGCTTTGTGGTAAGGAGGGGCAGTGATGCCAATCACCACGGACACCTTGGAGCAGCTCTGAGCCACACTAGAGGCCCCCATCATTGGCACAGATCCAGGAGAGACACCTGGGTTCACCCCACTCATTACTGAACCTAGGAGCAAGTTTGGAGCAGCTAAGCTAGCGGAGGGTCTTACAGATAGACTCGGCTTCTTGCTGTCTGCCATCAGGCTGGGAGCCACCCAACTGGACACAGAGCCTGCGGGAAGGCTCTGACCCATGCCTCGGACGGTGGACCCTGGGGGAAGGCCGGAGGTCATGCCACCAGGCAGAGTGCCTGGGACTGCGCCCGTGCTCATCCTACTGGCTACGAAACTCCCTGCCGCACCAAGACCAGCCGGGCTCCTCAGGGAGTCCTGAGGAATCACATCTCTCTGATGGTAACTGGGTGGGACCATGGGTGCCTCAGAAGGGTGCCAGCGGTCTACGTTTTTTGGAATAACCACACTGATCTGGGAGCTGCTGGGGCCCACGCTTTTCAGGGAAAGATGAAACGGAGTCACAGCCACTCTGTTGGGCACTGAAGCCAGAGAGGGGCTAGGGGCCATCCCTATGGTTCCAGAGAGATGTGTCAAAGGGACACCTACCTCTAAGACCTGGGATGCAAGGGAAGCCACCTGACATTGACTTTGGCCCATGCCACTTGCTATGGTTCTCCAGGGGAGACTCCCAGCTAGGCCAGGAGACGTGGTCCCCTGAGACCCACTAAGGAACATAGCATCAACAAAGGGCCCCTGGGGATGTCTTGTAGCCACACCCCTGAACAGAGGCGCGATTTGCTGGCCTATACGA
This sequence comes from Rhinopithecus bieti, assembly GCF_001698545.2. Classification (NCBI taxonomy): domain Eukaryota; kingdom Metazoa; phylum Chordata; class Mammalia; order Primates; family Cercopithecidae; genus Rhinopithecus; species Rhinopithecus bieti. Next base: position 5,994,073 of record NW_016806979.1, on the reverse strand, counting down.
CAGACCTCCTCATCAGCATGGGAGAGATTTGGTGTTGAAACGCTAACCACAGAGGGTTGACACACATGCCTCCCACCAATGCTGGGTGGATGATGGAACCCAAGGGACAAGTCATTGAACTTGAAGTCTGGGAGGCTGGATACCATCTCACTAACCATCAAAGTCTCTTCACACAGGTTCACCCCAGTACCCAGGGATGGCTGGTTCGGACCCTGGTCCATACTTCCAGCCACAGGGGGATGTGGTCCACCCAGGCTAACTGAAACAAACGCTGATGGGTGACACAGGCACGGGGCTACTGAGTTCACCCTTGAACGCTGCAGGTTTGAATCCAGGCTAGAGCCTCGGCATGGCTCATTGAGGCCATGACACATACCACTGACCACAGATGGCTGGGATCAGCTTGGGGCCAACCTAGAGTCCGGGGGTGACTGAGCCAGGCTTAGGGCTTCCCTGTGGGCCACAGATGGTGGGAATAGGCCAGGGGCTATGACTGGCTCGGCTAGGCTGGGGGCTAGGGTACAGGATGAATATGTCTTGCCTGGGCTGGAGACCACAGATGGTTGGGCTTGCCTTGGGGATACTGCAGTGGTCTGAGATGGGTGGACTAGGCGGGGGGCCACCCCACTGGCCACATATGGATGAGCTAGGCTTGGAGACAACCCACGGGGTCCTGATGGGTGGGCTAGGCTTGGGGACACACCAATGGCTTGAGATGGCTGGGCTGGGCTTAAGGACCCCACACAGGTCATAGGTCGGTGGGCTAGACTCGAAGACATCCCTGTGGCTTGAGACGGCTGGGCTAGGCTTGGGGATACACCACAGGCCATAGTTTGATGGGCTAGTCTTAAGGGCATTGCAGTGGCTTGAGACAGCTGGGCAAAGCTTGGGGATACCTCACTGGGTGTAGATCGATGAACTTGGCTTGGGGACACCCTACAGGTCACAGATGCATGAGCTTGGCTTGGGGATATCCTGCTGGTTATAGATGCGTGAGTTTGGTTTGGGGATGCCCTGGAGGTCACTGATGGGTAATCTCGTCTAGGGGACATCCCACTGGCTTGAGATGGCTGGGCTAGGCTTGGGGAAACCCTACTGGCCACAGATTGGTGGGCTACACTTGGGGACACCCCAGTGACCTAAGATGGCCAGGTCAACCTTGGTGATTCCCCAGTGGCCTGAGGAGTCTGGGCCAGGCTTAGAGACTCCTGAATGGCCATAGATGGATGAGCTAGGCTTGGGGACACTCCAATGGTCTGAGATGGCATGGCTAGGCTTGGGGACACTCCAATGGTATAAGATGGCATGGCTAGGTTTGGGGACACTCCAATGGTGTAAGATGGCATGGCTAGGCTTGGGGGCACTCCAACAGTCTGAGATGACATGGCTGGGCTTGGGGACACTCTGATGGTTGGAGATGGCTGGGCCAGGCTTGGAGACTCCCCATTGGGCTGAGATGGGTAGGCTGGGCTTGGGGACATCTCAGTGGGCTGATATGGCTGGGCCAGGCTTGGGGACTCCCCAGTGACCATAGATGGGTAGGTTGAGCTTGGGGACACCTCAGTAGGCTGAAATGGCTGGGCCAGGCTAGGGGACTCCACAGTGGCCACACATGGGTAGCCTGGGCTTGGGGACACCTCAGTGGCCATAGATAGGTAGCCTGGGCTTGGGGACATCTCAGTGGCCACAGATAAATAGCCTGGGCTTGGGGACATCTCAGTGGGTTGATATGGGTAGCCTGGGTTTGGGGACATCTCAGTGGGCTGAGATGGGTAGCCTGGGCTTGGGGACATCTCAGTGGCCATAGATAGGCAGCCTGGGTTTGGGGACACCTCAGTGGGCTGATATGGGTAGTCTGGGCTTGGGGACACCTCAGTGGGCTGAGATCACTGAGCCAGAGTTGGGCACTCCCCAATGGCCTGAGATGGGTAGGCTGGACTTGGGGATACCCCAAAGGCTTGAAATGGTTGGGTTAGGTTTGAGGTTACCCCAAGGGCTTGAGATGGCTGAACTAGGCTTGAGGACTCCCCACTGTCCATAGATGACTGGGCTAAGTTTTGGGACCCCCAGTTAGCCACTGATTGGTGACCTTGGTCTGAGGCCACTCCAAAGGTCCTTGATGGGCGTCCTCGGCTTAGGGACCATCTAGTCACCATAGATGGCTGTGCTGATCTTGGTGTCACTCTATTAGGCATAGAGGAGTGTGGTAGTCTTGGTGTCACCCAATTACCCATAGATGGGCAGGTTAGCCTTGGGGACACCTTACTGGATGCTATATGCTGGGATAGGCTTGGGGCCAGCCTACTGAACCCTGATGCCTGGCCTAGATTTGGGGCTACCCTACTGGCCAGTGTAGCCTGGGACACACTTGGGGCCAAGCTCTTGGCCACAAATGGTGGCTTATATGCAGTGGAGACCACAGTACCTAAAGACAGAGTCCTCCTCAGCTCTGTCTTGATGGTTGCCTGGGACATCTCAATCAGATTCACAGAGTTCTTGTCTAAGGAGAACTTGTGGATCTCAGCCTCTGAGCCCCGGTGAACATGCAAGGTCAAGCAGTTAGGCACTGAGCTGTGTTGGAAAATGGGTACTTTCTCCGAGGCTGGAGTGGGCCGGTAGGGGAAGTGTAGGGTCATAGATGTATAACCAGTTTCAGTCTCTTGTGTATCCTTAAACCTCTGGAGTGTCCTCATGGACTCCGGAGGAAAAAGGGACTTCACCGCAAGGTCCCCTTCTAAATTGCCTTCCCATGACTCATCTGTCTTGTTGACAGCAGGCAGCCTGGCCACAGACATGGTGGAAAGGCTGAGAGAGCTAGAGCTTTGCAGGGAGCTTTTGGAATTGCTCTCCTGATTCTAAGTCACAGAGCCCTGGGAGAAGCTCCTGGCCAGGTCACTGTCTCGATCCTGTGGCAAACCACCTACCAGCTCACCGAGGATGGACACCTGGTGGTCGGTTGCCAGCTTCTGGGGGCAGAGCAGGGCAGACACAGAATCCTGTGTTCGATTCCTCCCCTGTCCACAGACAGATGTCTTGGGACGAACTTGAGCCAATGCACTGCCGGGGGAAGCTTGAAACAGACCACGAGTCTTGGATACCTGAGTTTTGGTCACCATGGTGACCTGCAAGGGACTTAGGGCCCCCTTGTCTATCACCTCCCTAGTACCCGGGGATGCCTGTTTGCGATTTGGGGGCTGAGCCCTCCTCCCCCAGCTTTCCTTGGAAGCCCTGGATGCCTGCTGCTGGCCTCTGGCCACTGAGGGTTGGTAGAGACCAGGATGTGCCCTGCTAACCCCTGAGGACTGACACCAAGTCAGGCCCCCACAGGTGGGGTAAGGCTGGTGAACATGGGCAGCCCTCCCACCACCCACGCTGCACGGAAGCCTACCCGAGGCCACCCTGCCCTCCCCAGTCGATGGGTGAGAGGCCACTCTGCTGACCACATGTGGCTTGTGGCAGCTCGGGGCCGTGCCACAGGTCATGGAGGGCTGGTTCGTGCTTGGGCCCACACCACTGGCAATGAGAGGCTGCCACAGACTCGGGATTGGCTGCACGTGGGACGGCTTGAGCAAACTGGGACCCTCCCCACTCCCCTCGGGATTAAAATCTGATGCCAATGTGCCAGGCTCTAGGGTCAGGTATGCATTTTCCTTTTGGAACTTGGGGCTCAAATCCAGGTTTGAGGAGAAGTCCCTGCTGGGCTCCATCTCCCAGGACAGCATGGGATACAGGCCAGTGGTCAGGGAGCCCTGGTGAATGCTGGTGATGCCAGGACAGCATGGGGTACAGGCCAGTGGTCAGGGAGCCCTGGTGAATGCTGGTGATGCCAGGACAGCATGGGATACAGGCCAGTGGTCAGGGAGCTCTGGTGAATGCTGGTGATGACACTACCCATCACAGAGGCCCCCACAGTGACCACAGATAAGCAGGGTGACCCCCACAAGATGGCCCCGTACCCCATCTCCTCCAAGGGCCCGGCAGGTTGGCCCATGGTGAAGCATCCCCAGATCCCAACCTGGGAATCCCTGACCTTGCTGGTCTGTGGTCTCACAGGGCCCAGGGAGGGCCCCCACGCGGCCGACGGACACCTCCTGCAGGCCACCTCCGCCGGGGCCAGTGTCTTAGTCACCCCGCTTCCTGTTGATTTTGAGGTGGCCTTGGGGAGGGTAGTTCCAGTCCTCAGGGCCACCCGACACCAAGACTGGCTCAGGAGAGCGCCCAACTCGCCCTGACACAAGGCCTGGCTCAGAGCTGCCTGCTCCTCCTCCGTCAAAGCCTTGCTAATAAACACCTCGGCCAATTTACCCTGCATGACCTTGGTGAGTTCCGCCCGCAGCTCGCCCTGGGACAGGGCTCGGGACAGGGTCAGGCGCAGCTCACTCCAGGACAGCGCCTTCACCAGCGCCATGCTCAGCATGCTCTGGGGCAGGGCTCTGGCGACAGTGGCACCCAGGACCTCCTTGACAGGGCCTGGTTCAGAGCTGCCTGGACTTCCCCTGGGAGAGGGCTTTGGCCACAGAGTGGCGGAGATCCTCCTGATGCCAGCACACCAGTACTTCAGCACACAGGAGCCAGCAGGGAGCCTACCGTGTCCTCCTGGCAGGGCACCGCCTGGCTGGGCATTGATGGCTGGGCACGCGTGGCTCCGTTGTCTCCCCAGGACTCAACATTGCATGTGGAAGTCTGGTGGGTGCATCAGTGGGCACCAGCGTAACCCGGGACCTCACAGGCTTGCCGGGCAGGGTCCCTGAGGGTCCCTTCCCGGCACGTTGTCCGTGGGGCTGTGGCTGAGTCCGTCTGTCCTCTGGCTTGGGCCCAGGGTGGGGCACTCAGGCCACCAGGTGCTGGGCAGGCCTGGTTGGACACCTTGGACCCTGTTAGGAGCACCTGGGAATGGGTGTTGCTGCTGAGATCAGCAGCCTGGTGCGCTGGGATGAGGCGCTTGGTTATGATCGTGATCGGCTGCCCCCGGGACTGCGTCTTGGTCAGACAGGTGGCCAGAGGCGCTTGGGACTGGACCTTCATGGCACCTGTGGCCAGATGTGCCTGGGAATGCATCTTGCTCAGACAGGTGACCAGATGGGCCAGGGACGGGGTCTTGGTCAGCTCGACGGGCAGATGTCCCTGAGATAAGGCCTTGGTCAGTGGGGTGGCCGGTGGTCTCTGGGACAGGCAAGGTAGATGTCTCTGGGATGAGGTGTTGGTCAGTGGGGCAGCTGGCTGTCCCTGGGGCAGGGTGACAGCCATGTCTACAGGCACATACAGGTGAGATGGCTTGTCCCCTTCCTCAGCAACTTTTGTCCAGGATGGAGCCCCAGCCACTTCCACTGCCACACTGGTCTTAAATGCCATGTCTGTTTTCACCTGTTTCTGGGGGCCAGTCTTGATTTTCTCAGCTTCCAAAGGAAGCTTAGCTGGAGCCCTGGTGACCCCAGTTCCCAGACGTGATTGGGCCAGGCACCTGATCTTCCCCTCAGCCAAATAGGAGGGGGATGAGGTTTTCACCGCCTCTGCAGCCTGCTTCATATTCATGGTGCCCTTGGCCTTGGGTGGGTTCTCATGGATGGAGCCTGGTACCGCCGCTTGGGGTGGAGCCTTGACATTTGCCACTGTTGGAGAGGCCAGACACAGGGTCTTGAGGATGGTGGCCACTGAGCGTAACTGGGCTGGGGTCTTGGTTATCATGGCTGCCAGGCGAGTCTGGGGTGAGGGCTTGGTCAATCCAACTGGGCTCATCTGGGATGAAGTCTTGGACATGGTGGCTGCCAGACACGTTTGCAGTGAGTTTTTGGCTGGGGTGGCGACCGGGTGTGTCTGGGGTGGGGTCTTTGCCATCGCAGGCCCTGGGCATACCTGGGGTGGGCTCTTCATGATGGAGGCCAGAAGGGAAACCTGAGGTTGGTGCCTTGCCGTGATGGTTGCATGGCATGTCTGCCTTGGGGTGCTAGTTCTGGAAGCTGTGGAGTGCACCTGGATCTTGGTCATCGTGGGCATGGGGCATGTGTGAGGTGCAGTTTTGGTCATCACTGTGGCCCCCGGATACATCTGGGCTGGGGTCTTGGTTATTGTTATTTTGGGAACAGGGCTAGTCTTGTGTGGGGTGGTGGTCGTCATGGACACTGGGTATGTCTGCGGCAGGGTCATGGAGACCACTGGATATGTCTGGAGTAGGGTCTTGGTGATCACAGGCCCTGGGCATATCTGGAAGGGGGCTTTAGGGGTCTCTGCTTCCACAGGGCCCTGGGTTTGGGCTCTGGATGGTCCCATAACTGCCTTGTCGTACCTTCTAGACAATGGTGTCTCCGGAACCCCAGCTTTGTTGGTCCGGACAGTTACACGTTTGGTTTTCACTGAGTCACCCTCTATGTGGACGAGGCAGGTGCTTCTGATGGTTCTGGTCAGCAAGCATGACTGGCATTTTGCATCCAGACTCACTGGGCAGGGAAATCTGATGGTGACTGTCTGGTGTGGCAGGAAGGCCACCCCCCGGACTCCAGCAGCGTGAGGAGCCTGCACGCAGGCCTCTGGGGTACCCTGAGCTGCTGGGGGCTGCAGGAGGGGGGATGACTGAGGTCTGCAAAGGACCAGATTGTCATAGGAAGGGAACTGGGTCTCCTTGTTCACCATGACGGGCGGGGACAGAAGGTGGTTCTCTTCCGGATGCTGGAAGCGCACTTGCTGCGGGGCGTGATAAGGGATGTTCCCGTCCTCCGCCCTCACTTTCTTCACCAACAACTTGCTGGAGTGCAGGATGTGTCTCTTGTTGAAGCGCCGCCATGCCTCCTGGATGGCCTTGGCTGCTGTCATCTGGGAAATCAGCTTCTGCCGGAGCCGATAGCCCCTCCAGTTGGCTTGGATGAGTGTGGCTGCGCGGGCGTGCATCATGTCCATCTCATCTACCAGGATGTTCTTGAAGGCCTGGCTCTCCACCACAGCCCGGAGGCGTGGGATGTGGCGGGACGCTGTCTTGGCTTCAGCAGGCTCTTGCGGAAGATGCTCCTTGGACTTGAGGCCCTCGTGCTGGGGCTGTGGAGGCGTTTTCTCCATTTTGTCCGGAAGACTAGGGGTGGGCGGGGGCTGGAGGATGCACTGCCCATTGGGTGACAAGTGGTTCGTGAACTGTAGCTGGGTGGCTGGCTGCATTGCCTTGATTACTGGACAGGTCAGCTCTGCCTGTGGGGGCGGCAGGGGGTGGTCAGGGTGTAGCAGGTCCTGCAGACAAGAGGTCATCCTGCGGCCACTTCATTCTGGCACACAGTGCATGACACCTGAATGCTGGACCACTTAACTGCTTTTCTTTTTTCTTTCTTTTAGTTTTTTGTTTGTTTTTGAGACACAGTTTCGCTCTTGTTGCCCAGGCTGGAGTGCAATGGTGTGATCTTGGCTCACCGCAACCTCCGCCTCCTGGTTTCAAGTGATTCTCCTGCCTCAGCCTCCCGAGTAGCTGGAATTACAGGTATGTGCCACCATGCCTGGCTACTTTTCTGTATTTTTAGTACAGACGGAGTTTCACCATGTTGGCCAGGCTGGTCTCAAACTCCTGACCTCAGGTGATCCACCTGCCTCGGCCTCCCAAAGTGCTGGGATTACAGGTGTGAGCCACTGCGCCCGGCCTGCTTTTCAAACTTTATCTTGGATGTACCCTGGGTTTAGCACTGATCACAATATTTTGGAAATTTCCTGTTTGCCTCTGTGTATGTGTGTGTGTGTGTGTGCGTGTGTGAAAAGGATAGAGAAGTGTGGTGGGTGTGTGTGTGTGCGCGTGTGAAAAGGATAGAGAAGTGTGGTGGGTGTGTGTGTGTGTGCGCGTGTGAAAAGGATAGAGAAGTGTGGTGGGTGTGTGTGTGTGTGTGCGCGTGTGAAAAGGATAGAGAAGTGTGGTGGGGGAGATTATTTGCCTCTCCCCATTGACTGTGAATCCCAGAAGACAGAGTCATTTTTGCGTCCCATCTTAGTCATAGGGCTTGGTTCTAAGCTGTGAATGGGTAGGTATTGGGTGTGCGGGCATCTTGACTGATAAATGGTGAGAGGATTGGAAGTTGGATGGACAGACAGATACAGGACTAGATACTGAAAGGATGAATCAGTCGATGAGTGAATGGTAGATGGGTTGGAGAGACAGATGAAGGTTTGGATGAATAGGTAAATTAAGTTGATGAATAAAGTCTTAAAGGCAAATTGGCCGGGGGGGTGGCTCATGTCTGTCATTCCAGCACTTTGGGAGGCCAAGGTGGGCAGATTGCTTGGGGTCAGGAGTTTGAGGCCAGCTGGGCCAACATGGTGAAACCCTCTCTCTACTAAAAATACAGAAAAGTAGGCCGGGCACAGTGGCTCACGCCTGTAATCCCAACACTTTGGGAGGTCCAGGCGAGTGGATCACAAGCTCAGGAGTTCGAGACCAGCCTGGCCAACATGGTGAAACCCCGTCTCTACTGAAAATACAAAAATCAGCTCGGCATGGTGGCGCGTGCCTGTAATCCCAGTTAGGAGGCTGAGGGAGGAGAATTGTTTGAACCTGGTAGGTGGAGGTTGCAGTGAGCCGAGATCACGCCACCTCGCTCCAGCCTGGGTGACAGAGCAAGACTCTGTCTCCAAAAAAAAGAAAAAGAAAGAAAACAAAAGGAGCCAGGTATGGTGGCAGGCGCCTGTAGTCCCAGCTACTCGGAAGACTAAGGCAGGAGAATCGCTTGAAGCCGGGAGGAGGAGGTTGCAGTGAGCCAAGATCATGGCATTACACTCCAGCCTGGGCAACAAGATCAAGACTCTGTCTCAAAAAAAAAAAAAAAAGACTGGGCGCGCTGGTTATGCCTGTAATCCCCACACTTTGGGAGCCGGAGGTGAGGTGGATCACGAGGTCAGAGATCGGACCATCCTGGCTAACATGTAAAACCCCATCTGTTCTTTTTTTTTTTTTTTTTTTTTTTTGAGACCTAGTGTCTTGCTCTGTCGCCCAGGCTGGAGTACAGCGGTACCTTCTTGGCTCACTGCAAACTCCGCCTCCCCGGGTTCATGCCATTCTCCTGCCTCAGCCTCCCAAGCAGCTAGGACTACAGGCGCCCACCACCACACCTGGCTAATTTTTTGTATTTTTAGTAGAGACGGGGTTTCCCCGTGTTAGCCAGGATGGTCTTGATCTCCTGACCTTGTGATCCATCCGCTTTGGCCTCCCAAAGTGCTAGGATTACAGGCGTGAGCCACCACACCTAGCCCTAGCTCTTCTAAAAATACAAAAAATTAGCCAGGTGTGGTGGGAGGTGCCTGTAGTCCCAGCTACTTGGGAGGCTGAGGCCGAGATCACGCCACTGCACTCTAGCCTGGATGACACAGCGAGACTCCGTCCCAAAAAAAAAAAAAAAAAGGCAGATTAACAGAAAAATGGACACATGGTGGGTGGGTGGATGGATGGATGGATGGATGAGCAGATAAGTGAATGAGCAGATGAATGGATGGAGGGATAAGCGAATCAATTGATGAATAGATGGGTGGATGGATAAACGGATAGAGGGAGGGAGGGAAGAATAGGTAAGTAGATGGATGGAGAGAGGGAGGAATAGATAAGGGAGGAATAGGTGGCTGGATGGATAGATGGATAGCTAGACGGAATGATAGTTGGATGGAGGGATGGACGGACACATAGATGAATGGATGGATGCGGGGGTGCTGGATGAATGGATGGATGGATGGGCAGATGGGTGGATAGATATGTAAATGGACTGGTGAATAGATAGGTGGATGGATGGGTAGATGGATGGATGATTGATAAATGGATAGAGGGAGGGAGGACTATGTGGATGGATGAACAGATGAATGGGTGGATGGATGAGTGGATGGATGGATGCTTGCATGGATGGATGGGTAGATGGGTCGGTAGATGGGTAGATGGAAAGATGGAATGATGGGTGGGTGGGAGGATGAATGGATACAGAGATGACTGGATGAATGATGGATGGTGGATGGGTAGGGGAGAGACAAATGTATGGAAGGATGAATGAACGAATGAATGAGTGGGTGGGTAGATAGATGTAAGATGAGCAGATAAATGAATGTGAAATTAAAGAAAGCCAGGCGCAGTGGCTCACGCCTGTAATCCCAACACTTTGGAAGGCCAAGGCAGGTGGATTACCTGAGGTCAGGAGTTCAAGACCAGCCTGACCAACATGGCGAAACCCCATCTCTACAAAAAAATACAAAAAAGTAGCCAGGCGTGACGGCGCATGCCTGTAATCCCAGCTACTCAGGAGGCTGAGGCAGGAGGATCACTTGAACTTGGGAGGCAGAGGTTGCAGTGAGCCAAGATCGCGCCATCACACTCCAGCCTGGGCAACAAGAGTGAAACTCCGTCTCAAATAAAAGGAAGGAGGGAGGGAGGGAGGGAGGGAGGGAAGGAAATTAAAGAGAGCTTGAGAGATTGGTGAAGAGAGAACCCAGTAGGAGGTAGACTGATGGGTGGATGGGTGGGTAGGTGGATTAGGGGATGGCTAGGTAAATGGCATATGGAAGGATGGAAAGAGGAAGAAAAAGTGGTGACTGTGGCTTTCAGAGGTAACTAGGATGCAGAGAGAGCTGGGACACTGTCAAGTCACCCTGATGCATAGCCTGGAGCACAGCATACTTGTTTGGCAGAAGCCCCTCTCTTCAGGTTGGACTAGCCAGACCCCTTGCCCATGAACCATCTTCTTACCTTGAAGGGTCATAGATTTGGAGGAGTAGCAGGAGAAGAAGGTGCAATCTCAGAAGCCAGCCTGCAAGAGGAGGCAGCCTTCAGCCTTTCATCCATACAATATGCAGCAACACTGCCCTGGGCTGGCTCTGTCCTCAAGACGAACACAAAAAGAAATGTTAAAAGCAAAACACTAAATTCTAAAAAAAAAAAAAAAAAAGAAGAAGAAAAGAAAAAAGAAAAAATCCCTGCAAGGATGAGGAAATTTATTCCAGTGTTATTTTGTAGCTAGAAATCAAACAAAACAACTGGAAATAACCAAAACAGTGATTAGCAGAGGTTCTGCTACAAACACATACAGAAGTATGCTCAAGCATGTTTAACACTGTATTGTTTAGCAGAGGAAAAACTGGAAGAAACCAAAATTATCAATGGAGAAAGGCTTAAATTAATCATACTAGGGCATGATATCCAGGCATCAGAAATGGTGTTCAGGCTGAGCACAGTGGTTCTTGCCTGCAATCCCAGCACTTTGGGAGGCCAAGATGGGAGGATCACTTGAGGACAGGAGTTTGAGACTAGCCTGGGAAACTAAGCAAGAACTGTCTCTTAAAAAAAAACAAACAAAAACAACAACAGCAATAAAAACATTGGCCGGGTGCGGCTCATGCCTGTAATTCCAGCACTTTGGGAGGCCAAGGAGGGTGGATCACCTGCGGTCAGGAGTTTAAGACCAGCCTGGCCAACATGGTGAAACCCCATCTCTACTAAAAATACAAGAAATTAGCCAGGCGTAGTGGTTGACGCCTGCAATTCCAGCTACTCAGGAGGCTGAGGCAGGAGAATATCTTGAACCCTGGAGGCAGAGATTTCAGTGAGCCGAGATCGTGCCATTGAATTCCATCTGGGGCAACAAGAGCAAAACCCTGTCTTAAAAAAAAAAAAAAGGCCGGGCACAGTGGCTCACTTCTGTAACCCCAGCAATTTGGAAGGCTGAGGTTGGTGGATCACTTGAGGCCAGGAGTTCTAGACTAGCCTGGGCAACATGGTAAAACCCATCTCTACTAAAAATATAAAAATTAGCTAGGCATTGTGACATGCACCTGTAGTCCCAGCTACTCGGGAGGCTGAGACAGGAGGATCATTTGAGGCCAGGAGATTGAGACTGCAATAAGCTACGATGGCACCACCGCACTCGAGCCTGAGTGACAGGATAAGACTCTATCTCTTTTTTTTTGAAAAAGAGTCCCACTCTTTTGCCCAGGTTGGAGTGCAGTGTCACAGTCTCGGCTCACTGCAACCTCTGCTTCCGGGGTTCAAGCGATTCTTGTGCCTCAGCCTCCAAAGTAGCTGGGATGACAAGTGTGAGCCACAGTACCTGGCTGAGACCCTGCCTCAAAAAAAAAAAAGATTGTGATTAAAGAGTAAGTATAAGATAAAAGGTAGCCGGGGAGGCCAGGCACAGTGGCTCACACCTGTAATCCCAGCACTTTGGGAGGCCGAGGTGGGCGGATCACTTGAGGTCAGGGGTTCGAGACCTGTCTGGTCAACATGGCAAAACCCCGTCTCTATTAAAAATACAAAAGTTAGGCCGGGCGCGGTGGCTCAAGCCTGTAATCCCAGCACTTTGGGAGGCCGAGACGGGCGGATCACGAGGTTAGGAGATCGAGACCATCCTGGCTAACACGGTGAAACCCCGTCTCTACTAAAAAAATACAAAAAACTAGCCGGGCGAGTTGGCGGGCACCTGTAGTCCCAGCTACTCCGGAGGCTGAGGCAGGAGAATGGCGTGAACCTGGGAGGCGGAGCTTGCAGTGAGCTGAGATCTGGCCACTGCACTCCAGCCTGGGTGGCAGAGCGAGACTCCGTCTCAAAAAAAAAAAAAAAGATGGATTGTGGTAGGGAACAGGGGACCACCATACATTTAGGCGAGTGCATAAGTGCATGGTCCAACTCATAGCTGCTGTGTCAAGTGTGCCATCTGTTTTTTTGTTTGTTTTTGAGACGGAGTCTCTATCACCCAGGCTTGAGTGCGGTGGCACAATCTCAGCTCACTTCAACCTCCGCCTCCTGGGTTCTAAGTGATTCTCCTACCTCAGCCTCCCAAATAGCTAGGATTACAGGCACCCACCACCACGGCTGGCTAATTTTTGTATTTTTAGTAGAGACAGGGTTTCACCATATTGGCCAGGCTGGTCTCGAACTCCTGACCTCAGGTGATCCACCTTCTGACCTCAGGTGATCCACCTGCCTTGGCCTCCATAAGTGCTGGAATTACAGGTATGAGCCACCGCACCTGGCCCAACGTCTGGTCTTTTACAAACTCATAATGACGATAGGATAGTAGGTTTTAATTTTTTTTTAATTTGTCTATATATATATATATATATATATATAGA
>NW_016806979.1:5975885-5978931 GCF_001698545.2 Rhinopithecus bieti | reverse complement strand
TTTTTTTTTTTTTTTTTTTTGAGCCAGAGTCTCACTCTGTTGCCCAGGCTGGAGTGCAGTCGCTCGATCTCAGCTCACTGCAACATTTGCCTCCTGGGTTCAAGTGATTCTCCTGGCTCAGCCTCCCGGGTAGCTGGGGCTATAGGCACCCGCCACAACGTCCTGCTAACTTTTGTATTTTTTTTTTTTTTGAGACGGAGTCTCGCTCTGTCTCCAGGGCTGGAGTGCAGTGGCCGGATCTCAGCTCACTGCAAGCTCCGCCTCCCAGGTTTACGCCATTCTCCTGCCTCAGCCTCCGGAGTAGCTGGGACTACAGGCGCCCGCCACCTCGCCCGGCTAGTTTTCTTTTTGCATTTTTTAGTAGAGACGGGGTTTCACTGTGTTAGCCAGGATGGTCTCGATCTCCTGACCTCGTGATCCGCCCGTCTCGGCCTCCCAAAGTGCTGGGATTACAGGCTTGAGCCACCGCGCCCGGCCAACTTTTGTATTTTTAATAGAGACAGGGTTTCACCATGTTGGCCAGGCTGGCCTTGAACTCCTGTCCTCAAGTGATTCGCCCACCTCAGCCTCCCAAAGTGCTAGTATTACAGGCATGAGCCACCACACCTGGCCTAATTATTATTAATATTATCATTTTTGAGACGGAGTTTCGCTTTTGTTGTCCAGGCTGGAGTGTGTAATGGCACCATCTTGGCTCTCTGCAACCTCCGCCTCTGGGTTGAAGCGATTCTTTTGCCTCAGCCTCCTGAGTAGCTGGGATTACAGGCATGCACCACCACGCCTGGCTAATTTTGTATTTTTAGTAGAGACAGGGTTTCTCCATGTTGGTCAGGCTGGTCTTGAACTCCTGGCCTCAAGTGATCAGCCCGCCTCAGCCATCTGCCCGCCTCGGCCTCCCAAAGTGCTGGGATTACAGGCGTGAGCCACCGTGCCCGGCCTAATTTTTGTATTTTTAGTAGAGATGGGGTTTGATCATATTGGTCAGGCTGGTCTCGAACTCCTGACTGACGCAGGAGAATCACTTGAACCTGGGAGGACAGAGTTACAGTGAGCCGAGATCGTGCTACTGCACTCCAGCCTGGGTGACAGAGCGAGACTCCATCTCAAAAAAAAAAAAAAAAAAAGAACTTGGAGACAGCAGCTTTGGGAGCTGAATGGGCCCATTCCAGGGGCTGAGGTTTCATCAACCAAACGGTACAGCTCTTCAGAGGAACTCAACCAGAAGGGGTGAGAAACGAGATTGTGGGGGATGAGAAGAAGGAACAGGGGCCCCCTGGACACAGAAGCCAAGTGACTGGCTCTCTAATTTTGAGTAAACCCCTCTGAGCCTCAATTTCCCTATCTGTCACAAGAGGTAAGATCACCATCCTCAGGTTCCCAAAGAGATACAACAGGCTTGACTGGGCACAGTGGCTCCTGCCTGTGATCCAAGCACTGTGTGGGGCCAAGGTGGGAGGATCGCTGGAGCCCAAGAGTTTGAAGACAGCCTGGGCAACATGTCTCTATTTAAAAAAAATAATAAAGAGACATAACAGGCTCTCCAGGATGTCCCCCATCACAGGTGAACAAATCCACCATCAAGGCTTTGGAGGTCCCTAGAGCCCCTGATCTGAGGGGCCCAGGAGCTGATCCATTGTTTGGAGTCACCCAGAAGGCCCAGAAGGGCTCCAAAGGCACTGGGGGCCAGAGGAGAATGACAGGGTCCCCCACGAACCCTCGCACACAAGCCCTCCACCAGCCCCACTCACCCGCTCCCAAAGCCACCAGCCCTACTCACCTGCCCCTGAAGCTGAACCCAGCAGTCTGAAAGGCCAGTCTTGGAGCCCTGGTGCTGCAGCAGCTTTGTGACTCAAAGCCAAGTTCTGGCCAATCCCTGCCACCTCTTGGGGGGAGGGGATTCTAGAAGGCACAGCCAGAGGTTGGGAACAGGACGCAGGGCAGCGCCAAAGGTCATGGTAGTTGCTACCCATACCTGCTCATCCTGAGTAGAAAGGGTTCTCAGCACAGAGGAAACCCCAAATCTCCCCCGCCATGTACCCAGAGGCAGCTTCGGTCTTTCATCCCATGGGCATTTTCTGAGCGCCTACTATATGCTAGAATTTGCCCCAGGCCTGGGGATACAAACAACTCAAAGAATTTGGGGGCCAGTCGCGATGGCTCAAGCCTGTAATCCCAGCACTTTGGNTCCGTTCACTGCAACCTCCTCCGCCCGGGTTCAAACGATTCTCCTGCTTCAACCTCCTGGGTAGCTGGGATTACAGGCACCCACCACCACGCCCAGCTAATTTTTGTATTTTTAGTACAGATGGGGTTTCATCATATTGGTCAGGCTGGTCTCAAATTCCTGACCTCAGGTGATCCACCCACTTTGGCCTCCCAAAGTGCTGGGATTACAGGCATGAGCCACCGCGCCTGGCCTTGGGGCCTCTGTTTTTTGTGTGTGTTGAGAGGGCTGTAGAAAGGTTTTCACCAGGTCAAGACTGTGAAGTTGCAGGACCACGTTCTGGACCCAGGGCTCTGGTGGGCTTCACCCGGTGTCTTCACACCTCTATCCCTAATGCCTCACCAGTGTCCTCTATTGAGAATTCTTGGCATTGTGCTCTTTTTTTTTTTTTTTTTTTTTGAGACGAAGTCTTGCTCTGTTGCCCAGGCTGGAGTGCACTGGCACCATCTCGGCTCACTGCAAGCTCCGCTTCCCGGGTTCATGCCATTCTCCTGCCTCAGCCTCCTGAGTAGCTGGGACTACAGGCAACCACCACCATGCCCCGCTAATTTTTTGTTTTTTCAGTAGAGACGGGGTTTCACCATGTTAGCCAGGACGGTCTCGATCTCCTGACCTCGTTATCCGCCCACCTCAGCCTCCCAAAGTGCTGGGATTACAGGCATGAGCCACCGCACGCAGCCGAGCATTGTGCTTGCTTTAAAGGAGACATAACGAAAGAAATTCCTTTATCACATATTGAAAGGGTCCATTCGGAGACAAGAGGCAACGCATGGATAATTGACACACATATATTTATTTATTATTATTTTATTTTTTTGAGAC
>NW_016806979.1:5968631-5973461 GCF_001698545.2 Rhinopithecus bieti | reverse complement strand
AAAAAAAAAAAAAAAAAAAAAAAAAAAAAGAATTTGGGGGTATAAAATGGTTAGATGGGAACGAACCAAAAAGGAGGTGCAACGGGCCCGTCAGGGTTCTGACCGACGTCTTGGGTCTGGCTCTGAGACTGCGGGCTCCTTGGGGTGGGACTGGACTTGATGTCTCTTGGGATCACCACCGGGCCTGGCAAAGGTGGGCACTGACCCTGAGCTACAGCCCTGTAAGGGGAAGTCAGGCCGCTGTCCTGGGTCACCTCCTGGGGCTGGGCTGGGGCCCAGCATGAGTCACCGCTGGCTGGGCTGAGGCTGACACGCACCTTGGACTCGGTGCAGCTGGCTCCAGCCAAAGCCAGCCTGGCCCAGAAGCCTCCGCCTGGCTTCCCTGGAGAGCCGCTGGGGGTTGCCAGGACAAGAACCAGCAGGGGTGCCTGGCCTCCCCCTGCAGAGACCACCCTCTCCAAAATCTTCTCTATACTGTGGGTGTGACTTTGGACAAAATCAGGGACATGTCAGATGGCAGTTGGATGGGGTTTAAATCCTTTGTCTGTGTTTTGTTTTTTGAGATGGAGTCTCGCTCTGTTGCCCAGGCTGAAGTGCAGTGGTGCGATCTTGGCTCACTGCAACTTCCACCTCTCCAGGTTCAAGCGATTCTTGTGCCTCAGCCTCCTGAGTAGCTGGGACTACAGGTGCATGCTACCACGCCCAGCTGATTTTTATAGTTTTAGTAGTGACAGGATTTCACCATGTTGGCCAGGCTGGTCTCAAACTCCTGACCTCAAGTGATCCATGGACTGCGGCCTCCCAAAGTGCTGGGATTACAGGTGTGAGCCACTGCGCCCGGCTCATCCTTTGGATGTTTCATCAGAACAGTTCCCTTCTGTGCTGTCAACGAGCTAAACACAAACAGAGTTCTCAGTGCAACTGGAGGCTATGGGAGCCCAGAAAGGTGCTGGCCCAGCCTGAGGGCTACTAGGGACAGGTTTCCGAGGACTGTGCAGCTGAGGCTGGGAGGTGGCACTCAGCTGGATGACTGGGGGAAGAGTAGCTGGCACAGAACTACAGCTGCAGCCACGCAAAGACCCTGAGGTCAGCAGGGCAGGATATTGGGAATTTGGGTGGAGAAGTTCCTGAAAGGAGACACTGGCCAGCCCAGGGACTGGTGCAGTCAAGACTTTTCCCAGAAAGTTTTCAAGTAGGGAGTCAGATCTGTGATTCAGAAAAAGCCCTTCACATCACAGCTCATGCCTGCCTGACTCCCCTATCAGACTGGAGTGTTGGCCTCCAGGGAGTACGCATCAACTAGGTGTCAATAAATGCTGGGGAGGCTGGGCGCGGTGGCTCACACCTACAATCCTAGCACTTTGGGAGGCCAAGGTGGGCAGATCGCTTGAGCCCAGGAGTTCAAGACCAGCCTGACCAATATGGCAAAACCCTGTCTCTACTAATAATTCAAAAACTAGCCAGGCGTGATGGCAAATGCCTGTAATCCCAGCTACTTTGGTGGCTGAGGCAGAAGAGTCGCTTGAACTCAGGAGGCGGAGGCCACAGTGAGCCACGATTGCACCACTGCACTCCAGCCTGAGTGACAGAGTGAGACCCTGTCTCAAAAAAAAAAAAAAAAGAAAAAAAGAGCAGTGGCTCACACCTATAGTCCCAGCATTTTGGGAGACCGAGGTTGGAGGATCACTTGAGCACAGGAGTTCAAAACCAGCCTGGGCAACATAGATCCCATCTCTACAAAAAAAATTATTTAAAAATTAGCAGGGCATGGTGGCATGTACCTGTGGTCCCACCTACTTGGGAGGCTGGGGTGAGGCAGGAGGATCAGTTGAGCCTGGGAGATCAAGGCTGCAGTGAGCTGTGGTCTTGCCACTGCACTCTGGCTGGGGCAACAGAGCAAGACCTCATCTCGTAAAGAAGAAAAACAAAAAAAATTTTGTAGGGCACAGTGGCTCACGCCTGTAATCCCAGCACTTTGGGAAGCTGAGGTGGGTGGATCATCTGAGGTCAGGAGTTCGAGACCAGCCTGGGTAACACGGTGAAACCCTGTCTCTACTAAAAATACAAAAAAAAAATTTAGCTGGGCGTGGTGGCGGGCGCGGTGGCGGGCGCCTGTCATCCCAGCTAATCAAGAGGCTGAGGTAAAAGAATCGCTTGAACCTGGGAGGCAGAGGTTGCGGTAAGCCAAGATCAGGCTATTTCCAGCCTGGGCGAAACAGAGGAAGACTCAGTCTCAACAAAAAAAAAAAAAAGAAAAGAGAAAGAAAAGAAAAAGAAAGTACCTCTCTGCAGGGCTCCTCAGAGGCCTCTTGCCTTAAGACCACTTGCGGGCAGGCAGGCAGGCAAGACGTCTGGGTTTGAATCTCTGCTCTGCCATTTAACAGGGGTGTTGGCCTGGCACGGTAGCTCACGCCTGAAATTCCAGCACTTAGGGAGGCGGAGGCAGCGGATCACGAGGTCAGGAGATCGAGACCATCCTGGCTAACACGGTGAAACCACGTCTCTACTAAAAATACAAAAAATTAGCCAGGCATGGTGGCGGGCACCTGTAGTCCCAGCTACTCGGGAGGCTGAGGCAGGAGAATGGCATAAATCCGGGAGGCGGAGCTTGCAATGAGCCTAGATGGCGCCACTGCACTCCAGTATGGGTGACAGCGAGACTCTGTCTCAAGCAAACCAACCCCAACATAACTTGGTGGCAAGGCCTTTCTTCATGACCAAGGGACAGTGGCCATTCTCTGCAAGTTTCTTCATCTGTAAAATGGGTACAATTCAGTGGCCCTCCCTAACAGGGCTGGCTAGGTACACATGGCCACCAGCCCTACTTGCTGTGTGACCTCGGCCACTAATATGCACATCCCTCAGGGCCCCCAATGAGTGGGAAGCCCAAGGGGTAGGGTCTTAACAACAAAGGGCAGAGCAGGCAGGAGAAGCAGGAAGCCTGGATCAAGGCTCTGGAAGTGAGGAGTCCAAGGCTGGAGTGTCTCTGCACAGTCTCCTTAAAAGGCTGTCTGGTGTCAAGCCAGTTGCTCAACCTCTCTGAACCTTAGGTTTCCTCAAAGTGGGGAGCAGGATGTTGGGAGGAGGAGGAGGAGCGAACTTCAGGGAGATACTTGGAAAATCCCAGTCCTGGAGGCAGACCTCTTGGGTCAGTCAGATCCCACCTGTGCCACCTTCCTCCTGGTACTGCATCCATCAGCTTGTCCTGGGCCTCAGCATCCCCTGATCCATCAAACGAGAATAAAAGCTTACACTGTAAGCCAAGCGCTGCTCTGTAAACATAAACTCTCTTAATCTTCACAACTTTATGGGGCAAGTTTTTTTACTGTTCTCCCCATTTTACAGACAGGCAAACCAAGGCCCAAAAGATTAAAAAGTTCAGTAAGTATCTGCCTCTTCCTTCCTGCCTTGGGCTGGGGCTGTGCCCTTTCCACCTCGAAATCTCTCCTTCCCAAAAGGAAAGGGGGCATTAGCTAGTTCCAAACGCAGGTCAAAGACCCCAAGACCCTTCCCCAACCTGGACATCAGCCGGCCCCGCGCCCAGGCGCGTCTAGAGGGCGCTCGCTGCGCGCCAGATGTGCGGGCCCGTCTCGGACGTCCGCTCTCTGCTCGCTCCCAACAAGGGGAGGAGCTGGGGGCAGAGAGAGGAGAGTAAGGCGGAGGTGTCGGGGGGGAAGCGGGCCAGGCCCCGCCCAGCCCGCCAGGCCCCGGCGGGGGAAGAAGGAGGCGGAGAGCCGAGCTGGCGTAACGAGACTTTACTGAAAACAGAAAACCGGGCGAACCAAGGATTACAAACAGGAATGTGGACTCGTAGCAAAACAAAACAAAACAGAAAAGGGAGGGGGGACCGGTCGAAAGAACCGAAGGGGGAAGCGAGATCGAGGAAAGGGGCGGAGAATTTTTTTTCTTCTTCCCATTTCTTTAAAAAACCAACACAAGAAAACA
Organism: Rhinopithecus bieti; assembly: GCF_001698545.2. Classification (NCBI taxonomy): domain Eukaryota; kingdom Metazoa; phylum Chordata; class Mammalia; order Primates; family Cercopithecidae; genus Rhinopithecus; species Rhinopithecus bieti. The sequence continues at coordinate 5,969,516 of NW_016806979.1, read as the reverse complement.
CACACACACACAACCAACGTTTGTTCCCGAGTAGAAACATAAATAGGGCAGAATCGAACACTCTGTTCTTCTCTCTTCCAAAGGAAAAAAAAAAAGTAAAAGGAAAGGAAAGGCAGGGTTTGAGGCTGCGCCCCTCGGAGCCCCCTTCCGCTGCGCGGTGTACAAGGTGGCAGCCGAGACGCGCGGGTTTGTGCAACACAGGGCGGCCGCGCGGGGGACAGAGGCAGCGCGAGGGCGGGGGGTCATGCGCTCGCCCCCCCGGGAGCAGGGGGTCCAGCTTGTCGAGTCCGGGGCGCCCCTTCCGAGTCCTCGGCACCCTCGGGGAGGATCCCCGGGGGCCGCGCCCTCTCTGAGGTCCTGGGTACACTCGGGGGAAGGGGGGGTCCCCAGGGCGGCACCCTCTCCAAGTCCGGGGCGCCCACGACACCCCCCCGCGAGCCCGCCCCTCGGGGAGGGTGGCCGCGCATGCGCCCCGCGCGCGGACTCAGTACGCGGGCACCTGGTGCTGGGGCAGCAGCTGGCAGCCGCTGTTGACGTGGCTGAGGACTTTCTGCTTGAGCTGCGCCACCTGCTCGCGCAGCAGGCTCGCCGTGGACGCCAGCTCCGTGTTCTGGCTCTTAAGGGTCTTCACTTTCTCCTCCAGGCGCGAGATGCGCTCCAGCTTGCGCTTGCGGCACTTGGAGGCGGCGATGCGGTTGCGCAGCCGCTTGCGCTCCGCCTTGATGCGCTCCTGCGTGTCCATGTCGATGGGCGACAGCGGCGGGCTCTCGCCGAAGCTCGGCACGTCGGGCACCGTCTGTGGTTCGTCCTTGAGCGCAGCCAGGCGCGGCGGCCCCAACGCGCCCGGGGGTGGCGGCGGCGGGAAGGGCACGGGTTCGGCGGCGA
>NW_016806979.1:5965090-5967199 GCF_001698545.2 Rhinopithecus bieti | reverse complement strand
GGCGTGATGGGCCCGGGCCACCAGGCGCCTGCCCGCCCCGAAGCCCCGCCCCGTGTCCGCGCGTGGGGCCCCGGCCGGGCGGGGGGCGGGGCGGTGCCGGCCTTCGGGGACTGGAGGGGGATGGGGTCCCGCATGGATAAGTAACTCCTTGGCGCCTCCTGCTCTGCTGTGTCGCCAGCGCCTCCCCTAGCGCGCCTTCTGGAGAGGCTTTGTGCGGACTCGGGGCTGGAGGCCTAGTGGGGCTGTGTCCGGGGGCTCGCCGGGGGTGTGGGGCAGGTCTGCGTTCCCCACCCTCCCTTCTTCCCTCCCTCCCTCCACCCCGCGTGTGATTGCTCAGGGAGAGACGGGGAGGGGAGAGGAGGGTCGCCAGAAGTTGCTGGAAGCGCTTGGATCCTGATCATTTTCACTGAGTGCTGTTGTAGAGTCAGGAGTCCGACTTACTGCCTTTACAGATGGGAAACTGGGCTCAGAGAGGTGGAGTGACCATCCCCCGAGAGTTAGCTAGGAGTCACAGCAGGGCCAGGGTTGTGACTAGGCCTGAGCTGTCATCCACCCTTAGAACCCTAGAACCTGGGAGTCCAGGCCCCTGCGTAGCCCCTTCTTTCTGCCGCCTACGTTTTAATCCCAGGTCTGCCAGGGCTGTGATGTCCTGGGCGAGGGTGCCCAACTCCAGGGACTGGGCTGATGAGGCAGGAATGCCGGCTATAATTATTACTTGCTTGTTACCACTATCATGGCTGTTAGGGCTTAATGGGCCACTATTAAGACTGGCTGGGAAGGGGGTGTGAGGGAGGAGAGATGGACCCACCCCACCAATACTCACAAGGGATCCTTAGGACTTCTGGATCTGACCTACAGCCTCTGCATGCACCCCTCCAGCTCCCCACCTCTGTCTGGATGGAGCTCACACCCTCCTTTCCCTGACCTTCCTCTCACTCTCTCTGATCCTTGGCCTCCCAGTTGCAGGACTAATCCTACCTCTGGGCCTTTGTACCTGCTATGCCCTCTGCGTGGTACTCCCTTCCCCCAGTGCAAAGACTTCAGGAAGTGCCCCACCCCTAGACTTTATTCTTTTATTGTAGACTCTGAATCTACCAGAATGATGGAGTGGACCATAGACCCTTAAGGTCAGGGACATTGCCTATGCTGAGCCTGCTGACATAGCCTAATATAGAATGGATACTCGGTATTAAAGGTGAATGCCGGGCTGGGTGTGGTGGCTCATGCGTGTAATCCCAGCACTTTGGGAGGCCGAGGCAGGCAGCTCACTTGAGGTCAGGAGTTCAAGACCAGCCTGGCTGAAATGGTGAAACCCCGTCTGTACCAAAAATACAAAAATTAACCGGGTGTGGTGGTGTGCACCTGTAATCCCAGCTACTCAGGAGGCTGAGACATGAGAATCACTTGAACCCAGGAGGGAGAGGTTGCAGTGAGCTGAGATTGTGCCACTGCACTCCAGCCTGGGAGACAGAGTGAGACTCCAGTCTCAAAAAATAAAAATAAAAAATAAAGGCGAATGCAACAAAAGGTTGCTTGTGTGGGTGGTCTCTAGACTCAGTTTGTCTGCCTGGCCAGTGGGCATGCGTTACTCCTTTTCTACCCTCATTACTCATCTGGCTCTGCCTCCAACTGGGTCCTGGGGCATGAGGGCCATAGGGGAGGCTGTCCTCATCGCCAAGAGAGGTGGCCTGTTGGTCGCGCTGTGGCTCTTGCCTGTAATCCCAGCACTTTAGAAGGCTGAAGCAGGCATTTGAGGTCAGGAGTTTGAGACCAGCCTGACCAATATGGTGAAACCCCGTCTCTACTGAAAATGAATTAGGCCAGGCACGGTGGCTCACGCCTGTAATCCCAGCACTTTGGGAGGCCGAGGCAGGCGGATCACGAGGTCAGGAGATCGAGACCATCCTGGTTAACACGGTGAAACCCTGTCTCTACTGAAAAATACAAAAAAAAAATTAGCCGGGCACGGTGGCTCACGCCTATAATCCCAGCTCTCAAGGGAGGCAGAGGCGGAAGGATAGCTTGAGGCCAGGAGTTCGAGACCTGCCTGGGTAATACAGCGAGACCCTGTTCTCCACAAAAAGGGAAAAAAAAAAAAAGACAAAAAAA
>NW_016806979.1:5941832-5961616 GCF_001698545.2 Rhinopithecus bieti | reverse complement strand
AAAAAAAAAAAAAAAAGAAAGAAAGAAAGAAAAGAACAGTAAGGGGTCAATAAATGCTTTCTATGATTGTATTATTTGGCCAAACGTAACTTCAGTTCTTTGGTTTTGAGTTCTCTCATCTTGGAATACCCTTACACTCTTGGCGAACTCCTTATTCATCATTCAAAACCCACCACCACTGCCCCCTGCTCCAAGAAACCCTTCCTGACCATGTCCCCTAGGACTGCCATCGATCCTTTCCATCTGGCTAAGACCTGTCTGTCCCCCATCTGTGTCTTGTTCTGTCTCCTCCATAGAAGGGGATGGAGAGGTCTTTAGGGCAGGATGGGGAAGGCCTCTCCTGGCCCCTAAGTGTGGGAAGCTGCCTTTGCCACCCCCAAGGGCTCCTTTTTTTTTTTTTTTTTTTTTTTTTTGAGATGGAGTCTCACTCTGTCGCCCAGGCTGGAGTGCAGTGGTTTGATCTTGGCTCACTGCAACCTCCCCCTCCTGGGTTCAAGCAATTTTCCTGCCTCAGCCTCCCTAAGTAGCTGGGATTACAGGCAGACACCAACACGCCCGTCTACTTTTTCTGTATTTTTTGGTAGAGACAGGGTTTCACGATGTTGGTCAGGCTGGTCTTGAATGCCTGACCTCATGATCGGCCTGCCTCAGCCTCCCGAAGTGCTGGGATTACAGGCTTGAGCCACTGCGCCCGGCCTCCCTTTTCTTTTCTTTTCTTTACATTTTCTGTTGCTCCGCCTCAATTCCCTTTCCCACCCTCTCCTTCCTTCTCCCAGCCAGAGAGCTCTCCCAGACACCCCATTCCTGTCCTTCCGTTGGTCCCAGCCCTGAACCTACAGCACCTGTTGGTCCAGCTCTGTCCTCCCAGAATGGGAGTTCCTCAGGGGCAGATGTGAAGCCACTTTGGACATATGGGCATAGAGTGTCTCTAACTCCATCAGCTAGTCCCACGCAAGTAACTAGAGAGAACTTTCATTCATTCACTCCACATACACTGATTGAGCACCTACCGTAAGCCAGGGGAAAGGGCACACATGAATGAGACCAACATCTGCACCTTTGTAGGCCCCCACACCAAGGGAGAGCCAGACCAGTGCAGTTTTCAGGAGAATCAATGGTGTCCCCACCATAGATGGTAATGGAGGGGGCTGATATTTTAGAGTTGGGTAATCTGGGAGGGGTGGCCCAGGATGTAACACCAAATGACAGACAAGCTGGACCTAATTGCCAAATACTGGGGGATCAGAGTGTTCCCGTAGTAGGAAGAGCCGGTTCAAAGGCCCCAGGGCAGGAACCAGTTGGACACATTTCTAGAAGGTGGGGAGGCAGGTGAGACTGGATTGGGAAGCCAGTGAGTGCCAAAGGAAGAGAAGGGGAGTGCCGAGGCGTCCACCTCTGCCCCGGAGGGATTTGTCCCCAAGGCAGTGAAAGTTGCAGATGAGATTGGGGCAACAATAGGGCTTGGTCCGGGACTCTGCATTTTCACCTTTATCCCAGCAGCACTCCACGAGTGGCGAGGGACGTTATCCCACTTCTCAGGACAGTGTCTGGAGGGGGCACGCGACGTGCCCAGAGTCGTACAGGCCAGGCCAGAGAGAACCCTGCGCTCCAAACAGAAACGGAACTTGACGCTCCGCTGCCACCGGGGTTTGAATCGCTGCGGCTGTAGTCCTTCCACAGCGCAAAGAGATTTCTTGTTTATAGCAACCTGCAGGCCAGGCACAGTGGCTCAGGCCAGTAATCCCAGCACATTGGGAGGCCGAGGCGGGAGGGTTGCTTGAGCCCAGGAGTTTGAGACCTGCCTGAGCAATCTAGAAAGACCTCTTCTCTACAAAAATAAAACAGTTAGCTGGGCACGGTGGTACATGCCTGTGGTCCCAGCTACTTGGGAGGGTGAGGTGGGAGGATCACTTGGGCCCGGGTAAGTTGAGGCTGCAGTTTAATTTTTAGTCTTTATTTGAACACCCAAAAAAAAAAATCACCTTGATAAATCGGAAAGCCCCAAAGAAAAACGAGTTAAGCAGGCAGCCGCAGGGATGAGGTGGAGCCAGGCACTCAAGACCCCGCAGCGGGGAGGTGGGGCTTGTGAGGACTCTAAGCCGGTGCTTAGGACCCTTAGGCTGGTAGGGGCGGGGCTTGCAGGGAAAGTGCCCCGATGGGGACCCCCGGAGGGCGGGCGGGGGCAGGGCGCCAGACTCGGGCTGGGGGCGCTGTCTGGCCCATACATTCCTGAGGATCAAGTTACCCGAGAAGGCTGAGGCCTCTCTGTTCCCCTCCTGCCAGGCTTCCGCCCTCTCCAGGAGCAGGAACCACAGTCTGTCCCCAGTCCAGCGCAGGTGTCTGCCCAGCCTCTTGGAGGGGACCTAGGCCCTGCCCTCTGGACTGGCACCGGATCCATCCTGCCTCACAAAACCATTTTACAGATGAGAAAACTGAGGCACAGTCAGCCTCCCTTCAGCAATGATGGAACCAGATTGAACATGGCTCTGCCAGCTTTATGACCATTTTTACTAACTGGGCAGGCCTAGAAGAATGGTTCAGACAAGTGTTTGTTGATTGACTGACCATCTAGAATCAGTCTCCAAAGCCTCTTATGGCACAAGGAGAAAAGAACTTCCCATACCACTTACCCTCCTACCCCACCCTAGGACAGGCAGGACCCCTGCACTTATCCAGCATGCATTTAATGTGCACTTCCTGTATGCCTAGGCCCGGGTTAGGCCATTTCACAGGTAGATATTGGAGAACCAGAGAGTTTGGGGATCAGAGGGTGGTGAATTTGCTTTCTTTAGCCCAACTTCAGAAATTGGTTTGGGCCAGGCAAAGTGGTTCATCCCTGTAATCTTAGCACTTTGGGAGGCTGAGGCAGGAGGATTGCTTGAGGCCAAGCATTCAAGACCAATATATAGTATAAAGATAAAAAAAAAAAAAAGAAAATACCCGTCGGGTCTTGGTCGCGGTGGCTCTCGCCTGTAATCCAGCATTTGGGAGGCCCTACGTTGCGGTTTCTCGGCGGTCACAAGTCAGGACAGATATTCGAGCCATCAGATGACTAGACGCTCCCGATCTTCTACTAATAGCTTACATAGACATAGACGGTCACTAGGGCCAGCAGTTTTATTCTACTTTTCATGAGTTTGTCGGCTTGTTTTTCGGCACCTGTGTCCCGTTCTTTACCTCTCGCGACGGCTGAGGGAGGAGACACTCGGCTTTTCTGGATAAGTGTACTCCGCGGGTAAGCGCTGGTAGCCTAATGCAGTTTGTTTCTGCCAGAACTGACGGATAGGGACAGGCCGAGGGTGTGGTTCTCAAAAAAAAAAAAAAACGAGGCCGGCGCTGTAATTCCCACTCATGTTGGTATACTGAGGCCGGGGTCTACGCGCGAGATGCCGGGGCAGGCGGATCACGAGGTCAGGAGATCGAGACCATCCTGGCTAACATGATGAAAACCCGTCTCTACCAAAAATACAAAAAGAAAAAAATTAGCCAGGCGTGGTGGCGGGCACCTGTAGTCCCAGCTACTCGGGAGGCTGAGGCAAGAGAATGGTGTGAACCCAGGAGGCAGAGCTTGCAGTGAGCCGAGATCGTGCCACTGCACTCCAGCCTGGGCGACAGAGCGAGATTCTGTCTCAAAAAAAAAAAAAAAAAAAGATAAATTGGTTTGTAGTCTGAGCAGGGTGGCTCATGTTTGTAATCCCAGCCCTTTGGGAGGCAGAGACAGATGGATCTCATGAGCCCAGAAGTTCAAGAGCAGCCTGGGCAACACAGCAAGAACCCATCTCTACAAAAAGATATAAAAATTAGATGGTTGGGAGGCCAAAGCGGGTGGATCACAAGGTGAGGAGATCAAGACCAGCCTGGCCAACATAGTGAAACCCCATCTCTACTAAAGATACAAAAATTAGCTGGGTGTGGTGGTGCGTGCCTGTAATCCTACTACTCGGGAGGCCAAGGCGAGAGAATCACTTGAACCTGGGAGGTGGAGGTTGCAGTAAGCTCAGATCGCGCCACTGCACTCCAGCCTGGGCAACAGAGTGAGACCCTGTCTCCAAAAAAAAAAAAAAAGTTGGTTTGGTTTTTTGTCTCTTTCTTGGTTGTTTTGGACCAAACTCACATACCATCATTCATCGATTCAACAATGCTTTTTTTTTTTTTTTTTGAGACAGTGTTACTCTGTCTCCCAGGCTGGTGTGCAGTGGTGCGTTCTCAGCTCACTGCAACCTCTGCCTCCCAGGTTCAAGCGATTCTTGTGCCTCAGCCACCAGAGTAGCTGGGATTACAGGCGCCTGCCACCACACCGACTAATTTTTGTAGTTTTAGTAGAGACGGGGTTTCTCCATGTTGGCCAGGCTGGTCTCAAACTCCTGACCTCAAGTGATCCGCCTGCCTCGACCTCTGAAAGTTCTGGGGTTATAGATGTGAGCCACTGCGCCTGGTGACCGTGCTCTACTGGGTGCCCGCTGTGTGCTGGGCAGGTGGGTCCTCACCGCCCGGAGGTGATGTTCTGGGGGACTGGAAGCAAGGTCATTATACAGAAGCATGCTGCAGGTTGGTCTCACGATTTTCCTTTAAGTTGGCCCCCTTTTCTGTTTTTACTTCAGTAAATATATTTCAAAGGGGAACCTTCATGTCACCACCAAGAATGGAAAACCAGTTTCTCTTGCTATAAATAGAAGGAAACCAAAAAACTATGAAATGAGAGCAAAGTCAGGCATTCCCGCCTCAGGAACATTCAGGGCTGGGGCTGGACCTCGAATGTCTGAGTCTTATCAAAGGCAGGGAAGCCCCAAGCAGAAGGGCATGAGGGGCCACAGGCACCCACTTGGGGGATGCTCCAGTCCCGTGGGTCCCAGCACACAGTAGGCGCTTGAGGAATGTGTGTTGATTTGTTAACATGGAACCCATTATTTTAGGTGCCCCCCGCCCCCCACCATGATGTGTCGGTTTCGCCTGCATCCGACCACACACTCGTGGCTTTTCTAGGTACTGAGCCATTTCCCCGCTGACAGACTGAGGGTAGGGTAGTGCCTGAATGGGGAGGGGTAGGGGAGGTGGCAGGCAGCTGCCTCTTGGGCAGGGGACCCCACGGGGGCCTCTCTGGGGAGGCTTCGGTTTGGTTTGGTGACATGCCAGGATGCAGCTCGGGACAAACGTTTATTTGCAGCCTTGGGGCTGTCCCCACCCACGGTCCTGTGGGCCCCTGACGTCTGTCCACACTGAGATGTGGGCCCCTGTGGCCTGCCGCCCTCCCAGGCTGTCTGTGGTGTTTGAATCAATGAATGAGTGAATGAGTAAAGGAATGAATGCAATACATATGTAACAAACCTGCACGTTATGCACATGTACCCTAGAACTTAAAGTATAATAATAAAAAAAAAAGGAATGAATGCAATAAGTAGCATAATGGATGAGTTCGTGAAATAATGAATGGATGAATTAACGAATGAGCAGAAGTATTCATGCTGCCAAGATGAGAAACCCATTTTCCAGGTATTCTTTTTTTTTTTTTTTTTTTTTTAAGACGGAGTCTTGCTCTGTTGCCCAGGTTGGAGTGCAATGGTGCCATCTCGGCTCAATGCAGCCTCCACCTCCTGGATTCAAGTGATTCTCCTGCCTCAGCCTCCTGAGTAGCTGGGATTACAGGCATGGGCCACCACGCCTGGCTAATTTTTGTATTTTTGTAGAGATGGGATTTCACCATGTTGGCCAGGCTGGTCTGGAACTCCTGACCTCAAGTAATCCGTCCGTCTCGGCCTCCCAAAGTGCTGGGATTACAGGCCTGAGCCATGTAGATATGCTTTGTCCCCTTTTTTCGGATGGACAAACTGAGGCTGTCAGCCAAGAAAGGCTTCAGTATGTGGAAAGCAGATTCGAAGCCAGTTGGCCCTGCACACCGTGGGCTGCATTTCTGCACCAAGACTGGGGACTCCCGGAGCGAGTTTAGGGGTCCGGACTGGTGCAGAGGGGCGCTAGACCTGGACCCCAGCCAGCGGAAGGGATCTGGGCCCCTAGCTGGGGAGTAGATGGAATTGTGGGCAAGGCAGGCGGCAGAGGGGGTGGAGAGGAGACGGCTGCCCCACGCTGCGGGGATGGGAAGACACCGGCAGGGTCTGCGTTGATTCAGAAGGGACCCCAAGGAAGGAGCAACTTTGGGGGACCCCAAAGTTGTCAGAGTGGTACCAAAGGCCGTGCACATGGGGCCCTTAAGTGCTACATAAGGGGTAATAGTGGAGAGACCCCCCGCCTGCTGCACCCGAGGCCGACTCCCTCAACTCGCACGCCTTCCCGCCTCCCGCTGCCCCCGCATCCCCTTCCTCCCGCCACCCCCCTGCTCCTCGCCTCTAGCTCTCCCGGGGAGGAAGTGGCGAGAATGCGGGGGTGGGCGCCCTATTCTCACTTCCCCTGGGGCAGGGCGGGGCCTGCGGGGTCCTCTCCGCCGCCGGGAGACTGGGCACCCCCCTCCGTACAGGGGTGGGGGCGGGGAGCCCCAGGAGCTGGGCCGGCGCCGCTCAGTTCCTGGCCAGGTGACGTCCATAAGTTCCCTGGTCTTCGATGGTTCTCAAATGAAAAATGGGGGGAAAGACACTGAGTTGGAAACAGCGAGTTGCTGGGGAGAGAGGACCCCACCCCGGGCCAGGACTAGCAGCCAGACACGGACACGCCCTGCCCCGGAGGGGTCAGGGCCAGGCCGAAGGGAGGGAAGTCGCAGTAAACACGGGGTTGGGTAGGGGCGGGAGGCGCATTCCAGGCGGTGGGAACGGCGCGGGCAGAGGCCTGGAGGCTGGTTGAGGCCTCCGGCCTCGCCCAGCTGCGGGGTCCTCGGCGTGTGGCCCCTCCCCGAATGGCAGGGGGAGGGGCGCTGTCCTTAGCAGTGGAAGAGTTAATTTCCCGGGGCTGCCGGACCCCGCTGCGAGCTGGCGGGTGGCGTCAGCGCCGACGTCAGGGCTAGGTGGTGCCGCGTAGACGCGGAGGCTTCGGCCGCCCGGCCCCCACCCCACGCGGCGCTGGAGGCCGCGGGGATGGGGGCGGGGGCGGCCGGCCCTGCAAGCAGTTTACTGGGAGCTGTGCAGAGAGGGAAATTGAGGCACGGGAACGGGCGTGGCCTGGCTGGTGCTAAGCCCGCTAGCGCGCGTCCCACACTGCCGCCCCCTCCCAGCTCCTCCTGGTCGCCCGACGACCTGGTGCTGGTTTGGGCTTGTTTTCCATTGCGCAAATACCTGCGAATAAACGTTTGCGCCCAGCTGCTACCTGGCACATCACCACCTCTGCATGGCCTCAGTTTCCTCAACCGGATAATGGGGAGAGTTGACATTTAGTGTAGGCGTTGGGCTCGGCCTTGAAAAGGGGGTGTGGGAGGGGACTCCACCCCAAGAAAGAGGCTGGCGCGGGGGCACCTGCGAGGCGGGCTGTGATTCCCGGGCTGGTTCCCCCGCCCCCTCCTTTCCTCCCGTCCCTTACTCCCCTCCTCTCTCTTCCCCTCCTGCTTCAGCTTCCCCTCCCCTCTTCCATCCCCTTCTCCTCCCTCCCGTCTGCCGCGATCTCCTCTCCACCCCCTCCCTCCCTTTCCCCCACCCTCCCGGCGAGGCCGCCCCACCGGACTGCTAATTAAATGCAGAGCTGGGGGGAAGGGACGGCGCGTGCTTAACTCCTTCCCCGCCGGGGCCCTGAACCGGGGATGGGGAAGGGTGTCCGCCACCGGAATTCCCCTTACTCCCAGGGGTAGGCCTTAAGCTCTAGGACAAGCCCATTTGTTGAGTGGGTATATGGAGGCCAAGGGAACGGCCCCAACGTTCTGGGTGAGGCTGTACTAAATCGGGCCTCCTGATGGGAGGGCCAAAGATTCGAGATAGCGGAAGAGAAAAGCAATATCGTGGCTTGGAAATAAACCAAGAGAAAAAAAAATGAGTTGGAGGGAGGGACTGCGGGAGAAGGAGGGAGGAAAAAAGTCTAGTAGCAAGACAGACAGAGAGACAACCAGGTAAGAAAGGTGGAGCCCCGGGTGTGGCCTGGAGGCACCTAGGCAGGCTCCCGGGAGAAGGCGGCTTCCTGGAAGAGCCTGTGGTGTGATAACTCCTGGTCCTGATCTTAGCCTCCAGGCCGGGCTCACCCACTGACTGCTGACTTCTGACAAGGCCCTGTGGCCTGAAAGGAAGGTCATCCCTGCCTTTGGAGCCATCTGTCAACCCAAGTCCCCGCCCTGTCCCTGAAATTTCACAGAGGGGCCCAGCGAAGCGAGGTGTGGGCCATGTGCTGTGAGGTGACTCAGTGGCCCCTCATTCCTGGGACAGGAACAACTGAAAGGAATGATATAAAGTCAGGTGATGAGGGCCCGGCGCGGTGGCTCATGCCTGTAATCCCAGCACTTTGGGAGGCCGAGGCAGGCAGATCACAAGGTCAGGAGATCGAGACCACAGTGAAACCCCGTCTCTACTAAAAATACAAAAAAATTAGCCGGGCATGGTAGTGGGCGCCTATAGTCCCAGCTACTCGGGAGGCTGAGGCAGGAGAATGGTGTGAACCCAGGAGGCAGAGCTTGCAGTGAGCCAAGATCGCGCCACTGCACTCCATCCTGGGTGACAGAGCAAGACTCCATCTCAAAATAAATAAAAAATAAAGTCAGGTGGCGAGAAAGCAAATGACAGCAGGCTGGGGGAGTGTGGGGTCAGGGGGCCAGAGGACCCATGATACTAGCAGCCGGGCCACCATGAGGATGCCCCAGGGAAGGGTGATCCTGAAAACTGGAGTAGCACGTGCAAAGGCCTTGGGTAGGAATTTGAGGTATTTGTTTATTTGTTTTTTGAGAGGCAGTCTCTCACTCCGTCACTCACCCTGGCTGGAGTATAGCGGTGCAATCTTGGCTCACTGCAACCTCCGCCTACCAGGTTCAAGCGATTCTTCTGCCTCAGACTCCTGAGTAGCTGGGATTACAGGTGCACGCCACGATGCCTAGCTAATTTTGTATTTTTAGTAGACAGGGTTTCACCATATTGGCCAGGCTGGTCTCCACCTCTTGACCTCATGATTCACCAGCCTGGGGCTCCTAAAGTGTTGGGATTACAGGTGTAAGCCACTGTGCCCAAGCTGAATTTGAGGTGTGTTAAGGGAACATCCAGGAGGAAGCATAGCATGGGGTGAGGAGAGATGGGGGATTACAGGGGCCTCCAGATCCTAAGCAGGGAGGGTGGGGGGTGGCTTGAGTCCTTGGCCAGCCCAGGTGGAGCCCGTGAGTGCTCTCCCTGCCTCTGTTTTCCCACCATTATTCATGCTCCAGAAGCGGCAGGGGAGGCTTTGGGGATGTAGAGGTTGCCCAGAGTCACAGGGATCCCTGTTGTGCCCTCTGTGAGTGCCCCTCTGGCCTCTGCACACCCTCTGTGGCTCCCTGCTGTGGCCAGTCTTCCCTGTCATTGCCCCCGGCTCTGTTCTCTCCTGCAGTCCAGCCACTCAGCCCTTGTACATGTCCCTCATCTGTTCTCACAATGCCCACCCCAGGTGACAACATCCCCCCAAACCTCCTTCAGGAGATGGTAGGGCTGACACGAACCGGGGAGGGGGTATAGGGAAGGTGAGCACCCTGGACCCTGAGTGCTGCACACAAACTGGGTAAAAATAGCTGCTCCCTCTGCCCCTGCCCCCTGTGAGGAGGCGGCTGTGACGGTGGTGGCTGCAGTGACGGGGATGTGCCCAGAGAAGCATCCGGCAGGGCCAGTTGCCATGGTGATGCTGACTCAGCGGCAGAGGCAGGTAGCTGCATCTGGTACCCAGCCGGCCCGCCCCTGCTTGGCCTACGCTCCTAGCACCCTGTCCAGCCCCCACTTGGCGGCCTCCACCCTGGGGGTGTCTTCTGAGGCTGCAGAGGGGTGGGTAAGACCTCGGGAAGGGCTGGACAAGTTCCTCCACCAGACACCACTCAGTCATCTGCTGGAAGGTGGGAGATGCTGCTTCCATGGAGCCAACCTGAGTGTCAAGTCTTTCTCCCTCTATCTACTCAGCCATCCACCCATCTACCCACTCACCCATCCATCCACCCATCCACCATCCACTCATCCCCCATCCATGCACCATCTACCCATCCACCATCTGCCCATCCACCATCCATCCATCTACCCACCCACCCATGCATCCACGATTTACCCATTCACCATCCACCCATCCATCCACCATCCACCCATCCATCCACCATCCATCCACCATCCACCCATCCATCCACCATCCACCCATCCATCTACCACCTACCCATCCACCATCCATCCATCCATCTACCCACCGACCCATCCATCCACCATCCACTCATCCACCCATCCATCCATCCATCCAACATACACCCATCCACCTATATACCCACCCACCCATTTACCCACCCACCCATGCATCCACCATCCACCCATTCACCATCCACCCATCCATCTACCATCTACCCATCCACCATCCACCCATCCTCCATCTACCCACCCGCCATCCATCCATCCACCTGTCTACCCACCGACCAATCCATCTACCATCCACTCATCCACCCATCCACCCATCCATCCATCCATCCACCATCCACCTATCTACCCACACACCCATCCATCCACCATCCACTTATCCACCCATCCATCCACCTATCCTTTCACCCATCCACCCACCCACCATCCACCCATCTACCATCCACTCATCCACCCATCCATCCACCATCCACCCTTCCACCCGCCCACTCATCCATCCACCAATCCACCTATTCATCCACCCACCAATCCCTCTACCATGCACCCACCCATCCATCGATTCCTGTGTTCATCCATTCACTCAACATTTTTGGAGCACTTACCATGTACTGACATCCTTCTGGGCACATGGTGGTTGCCACTGCCGATGCAGTCAAGGTATCAGAGAGCAGTCTGGGGTGCAGGGACTTGGTGAGGACAAGGCCTCCTTGACTACTTGGGGCCAGGCCTTGAAATGCTGAGGCCCTATCTCTTCCTTGTTCTCCCAGTCTCGCTACCTCTCTCTTCCTGCATCTCTCAATCTCTCTCTGTTATCCTATCTGAGTTAATCTTAGATCCTTCCCCATACCCCCAGGCCCCCCAGCAGCTGCCATCTATCCCCCTCTTCCTCTCCCCGCTCACTTGTTCCATGCCAGCTTTCCCTTGAGTACATCTATGTATTCCCACCTCGGGGCCTTTGCACCTGCTGTTCCCATTGCCTGGGAGACTCACTCACCTGGAATTGACCATATTTAATTCTTGGCTCCCCTCCCCTCCCCTCCCTTTCCCTCCCNCCCTCCCCTCCCCTCCCCTCCCCTTCCCTTCCCTTTCTGATGGAGTCTCACTCTGTTGCCCAGGATGGAGTGCAGTGACACAGTCACAGCTCACTGCTGCCTCCATCTCCTGGGTTCAAGCGATTCTCCTGCCTCAGCCTCCCCAGTAGCTGGGATTACAGGCACATGGCACCATACCCTGCTAATTTTTGTATTTTTAGTAGAAACAAGGTTTCACCACGTTGGCCAGGCTAGTCTTGAACTCCTGACCTCAGGTGATCTGCCCACCTTGGCCTCCCAAAGTGCTCTGGGATTACCGTATTTAATTCTTGCCTTTCTTAGTATCTGCCTCTATTTCCATCCCCAGAGTATAAAGGCCAAAGACCTGACCTGTGGTTTTTTCAGGGACCTGTCTGTACCCTCATTTCTCCAACTACAAAATGGGTAAATGAGCATGGTGCTAAGAGGATGACCTCATAACTGGGGCAGGGGTTGAGAGGAAGCCCTTAGACCTGTGCCCACTACAGAGTAAACACTCAGTAAACTCCCTTCCTTGGAAACAGCGCAAATGTCCATCAGCTGATGAAGGATCAACAAAATATGGTTCACCCACACAATGGAATATGATGCAGCCACAAAAAGGCATGAAGCAGGCCAGGTACAGTGGCTCAGGCCTGTAATCCCAGCACTTTGGGAGGCTGAGGCGGGCAGATCATGAGGTCAGGAGTTCAAGACCAACCTGACCAACATAGTGAAACCCCGTCTCTACTGAAAATACAAAAATTAGCAGGGTGTGGTGGCACACACCTGTAGTCCCAGCTACTCGGGAGGCTGAGGGAGGAGAATCGCTTGACCCGGGAGGCGGAGGTTGCAGTGAGCCTAGATCGCGCCATTGCACTCTAATGTGGGCGACAGGGTAACACGTAAGACTCCATCTCCAAAAAAAAAAAAAAAAAAAAAGGCCTGAAGCACTGATCTGTGCTACCACATGTGCACGAAACTCGAAAACATGATGCTGAGTGAGAGAAGCCAGGCATGAAAGGTCACACAGTGTGAGATTCCATTGATATGAAATGTCCAGGACAGGCAGATCCACAGAGACAGGAAACAGCTTCCTGGTTGCCAGGGGCTGGGGAAGGGAATGGGGAGTGACTGCTGATGAGGACGAGGTCTCCTTTGGAAGGGATGAACATGTTCTAGAATTAGACAGAGGCAATGGTTGCACAACAGTGAGGGTGTATTAAATGCCCCTGAATTACCCACTTTAAAGTGTTTCATTTTATGTTATGTGACTTCTGCCTCCATTTATTTTAATTTTTTGAGACAGGGTCTCACTCTGTCACCCAGGCTGGAGTGCAGTGGTATGATCTTGGCTCACTGCAGCCTCCGCCTCCTGGGATCAAGCAATTCTCCTGGCTCAGCCTCCTGAGTAGCTGGGATTACAGGCGTGCACCACCACATACAGCTAACTTTTGTATTTTTAGTAGAGACGTGGTTTCACCATGTTGGCCAGGCTGGTCTTGAACTCCTGGCCTCAAGCTGTATGCCCACCTCAGCCTCCCAAAATGCTGGGATTACAGGTATGAGCCACCGCGTCTAGCCTTCCATTTACTTTTTAGAGACAAGGTCTTCCTCTGTTGCTCAGGCTGGGGTGCAGTGATTTGATCTTTGTTCACTGCAGCCTGGATCTCTAGGGCTCAACCAATCCTCCCACCTCAGCCTCGTGAGCAACTGGGACTTACAGGGGCCATGCCACCATGCCAGGCCAATTTTGTTTATTTTTTGTAGAGTTGAAGTTTCACTATGTTGCCCAGGCTGCTCTCGAACTCCTAGATTCAAGCGATTGTCCTGCCTTGGCCTCCCAAAGTGCTGGGATTACAGGCGTGAGCCACCACCATGCCAGGCACCTCAATTTTTTTTTTTTTTTTTTTTTTTTGAGACAGAGTTTCACTCTTGTTGCCCAGGCTGGAGTGCAATGGTACAATCTCAGCTCACTGCAACCTCCGCCTCCTGGGTTCAAGCAATTCTTCTTCCTCAGACTCCTGAGTAGCTGAGATTACAGGCATGCGCCACCGCGCCCAGCTAATTTTGTATTTTCAGTAGAGACAGGGTTTCTTCTCCATGTTGGTCAGGCTGGTCTCAAACTCCTGACCTCAGGTGATCTGCCCACCTCGGCCTCCCAAAATGCTGGGATTATAGGCTTGAGCCACCACACCCAATCACCTCAATTTTTTTTAAGTACATTAGATAAAAACCAAGGACATCTGAATAAAGTAGGGAATTTAATTATTACAAACAAAACAAAATTGCTTCTTAAGTGGTTCAGGGAGGTTGGCTCTCTGAAGGTGTCTCTAGGTTGACTCATCCTCTCTAAGGAAGAACAGAGGGCCAGGGAGGCCTTCACATCTACAGTGTGCCAGCCCTTGCCCGGTACCCTCGCCCTCACTTTTTGTTTTTTTTTGAGATGGAGTTTCACCCTGTCACTCAGGCTGGTGTGCAGTGACGTGATCTCAGCTGACTGCAACCTCTGCCTCCCGGGTTCAAGCAATTCTACTGCCTCAGCCTCCCAAGTGGCTTGGACTACAGGCATGCACGGCCACGCCCAGCTAATTTTTTGTATTTTCAGTAGAGACGGGGTTTCACCATGTTGTGGCCAGGCTGATCTCCAACTCCTGACCTCAGGTGATTTGCCTGCCTCAGCCTCTCACAGTGCCGGGATTACAGGCATGAGCCACTGCGCCCTGCCCCCTCGCCCTCACTTTGCTCGCCAGCCAGCTGACTGCCTTTCCAACACACCCAGCACGGGCCTTCCCCAGGGCCTTGACACCTGCCATTCTCTAGTTGGAAGCCTCAGGTGATCGAGAACGCTAGATCCCACCCTAGCAGGAGGAACCGAGGTATAGTTCTGTGTGCTCTCTTTCCCCCACCTTCCTTAGGCCACCAGAAAGGTCAAGGTGCTTGGTGGTTAGGACAAAGTTGACCACACCTTGGGGCCACAGAGGGCGTTGAGTATGACCAAGGAGGCTGAGAGCCTGAGATGACAGCAGGGTGTGAGGGTATCTTGGAGGGCACAGGGCACACCTCTTTCCTACCCTGGGAGGGAGAGGATCCTATAACCTAAGTGGGGTCTTGAAGCTAGTGGGAGGGTGAGGAGGTGGAATTCAGACCAGCTGGGGGCTCTGTCAAAAGGACCTGCTTCTGGCTGCCTCATCAATGCAAACAGCAAGAACTTTTTTTTTTTTTTTGGTGAGTGGGGGTCTTGCTCTGTCACCCAGGCTGGAGTGCAGTGGTGCAATCATGGCTCCCTGTAGCCTCGACCTCCCTACTCAAGTGATCCTCCCCCTTCAGCCTCCACAGCAGCTGGGACTACAGGTGTGTACCGCCATGCCTGGCTAATTTCATTTGTTTTGTAGAGGTAGGGTCTCGCTATGTTGCCCAGACTGGGATCCTGGGCTCAAGCCATCTGCCTGTCTTGATGTCCCAAAGTGCTGGGATTACAGGCCTGAGCTACTGTGCCCGGCCAAGAACTATTTTTTAATTTAATTAATTAATTATTATTATTTTTTTGAGACAATTTTTCTCTTGTTGCCCAGGCTGGAGTGCAGTGGCGAGATCTCAGCTCACCGCAACCTCTGCCTCACGGGTTAAAGCAATTCTTGTGCCTCAGCCTCCTGAGTAGCTGGGATTACAGGCGCCTGCCACCACACCCAGCTAATTTTTGTTTTTTTGTTTTGTTTTGTTTTGCTTCTTTGAGACAGAGTCTCGCTCTGCTGCCAGGCTGGAGTGCAGTGGTGTGATCTCGGCTCATTGCAACCTCTGCCTCCCGGATTCAAACAATTCTCCTGCCTCAGCCTCCCAAGTAGCTGGGACTACAGGCACGTGCCACCACGCCCAGCCATTTTTTGTAGTTTTAGCAGAGACAGGGTTTCACCGTTAACTAGGATGGTCCCGATCTCTTGACTTCATGATCCGCCCACCTCGGCCTCCCAAAATGCTGGAATTACTGGTGTGAGCCACCACGCCCGGCCAGTTTTTGCATTTTTTTTACTAGAGACGGGATTTCACCATGTTGCCCAGCCTGGTCTCAAACTCCTGATTTCAGGTGATCCGCCCACCTCAGTCTCCCAGAGCGCTGGGATTACAGGCATAAACCACTGTGCCTGGCCCATTTTTAAATTTTTTTCCAAGACATAGTCTTGCTCTGTCACCCAGGCTGGAGTGCAGTGGCATGATCTCAGCTCACTGCCAGCCCCACCTCCCAGGTTAAAGCAATTCTCCTGCTTCAGCCTCCTGAGTAGATAGGATTACTGGCGCTCACCACCATGCCCGGCTAATTTCTGTATTTTTAGTAGAGACGGGTTTCACCATGTTGACCAGGCTGGTCTTGAACTCCTGACCTTGTGATCCGCCTGCCTCGGCCTCCCAAAGTGCTGGGATTACAGGCGTGAACCACTGCACCCAGCCATTTTTTTAATGTTTAAGGAAAACTACTGGGCAGTGAAGGTCTCCCCAAACAAAGTCACTGAGCCCCAGCCTCCCCAGCCTGGTAACTGAGATTTCAGGGGATTTCAGAAGAGGCTGACCTTCGAGAAGGCTCTGGGGCCAGGATGTCTGAGTTACTTGATGCTGGAGGGATGGGGCGTGGGGGGTCTGGCCCTGGTGGTGCAGTGGAGGGGAGATGAAGGAGGGGAAGACGCTTGAGGACGTGAAGAGTATTTTTAGGTGCTGAATGCAGCTCTGAAATATTTCCACGGCCACTCCCGAGAGCGAGCTGGGTGACTATTTCGGTGCCTGGTTCCAGTGGAGGCGGGGCAGGGGTGAGTCACCGCCGGGTGGCCACAGAGACCAGGCCCAGGCTGGGAGGCAGCTCGAAGGGCAGGATCGCAGGCCTGCGAGGTGAACGGTCACTGGCCTGGGGCCAGGCTTCCTGAGCCAGCCTCCAGGGCACAGAGGACAGCGGCCTTTCTATTCCCCATGGCACAGGCCAGTCCAGGGTGGCCACTGCCTGGGTCCCCCTGGGACAATGAGCCACTCACGCCAACCCCATAGCTGCAAAGATAGAGGGTACCCCATGAGGTTCTGGACAACCCACAGGTACTAGGCGAGATGCCACTCCTAGATTATTTTAACGATTTATTGAGCACTTCCTGTATACCAGGCCGGTGCTAAAATGACTACTGGCATCCTCCCTTTATGCAGTCTGCCCAACAACCCCCATGAGGCAGAGCTGCTGTTATCCCCCTGACCAGGGAGGAAACTGAGACACGGTAGGGTTAAGCCCTCCAGACACCTAACTTATGTGTCTCAAATCCTGTCTCTCAGCTGATGTTACAATCAGGGCAGTTTTGTTGTTGTTGTTGTTGTTGTTGAGACGGAGTTTCACTCTGTCACCCCAGCTGGAGTGCAATGGCGTGGTCTCGGCTTACTGCAGCCTCCTGGGTTCAGGCGATTATCCTGCCTCAGCCTCCCGAGTAGGTGGGTGCCATCATGCCCAGCTAATTTTGGTAGAGACGGGGTTTCACCATGTTGTCCAGGCTAACCTCAAACTCCTGACCTCCTGATCCGCCTGCCTCGGCCTCCCAAAGTGCTGGAATTATAGGCGTTAGCCACCGCACCCGGCCAATCAGGGGAGTGAGTTTTAAAGCAGCAGCCGATCTTGATTGCCCCCCACACCCTATTCCCAACCAATTTTGGGGTCCTGACTGTGCCTGAGCTAGGAGAAGGTCAATGGATCCTTCAAGTTTAAGGAGGCAGTGGAGAGAGGAGGTCACCATTGCTGTGTGACCTGGGGCAGGTTCCTCACCCTCTCTGTGCCTGAGCAGTGAATGACGACCCCACCCTATGGGTGAGTTCTGGAGCTACCTGGCACACACTCATGAGAGATAAACAATGGTTGGCTGAGCATAGTGGCTCAGGCTTGTAATCCCAGCATTTTGGGAGGCTAAGGTAGGAGGATCGTTTGAGCCTAGGAGTTCGAGACCAGCCTGGACAACATGGTGAGACCCCCCCCCTACTGTAAAAAAAATAAAAAATAAAAAACAATGATCGGCTGTTGCTTGGATCGTGCGCCTGTCCTGAGCCTTCATTTCTCCATCTGTGAGGACCCTGGGAGGTGCTGGGTGGGAGTGGCTTTGGAAACCCATGGGGCTGAGTGGAAAGGCTGAGTGGAGCTCGGGGGATCCTCGCCCTCACTCGCAGTCTCCTTGAGAAGTGGCTGATGCTTGGCCGGGCGAGGTGGCTTACACCTGTAATCCCAGCACTTTAGGAGGCCGAGGCGGGCTGATCGCCTGAGGTCAGGAGTTCGAGACCAGCCTAGCCAACATGGCGAAATCCCGTCTCTACTAAAAAATGCAAAAGTTAGCCGGGCATGGTGGCGGACGCCTGTAATCCCAGCTGTTCAGGAGGCTGAGGCAGGATAATCGCTTGAACATGAGAGATAGAAGTTGCAGGAAGTGGAGATGGTGCTGCTGCACTCCAGCCTGGGCGACAGAGTGAGACTCTGTCTCAAAAAAAAAAAAAAAAAAAGGGGTGGCTGATGCTGAGCGTCAGAAACAGATCCCTGCAAGTGTTTACTCCAGCTCCTGTAGGGGCTTCTGACCTGAGCCCTGACCCCACCTCTGTCCCTTCCCCACAGAAGTTCAGAGGCTCTGTGCTTGCAATTCCTCCACCTGTTCCAGGCTCTCTCTGTGTGGCCAGCAGCTTCTTGTCCACTCGAGACTGACTCTTAAATTAAAAAAAATTTTTTAAATTTATTATTATTATTATCAGTTTTTTTTTGAGATGGAGTCTCGCTCTGTCACCCAGGCTGGAGTGCAGTGGCGCGATCTTGGCTCACTGCAACCTCTGCCTCCTCGGTTTAAGCAATTCTCCTGCCTCAGCCTCCTGAGTAGCTGGGATTACAGGCACGCGCCACCACACCTGGCTAATTTTTGTATTCTTAGTAGAGATAAGGTTTCACCTTGTTGACCAGGCTGGTCTCACACTCCTGGCCTCAGGTGATCTGTCTGCCTTGGCCTCCCAAAGTATTGGAATTACAGGTGTGAGTCGTGGCACCCAGCCGGCCTCCTCTTGCTCTGTGGAAAGGAGGTACCACCTCGGGGTCCTGCACTTCCTGGGCAAGGCCAGCTGGTCAGCCTAGGCCCTGCAGCCTCCTCCTCCCTACCCTGAGCCCTCAGCACTGCCCCCTTCCTTCCCTCCCAGCCTCCACCCCTGCCTCTGACAGTTCCAGTACACTCTGTGGCTTCTTTTCGTGCCACTCAGAGCCTGCACCCTCCCCATTTCCTGCCCCTTTCTTTGCTCCTGTGTCCCCTGGGCACAGGGCCTTTGCACGGGACTGTCCTCTTGACCCCTGCGGTCCACAATGGTCTTTCCCAAGGTGGCTGGCTCCCTGGTCTCTCAAGCCCTTCCTGAATCTCCAATGTCCTTCTCTCAGTTTCCCTGACCACCTCTTCATTCACCTCCTCATGAGCCCGCCCTGTTTGTGGTTTTTCTTTTTTTTTTCTTTTTTTTTTTGAGACGGAGTCTCGCTCTGTCCCCCTGGCTGGAGTGCAGTGGCGCGATCTTGGCTCACTGCAAGCTCTGCCTCCCGGGTTCACACCACTCTCCTGCCTCAGCCTCCCAAGTAGCTGGGACTACAGGCGCCTGCCACCGCGCCCGGCTAATTTTTTGTATTTTTAGTAGAGACGGGGTTTCACCTTGTGATCCGCCCGCCTTGGCCTCCCAAAGTGCTGGGATTACAGGCATGAGCCACCGCGCCCGGCCTTTTTTTTTTTTTTGAGACAGAGTCTTGATCTGTCACCCAGGCTGGAGTGCAGTGGTGCGATCTCGCGGCTCACTGCAACCTCTGCCTCCCAGGTTCAAGCGATTCTCCTGCCTCAGCCTCCCAAGTAGCTGGGACTACAGTCTCGTGCCATCACACACGGCTAATTTTTGTATTTTTAGTAGATGGGGTTTCACCATGATGGCCAGGCTGGTCTTGAACTCCTGATCTCAGTTTGTCCTCCCACTTTGGCCTCCCAAAGTGCTCGGATTACAGGCATGAACCACTGTGCTTGGCCTGGTTTCTTTTTACAGCATTTATGCATTTGACACGCATATGCTTGTGGCCGGCTCACTCCTGCGGAAAGGAAGGACTGCAGGGGCTGTGTCACCAGCACCTGGGACAAGGCAAGTGGCCCTAGTGCCAGGCTTGTGCCAGGCCCTGGGCTCCAACAGGAGAAGGTGGAGAGGGAGGTGACAGGGACACAGGGACACAGGCCATCTGTGGGTGGCCGTCAGAGTAGCTTTGGGAACAGCAGGTGAAGCCCAGAGAAGGAGGAGGGAGAGGATGAGGAGGGGGAGAGGGAGGAGGGGGATGGGAGAGGGGGATGGGGGGGATGGGGGAGGATGGGGAGGAAGATGGGGAGCGAGAGGAGGGGTATGGAGGAAGAGAGAGGGATGACTTCCCACAGCTGCCTCTCAGGGGCCACTGCCCAAGGCCAGCCTCTGCACTTTTGTCCCTGAAGCGGGTGCTTGGCTCCGGGATGAGGTGGCGTCAGCAGCCGACCCG
>NW_016806979.1:5923176-5941771 GCF_001698545.2 Rhinopithecus bieti | reverse complement strand
GGGGATGGGGAGGATGGGGAGGAAGATGGGGAGCGAGAGGAGGGGTATGGAGGAAGAGAGAGGGATGACTTCCCACAGCTGCCTCTCAGGGGCCACTGCCCAAGGCCAGCCTCTGCACTTTTGTCCCTGAAGCGGGTGCTTGGCTCCGGGATGAGGTGGCGTCAGCAGCCGACCCGGGCCTGTCGCACTCTGGCGTGGGACTGTGAGCTGGCCCTGCAGAGCTCAGCCCCGGGCTGAGTCACAGCACAGTGTCAGGCATGGGCCTCCCTGACAGAAAGCAAACTCCAGGCGAGAAGGTCTGGGGGTGGGTGGGGACCATCTACGGTAAAGGCAGCCCTAGCTGGGTGAGGAGGGCACGGACCCTGGGCCCAACAGACCATCCGAGGGACAGAAAGACCTGGAAGCCTTGGATTTAGGAACTAGACTGGTGCTTTTGGTTTCTGTTTCTTGAGGGGGCTGAGGATGAGGCTTCGTGAAACCAGCCAGGAAGAATGAAACACAGAGCTGGTCCGACACCCAGCTCAAGGGAGGGGGGCCGGAAGCTTCTGGAAGTCTGCAGGGGCCTAAGCAGGGGCTACTCTAGCCCACGAGGCCAAGTTGGCGGAGGCAGGCGAGGGGACTCTGCGGCTCGAGTCACAGGTCAGGAGAGACTGGGCCTAGAGCCCGCAGCTGCCGGGCTGGAAAGGTCAGAGCCGGCTCTGCGTCTGGCTGCACCGGCAAGAAGCTGCAATTACACAGGCAAAGGAGGCCGGGGATTAGCCCTGACACCTGGGAACCTGAACGGTGTGAAGGCACTAGGGGGTGTTGGAACACATTCTGAGTTCAGAGCCTGGTCAGGGAGGAAGAACCAGAGATCAGCAGAAAGGGGAAGGGGCCTCCGAGGGCTTACCCAACCCAAATTCCCAGGACGCCTGACCCCAGAGCTCCCAGATTTCATCCACGCCTCGTGACACACACAACCCCTGGGAGGAAGGAGCCCGGGCTGCTTGGAGAGCCCCAGAGGCCTCTAAGGGCCACTGAGTCTAGGATGAGGGGCAGGAGCTGCAAATGGGACCTCCCTGCTCCCCACCCTTCCTTCCCTCCTTCCCTGAAGATTGCCTCACCCACCTCACCCTGTGAGCCCAGCCCCCTGCACAGCCCACCCTGTAGGGGCATGGGATGTGCCAAGAGATGCTCCCGTCAACCAGGTGCAGTGGCTCACGCCTGTAATCCCACCACTTTGGGAGGCCCAGGTGGGAGGATCACTTGAGGTCAGGAGTTCAAGACCAGCCTGGCCAACATGGTGGAACTGTGTACTAAAAATACAACAAATTAGCCACACGTGTTGGTGCACACCTGTAATCCCAGCTACTTGGGAGGCTAAGGCAAGAGAATTGCTTGAACCCAGGAGGTGGAGCTTGCAGTGAGCTGAGATCGCGTCACTGCATTACAGCCTGGGCAACAGAGCGAGACTCCGTCTCAAAAAAAAAGAAAAACAAACAAAAAAACCAATGCTCTTGTCCAGCAGGCAGGTGGGTGCTATGGGTCGGTGCATCCCAAGGCTTCCAGGCCAGGGCCCACAACTGCCGCCCCTGCTTGTGTTGAGGGGCGGGTTTGTGAGGTTCAGGGCAGGTCGCAGCCTGGACCTCACATGCCCTATCTCTAACCATCAATCAAGTGCCGCTGTGGAGGAGAGGATTCAGGCGACAGCAGATATCCATCCCTGTCCCCCACCCCACACACAAGGAGAGCATCTCAGGTTAGGACATTGTAAATGCAAAATCTATACGATGGCAAGGAACTCTGAAGACTCAAGAAACAGTTCCTCACGGACGGGGCCTTTTATTCCAATCACCTCTCAAAATAGGTCTCCAAACGGGGACCCTGAAGAGAAGGCTATGCGGGGTGACGGGCTGCTGCCTGGCTCAGGGCTTCCCTGCAGTCACTTCCCAGTCCGCAGATGCTACCTGGAGCCTTTCCCGAAAGTGCTGACTCAGTGTCTCAGGCACGCGCCCGAGGTTTGACAAGTTCGGCCTGGCTCAGAAAGGGGGCAGGAGCCTCGTGAGAATCTTCCGAGGGGATTCCTGTCCCCAGTCTTCTCTGTGTGAACGCCAGTGTGGCCAGATGGGGATAGATGATGGAGCCCAGGCCACCCGGGAAGGGGTGATGGGGACCATGTGTGGCCCCTGCCTGGGACTTCCCTCCTCACACAACCCTCAGCATTAACATCTCCACAGAGGGGAGAGGGTATAGGACAACCTGGTGTGGGGGCGCCAGGGACTCTCAAGAGCCCCACTGTCTAGATGCTGGTCTTGCCTTTTGTAAAAGGATATCAGGACCCCACAGTGACGCTGACGCCTGGTGAGATCTCTAAAAAGGAAGCTTCCCTCACGGGAACGGTGATTTCCCGACAGCCCAGAGATGGACAGAGGGCAGGAGACCCACTAGGTGCGCCCAGATGCTCAAAAGGAACAGTGGATGTGCAGTGTGTAGTTTTATTTGTTTTTATTTTTGTAACACAAGAGAGGAAGCGATGGGCCAGGGCCCAAGGCATCCTGTGCACGGGTTCGAAGGCTTTCAACCGTCCCAGGTTTGTTTTGAAGGCAATTTTGGGGCCGCGCCCAAAGAAACTCTGCAGGCTGTCAGTCCCAGCGTGAACAGCTTAAAATAAAAATCTCCCGTCTGGTCACTGCTCAGAGAGGCTCCGAGAAATGCAAAACAAACCCGCCTGGAAAATGCCGCCCTGAGAACCAGAGCGAGGGCTTGAAAGATGCCTTCAACACAGACTCTTCCAGGAATCCAGCCAGCTTTGGGGCGGCCGCTTCACAAAACCAAAAACACCAAATAACATTTCCAACCGGAGAATTGCCGGTTTTAGCAAGAAAAAGGGACTTCACCTAAAAGGGAGGGTCGCAAAACACGAAGGGGTTCCCCTGACTCCCGCCTCTTCCTTTCTGAGCAGATCCGTCGGAGACTGTGGAGCGGAATCGCTGCCCTGGCAGGAGGGGGCGCAGCGGCCGGTCTGGGTGGGCTCACTGTTTGCCCGCCTGTCTGCCCGGTTTCTTCTCTGGTTGGCCTCTGCCTGTGCCTGGGATCCCACCTCGGCCCCGGCCGCCAAACACACCTAGAGAACAGAGAGAGGGGGCTGCAGCAGAGCCAGGTGAGTGGGAGTTTCCACAGGATCCCAGTGCCCTGAAACTCTAGTCCAGGTCACCTAAGTCCCCAGGCTCAGCTTCCTCATATGTGAGGTGGGGACTGAGGGTGCTTTGGATCTCCTCCATGAGGCAGAGTATCTGAGGAAGGCAGGAACTCCAGGGCATCCTCATTATGGGACTAGACCCAACCCCCAGGGATGCAGGGGGGGGACTAGGCAACAGAGGGCACTAAGTCACATGGTGGGTTGGGGCAGGCTTCTTAAACGACAAAGCCAGAAGGGCTTCCTGGAGGAGGGGGAGGTGAGAGAGGGGTGGAGCAGAGACTAGGGCAGTAGGCCAGGCTGGGGGCTGCCTGGGGGGGCCTCCCACGCTCCAGGACCACCCATGGCCCCTCATCCACCTTCGGGGAGTAAACAGAAAAGGGGTTTCTGTGAATCCAGCCCCAGGAATGGAGAAGGGGAGGGGATTCCCCACCTGGCCTGAGGCCACAGAGACAGGAGACCATGAGGCCAAATGACATTTTCCATGAAGCCCCTGAGGTGGGAGCATGTGGCCACTGGGGAGGTGACAGGGGGGTCCCAGGAGATAGAGTCCCAGGAGATGAGGGCCCCAGGGACTCACTGAGTGGACACTGCAGCGGCGCCCACAGTAATCCTGAGCAGGCTGCACGCAGGGCACGCCTGTCCCCACACCGTCTGTGTGCCCAGCACCCCTTCATGCCACCCCCACCACAGGCCAGGCCTGGATGCAGCAGGCTGGGTGGGCCGGGACCCCACATCGATCCCTCCCTCTCCGTCTCCCTCGGGGACCCCAGCTCTGTGAGCCCCGTCTAGGGAGCCGTTTCAGAGAACTTTCTAGCTGGATGAATGCTTGAGGAAATCAAAGCTGGAGCTTCAAACAGCAGGAGAGCCAAGGCCAGCAAGAGGAGCTGGCCCTGCGGCCCATGTGCCGGTACCAGGGACCAGAGGCCAGAGCTGCAGGCAGCATAGCTCCGGCCCTCCACAGAGCCCGCTCGGAATCTCAGCCTTGGGCCGGGGAGGTCTGGAGACAGGAGGACTGACCCCAACAGGAACTGGAATCACTGTCTCCTCTGTAGACCTCAACACCTTGAAGGTGGGGTCAGGGGTCCAGATTTAGAGGATCCAAGAGGTCAGGGCTCTCACCAGCCAGGGGCCACCAGGCCCTGTGGGGACAGAGGCCAGAGGCCAACACTGGCCCAGGCCACCAACCTCCCCTCTCACCAGGGAGGGCCAGCTGTGCCAGGGTGCACGGCCTGGTGGGAGTTACTGCGAGGCTGCTGTCTGCACCCCATGGCCCCGTGGCTTCCTGCAGAGCAGCCAGAGAAAACCCCCGACTTCCCTAGGTAGGACCCGACCCACTCTCTCAACAACGTTGATCCCAAGTGCTGGGAAGGAGCCAGGCCTGGGACCCCAGAGGCCCCACCCACCCTGAGATCCCCAAAGTTCCCTGCCTGGAGTACTATCCCCATCCCTCCCTCGGGCTCACTCCTGACCGCCTCGTGAGCCTGCACTCAGAATTGGCACCTGGGGCCTTCCGGGGCCAGCCTGCCGTTCTGCAAGCCCCCAGGCTGGCACCTGAGCCCAGCACACCAGCAGTGCCCATGGATGGAAGAAGCAAAGCCCAGGTTCCCCTGAAAACACAAGAGCTGGGGACAGAGAGGTAAGGAGGGGCAGGGGTTACAGATGGCCCCTGGGCCTAACAAATGGAATTTTACGCCAATTCATCATCTCTGGTGGGGGCGGGTGACC
Organism: Rhinopithecus bieti; assembly: GCF_001698545.2. Lineage (NCBI taxonomy): Eukaryota > Metazoa > Chordata > Mammalia > Primates > Cercopithecidae > Rhinopithecus > Rhinopithecus bieti. Next base: position 5,936,868 of record NW_016806979.1, on the reverse strand, counting down.
TTGGCTCTGGATAGAGCCACAGAAGGGAAAGGGCCCCACACCAGGCCCCAAGTGGAGTCCTTGCCAGCGGCCTGGACAGGTGGGCACCACCAGACCCTCTCAGAGGGGAAACTGAGGCTTGGGGAGGTGACGTGATGTGCCCTGAGGACTACCAGGAGGCACAGTGAGAGGAGGACTGAGTCCCAGGTCTCCGGGCTCCTCTGGCTGGGCCTCGGCTCATGGCCAAAGACCAGGAGGGGGGCCCGGGAGGGTCGGGAGGCTCCGAGGCAGTGCTGCAAGGGCACTAGCCAAGAAGGCCAACCCCGAGAAGGAGGGATGCCACGTGTGGCTGTCCTCCCGCCCCAGGTATGTCCACCGCGGATGGGAGACCCACCTCGGCCGGCGCCGCCCATGCCGCGGCCTTTCTGCTGCTTCTGCTGCTGCAGGCCTCCGCGGCCGCGGCCCTTGGCCACCACCTCCTCCTTGACCATGTCAATGATCTCGTCAGGAATGCGCAGGTACTTGATGGTGCTGCCACGGATGTAGCACTCGGGCATCCGCCAGAACTTGTCCCCGTCCTGCGGAGAAGGGGAGCGGGTTTTTTTTATTTTTGAGATAGAGTCTCACTCTAGCACCCAGGCTGGACTGCAGTGGCACGATCTTGGCTCACTGCAACCTCCACCTTCTGGGATCAAGCAATTCTCCCACCTCAGCCTCTCGATTAGCTGGGATTACAGATGCCTGGCTAATTTTTTTGTATTTTTGTAGAGACGGGGTTTCACCGTGTTAGCCAGGATGGTCTCGATCTCCTGACCTTGTGAGCCGCCTACCTCAGCTTCCCAAAGTGCTGGGATTACAGGCGTGAGCCACCGTGCCTGGCCCTATTTTTTACTTTTACTTTTATTTTTATTTTTTTGAAACAGAGTCTTGCTCTGTCACCCAGGCTGGAGTGCAGTGGTGCCATCTCGGCTCACTGCAACCTTCGCCTCCCGGGTTCACGCTATTCTCCTGCCTCAGCCTCCTGAGTAGCTGGGACTACAGGCACCAGTCACCACGCCCAGCTAATTATTTTGTATTTTTAGTAGAGACAGGGTTTCACCGTGTTAGCCAGGATGGTCTCGATCTCCTGACCTCATGATCCACCTGCCTCGGCCTCCCAAAGTGCTGAGATTACAGGTGTGAGCCACCGCGCCTGGCCGGGGAGCGGGTTATTACCAGGCTGTCTGGCCCAGTACTGGGAGCAGGGTCTCCGATCTGTGGGAGGCCCTGCAGATCCCACCCAGCCTGCACCCCGCACCACCCCGGCAAGCTGCACAGTCTCAGTCCCAGGAGACATGTGGAAAGGTGTCCACCCTGCAGGCAGGATCTCTCCTGATCCCAGGCAATCCTTCACCCAACAGCAAGGGTGGATGTGGTAGGCGCAGCCCCCTTGTGCACCCACAAGGAAAACTGACTCCTATCCTCTGCCCGTGGGCCTGGCTCAGGAGTGGCTGACTGGGGCTCCCTCCAGCCTGGGATGGGGCTCTCTCCAGTTGGGGTTGGGATTCTTCACCTGCAGCCCAAAGCCCAGAGTGGATGGGGGCCTCCCTGTGCACCAGACCCAGACAAAGCCCAGCTACTCCTCCTCCTGCCCCAGCCCCACCTCACTTCTGGAAGCCTCTCTATGTGCCGACTCATTCATTCATCCCAGTATCTCCCAACAGGGCCTGAGTTGGGTGCAGGGACATGCGAGCAAGCTACAGGCCTAGTGTGGTGGGTGAAGAGGGGTGGGGGATGGGGGTACTTGGGTCCTGCCAGGGTGGCTCAAGGGCAGCTTCCAGTGATGCCAGTGTTAGGAGAGCTAACCGAGACTGGAGAAATGCAGGCCTTGCAAAGTCACAGACTCACGCTGCAATGTGTCCCTGAGGCCCCCACTGGGACAGATCGAGGGATTAGCAGGGGCTAGGGCCATTCCTACCATATCAGTTTCCCAGTACCACCCCACCACCCAGGTTCCTGTACAGATCCATGTGTGACGCCTGCATGGCCTTTGCCCCAGATGCCATTAGAAGTCAGATCACAGTATCTTCCTGCTTGGAACCCACCCATGGGCCCCTCTGTCTTGGGGGCAAGGTCTAAGAGCCTCAGCAGGGCTCTCTAGGGCTCGAGACCCTGCCCCGCCCTGGCGGTCCTCTCCCAGCCCCTGATGACATTCCCTCTAGATGGAACTTTGTTTCCGGAACACACGCCATGGGCTTGCTCCCAGGACTTTGCACGTGGTTTTCCCACTTCTCATCTGGATGACTCTGGCCCTAAAAGGCCTCACCTGCCTGAATCCCCAAGTCCTCCTGTCAGACACTCTCCTCCATGCCTGGGTGGGTGTTGCCTGGCCCAGCGCTGGGTGGGGATGAACAGCCCCTTTGGGTGCTCACTGTCCTAGGAACCCCTCAAGGGCTCGTGGGGTGGACACACTATGGTTCTGTGGGGGCTCAGGGCCTGGGCAGGCGGCTTGGCGCCCAGCTCTCCCAGGCAGGGCCCAGAGGCTTCCTCGTGCAGGAACCTGGGCAGGGCCTGAGCTCACTGCAGGGAGGCCCCTGCCTCCTGCCCACAGCGCTCCAGAGCTCCCTCAGCCCGAGGGACTCTCTGCATCCTGCGGCCTGCCTCTGAGGGAGGGAGGGCCCCGCTCAGATGGGGACGATGTGAGTTCCCATCGCCTCTCCTCTCAGCCCCCAGTGACGGCAGCATCACCACCCAGCCACAGAGGCAGGCTGCCCAGGGAAAGTCACCCGTCCACTCGAAGCTGGCGGCAGAGGCCAGACCAACCCCTGGAGACCACACAGCCTCTGAATTAACAGGCTTCTCAGGTCTAGGACCTGGAAGTGTCCAAAAGACCGCACACGCTCACGCACGCAACACACCTGGTGATTCCAATGCCAGAAGGGGAAAGAGCCCTGCTGGCCGCAGGTGGGAGGCACGTGGTTCTGCACCGAGGCACCGTCCCACACAGCCGGACTGGACCCACCCAGACGCCCTCCGAGAGGCTATGGCACGAAACCCAGCAATCAGCTTCTAGAGCTTCTAGCGCTGCTGCACAGCAGCCCCACCACCTGTTCCCACCCTGTGCTGACAAGAGGCCCAGTCCTGGGTCGGGCTGGGGGTCAGGGCAAGACAAGGCCACTTCAGGAAGGAGCCGCTCCCCCTCCTTGAGCTCTGTTGTCCTGTCAAGGTGACCCCAGGCAGGCACTCCAAGCTCCCCAGCAGTTTCCTCCCTATACCATGGGGGCTGTCACCCACAGGGAGACAAGACAGATGGTGTCAGGGAAGGTTGGTGGGAGGAGTCCAAGGGAGCCGCTGCCTTCAGCACCATGCCTGACCTCCTCCTCAGTGCTCCATGGGTCATCCCAGGGGCAGGGAAGGCCTGTGACGCCAGGGGAACCATCTTCCAGCCCCGGCCGACCCAGCAGCGCTCCTAGCGAGGCAATTCCCGGTCTTGGGCTCTGGCTGGTGGCTCCTGGCCCACCGGGCCCTGGCACTGCCCCTGCCCACCATGACCTGGGCATTCTGGACATCCCATGGCCACGCTACCATGGCCCACAGAGTCCAGGCAACATCCAGGCTGGACTAAAGGCAGCAGAGCCTGGGAGGCTTGGACTTCCCCTGGAGGGGAATTCCACAGGGAATCCCCAGGCCCAGGTCCTTCCAGGTCAGGGGTGGCACCAACAGACACACAGCAGGAAAGGCCGGGTCGGGGGGGCAGCCTCACACAGGGTCAAAGTCCAGGGCGTGCTAGGGGACTTGGTGGCCTGGCCCACCCTGACCTGTCCCTCCCCACTGACCCCTGTCAGGATGAGCAGTCCTAGGCGGCCTCCCCCACTAACTCCTCCCATGAGGCCCAGGGAGGGAGGATGTTGAGTGTCCACCCCCGCATACCACCCCCATTGGTGGGCGCAGTACCCACCCTGGATGTGCAGATGACTTCTCGCAGGTTAATGTTCATCCAGTTGTCGCAGCTCACCAGGTGTCCATTGTACGTCTCCCCATTTTTCAGCTCCACCAGCTGGAAGAGAGACATGCCAGAGGTCAGCTATGGCCCTGGAGCCCTGCGCCATGGGCCCCCCAGGAGGTGCAGCTCTGCCCCGTGAGACGGACCACCACCTCCAGGCCTCAGCCCACAGCTCCCAGACCCCTAAATGGCCTTCCTTACAGGTGACAGACTCTGCCTCCACTATACACTTCACTGGCAGTTAGACAGTCTATCATGACGCCAACCTTTGTACAATTAAAAAATGATACTGGGCCGGGCATGGTGGCTCAGGCCTGTAATCCCAGCACTTTGGGAGGCTGACGTGGGCAAATCACGAGGTCAAGAGATTGAGACCATCCTGACCCCATCCTGACCAACATGGTGAAACCCCATCTCTACTAAAAATACAAAAATTAGCTGGGCATGGTGATGCATGCCTGTAGTCCCAGCTACTTGGGAGCCTGAGGCAGAAGAATTGTTTGAACCCAGCAGGCGGAAGTTGCAGTGAGCTGAGATCCGCACCACTGCACTCCAGCCTGAGCAACAGAGTGAGACTTGGTCTTACAAAAGAAAAAATTGCACTTTGGGAGGCCGAGACGGGTGGATCACGAGGTCAGGAGATCGAGACTATCCTGGCTAGCACGGTCGGTGAAACCCCGTCTCTACTAAAAAATACAAAAAACTAGCCGGGCGTGGTGGCGGGAGCCTGCAGTCCCAGCTACTCGGGAGGCTGAGGCAGGAGAATGGCGTGAACCCGGAAGGCGGAGCTTGCAGTGAGCTGAAGTAGGATCCGGCCACTGCACACTCCATCCTTGGGCCGGGCAGAGCGAGACTTTCCATCCCCGAAAAAAAAAAAAGAAAAAAAAAAAGGGAAAAAATTGGCCGGCGCGCGGGTGGGGCTCAAGGGCCTGTATCCACACTTTGGGGAGGGCCGAGGACGAGGCGATCAACGAGGTCCCCAGAATATCGAGACCATCCTGCTACATGGTGAAACCCAGTCTCTACTAAAAAAATACAAAAACTAGCCCGGGCGAGGTGTGGGGGCCGCCCTGTAGCTCCAGCCCCTACTCGGGGAAGGCTGGGAGCGCAGGAGAATGGCATAAACCCGAGCAGGAGCTTGCAGGGGAGCTGAGATCCGGCCACTGCACTCCAGCCTGGGTGACAGAGTGGAGACTCCATCTCAAAAAAAAAAAAAAAAAAAAAAAAAAATTAAGAAACACAGAAATGTTTAAAGGAATGAGTGAGACAATGGTGATGGTGGCCACTGATCCAGGGTGGCTGGGGACCAGGTGGGCACAGCTAGGCTGGTCCGGTAGGCACCCCCACAACACCAGATATTTGGGCTGTGGTGTTCCGCAAATGCTGTTTTGCACTGTAATAATTACTCGTCTATTTTGATATGTTTTGAGAACAAAGATAAGTAGCACATCATTCTGAAGATATGCTGCGGTTCAAAAAAGGCTGAGATTTTTTGATGTCTTCTATGAGACAGGGTCTTGCTCTGTTGCCCAGACTGGAGTACAGTGTCGTGAGCACGGCTCACTGCAGCCTCGACCTCCTGGGCTCAAGTCATCCTCCCACCTCGGTTTCCCTAGTAGCTGAAACTACAAGCTCACACTACCACACGCGGTTAATTTATTTTCCTTTTGTAGAAGTGGGGTCTCACTGTTGTCCAGACTGGTCCCAAACTCCCGGGCTCAAGTGATCCTCCTGTCTTGGCCTCCCAGAGTGCTGAGATTATAGGCATTAGCCACTGTGCTCAGTCCAAGGCTGAGTTTTTCTTTTCTTTTTTTTTTTTTTGAGATGGAGTCTCACTCTGTCACCCAGGCTGGAGTGCAGTGGCCGGATCTCAGCTCCCTGCAAGCTCTGCCTCCCGGGTTTACGCCATTCTCCTGCCTCAGCCTCCCTAGTAGCTGGGACTACAGGCGCCCGCCACCACGCCCGGCTAGTTTTTTGTATTTTTTAGTAGAGACGGGGTTTCACCATGTTAGCCAGGATGGTCTCGATCTCCTGACCTCGTGATCCGCCAGTCTCGGCCTCCCAAAGTGCTGGGATTACAGGCTTAAGCCACCGCGCCTGGCCGAGTTTTTCTTTTGAGACGAAGTCTCGCTCTTGTTGCCCAGGCTGGAGTGCAATGGCGTGATCTCAGCTCACTGCAACTTCTGCCTTCCGGGTTCAAGCGATTCTCCTGCCTCAGCCTCCCAAGTAGCTGGCACCTGCCACCACGCCCAGCTAATGTTTTAGTAGAGACGGGGGTTTCACCATGTTGGCTGGTCTCGAACTCCTGACTTCAGGTGATCCACCCGCCTTGGCCTCCCACCAAGGCTGAGATTTTTAAATGATTCAACTTAGGCATCTGCCCGAGAGAAACGAACACAGGCAACTATACAAATATGTGTGTGTGAACGTTCACAGTGACACTATTCGCAATAGCCAAAAAGGGGAAAGAGCCCAGATGCCTATCAGCAGACGAACAGATAAACAAAATGTGTTAAGTATCTGCTCCACGGAGTATCGTCTGGCTATAAGGAATGAGGCACTGACACAGGCCACAGGGTGGATGAACCTCAAAAACATGGTGCTGAGTGACAGCTACTAGACCCGAGAGGCCTCATAGTCTCTGCTCACACGCATGGGATATATCCGGAATAGGCAACCCCAAAGAGATGGCAGCTGCCTCGTGCTCATCAGGAGCTAGGGTTGGGAAGTGACTGCTGATAGAGATGGGGTTTCCTTTTGGGGAGACGGAAATGTTCCGGCCTAGAGAGAGGTGGTGGTTACACAACGCTGTGACTGCACCAAATGCCACTAAATTGTGCACTTTAACTGAAGTGTTAGTATGTAATACTATCATTTTTTGGAGACAGGGTCTCACTGTTGCCCAGGTTAGACCTGCAGCCTCAAACGCCCCAGGCTCAGGTGATCCTCCTGCCTTAGGCTCCCGAGTAACTGGAACTACAGGCACATGCCACTACACCCAGCTAATTTTTATATTTTATGGAGAGGCGTGGTTTCTCCTTGTTGCCCAGGCTGGTCTCTGAACTCCTGGGCTCAAGCCATCCTCTAGCCTCAGCCTCCCAAAGTGCTGGGATACTAGGCATGAGCCACCACGCCCAGCCTGAAGTTCTTTTTATTTTTTTAAGAGACAGGGTCTTGTTATATTGCCCAGGTTGGATTTGAACTCCTGGGCTCAAGTGATCCTTCCACCTCATTAATTTTCTCCCATCCTTGGCCGGGCGCGGTGGCTCAAGCCTGTAATCCCAGCACTTTGGGAGGCCGAGGCGGGCGGATCACAAGGTCAGGAGATCAAGACCATCCTGGCTAACACAGTGAAACCCCGTCTTTACAAAAAAATACAAAAAAAAAAAAAAACTAGCCGGGCGGGGTGGCGGGTGCCTGTAGTCCCAGCTACCCGGGGGGGGGGGGCAGGGGAAAGGGAAGAAAGCCGGGGGGGGGGGGGTTGTGGGGGGGGAAGGCCCGGCGGTGCCCCCCCAGCAGGGGGAAAAAGAGAGACCCCCTCTCAAAAAAAAAAAAAAAAAATTTTCTCCCATCCAAGTACTAACCAGGCCCAACCCTGCTTAGCTTCCGAGAGCAGATGAGATCGGGCGTGTTCAGGGTGGTATGGCTGCAGAACCCCCTCATTAATTTTTTTTCTTTTTTTAGAGACAAGGTCTCACTCTGTCGCTCAGACTGGAGCACAGTGGTATGATCATAGCTCACTGCAGCCTCAAACTCCTGGGATCAGTCAATTCTCTCGCCTCAGTCTCCTGTGTAGCTATGACTATAGGCACACACCACCTCATCTGGCTAAATTTTAAGTTCTTCTTGCCCAGGCTGATCTTGAACTCCTGAGCTCAGGCGATCCTCCTGTCTCGGCCTCCCAAAGTGCTGGGATTACAGACGTGAGCCACTGCAACTGGCCCATTAAATTTTTAGTAAGTATGTATGCATTACTCTTACAAGTAGCAGAAATGACAGGGGTGTGGACACGCCTGGGGAGGGAGAAGGGAACGAGCTGCCATGCTGGTGGACAGGCAGGAAGCCGTCTGCTCAGCCGCCGCCCCTGTGCTGAGGCTGGCCCCCTCTCAAACAGGCTGTCCCAGACCACTGAGTACTCACCATGGGGTGATTCTGAGCCGTCTTCAACAGTGACAAGGGAAGCTGAAAGGCAAATAAAGCTGCATGGTTTGTCTGTCTGATCAGCGCCTGGGAGCTCTGGTCTCGAGTCCCACCCACGACTCAAAGATGGTGCGGTACGGTGGAAGGGGCGCACAGGAGTGTGTGTCAATCACTCTCCACCGGAAATGCCATTTCCTTACTCTGCCCAGCCCCGGAACACACACCTGCCTCTTGGATTAGGAAGAAAAGCCTCACATACCCTCCCTCCTCCCATAGGTGGCCACCACCTGCTCTTGGTGCTGAACACTGGTCAATTTTTTTTTTTTTTTGAGACAGAGTCTCGCTCTGTCACCCAGGCTGGAGTGCAGTGGCACAATCACGGCTCACTGCAACCTCCACTTCCTGTGTTCAAGCCTCCCAAGCAGCTTGCCTCAGCCTCCCAAGCAGCTGGGGACAACAGGCGTGCATCACCACACCCAGCTAATTTTTATATTTTTAGTAGAGGCGGGGTTTCACCATGTTGGCCAGGCTAGTCTCAAACTCCAGACCTCAGGTGATCCACCTGCCTCAGCTTCCCAAAGTGCTGGGATTACAGGCATGAGCCACCTCGCTTGGCCTAATGCTTGTATTTTAAGCTCAAACTGGTATGCCTGAGATGCATCCATGTTGAGGTTACTGTGAGTATGGAGTTGAGGACACTACAGCTTGGAAACTGGGGAACTTGCCCGGTACTATGGAGCTAGGAGGGGGCAGAGCTGGCCTGGCCCTGTCTGTCTGAAGAAAGCACAAGCCCATGCCTTGCAGGGCAGCCCCAACTGGCCGAGACTGACACCGCCAGGCCCCATTGCAGGGGTCAGTCCCATCAGAGAAGGCCACATCTGAGCTGGTTTTATTTTTATTTTTTCAGATGAAGTCTTGCTCTAAAAATACAAAACTTTGCTGGGCATGGTGGCATGCGCCTGTAGTCCCAGCTACTTGGGTGCTGAGGCAGGAGGATCACTTGAGCCTGAGAAGCAAGCCTGTCACCCAGACTGGAGTGCAGTGGTATGATCCTGGCTCACTGCAACTTCCACCTCCGGGGTTCAAGTGATCCTCCCGCCTCAGCCTCCCAAGTAGCTGGGATTACAGGGGTGCGCCACCATGCCCGGCTAATTTTTGTATTTTTAGTAGAGACGGGGTTTCTACATGTTGGCCAGGTTGGTCTTGAACTCCTGACCTCAAGTGACCCCCTCGCCTGGTCCTCCCAAAGTGCTGGGGTAACAGCATGAGCCATCACCCTTAGCCTGAACTGGGTTTTCAAAGACAGGAAGTCACCAGGTAAGGTGAACTTTCAAGATTTTTTTTTTTTTGGTGGCGACAGGGTTTTGCTATCTTGCCCAAGCTGGCTTTGAACTCTTGGTCTCAGGGAATCCTCCCATCTCAAGCTCCCAAGTAGCTGGAATTACAAGTATGCGCTACCACGTCTGGTTTCAAGATGTTTTTTTCCATCATTACTGAATTTATTATGTCAAATATGTAGTGTTTCTATTACTGGGGGGAAAATCAACACTTTCATTTCGGAAACATAAAACTCAGCCTGTACACTGGGAGCTGCCTCGGGGTGACACAGGGCTGTGCCTGGGTGCGGGGTCCTATAACAGGCCCGTTCTAGTACTGCTGTGAGGAAGGTCCCAGCACCAAGGGGCCCTGACGAGACAGTGCCTCACAGGACAGAGGCTTCACCTTGCCTCGTCCTGGTGACTGGAATTCCAGGTGGCCCTGACCCCAGAAGCCTTTGCTGGGAGTCCTGCCCTGGCTACCACCCTGATCCACAGGGTGGCCGCCTTTCCAGGGAGTGTGAACTTGAAGGCCTCTCCCTGTTGAGGCCGGAAATGGCCTTCAACCCTGGTGGGGTGGCTCCCCTATGAAAGGAAGGGGCTGGGGAGGGAATCCTACATCCCACAGCCCCTTCCTGAGAAAAGCTGCCCAGGGGAGGTCGGTGCCAGCAGGAAGCCAGGCCCAAGCCCGCTTCCTGCACCGGCTTCCTGGAAGAGCCAGATAAGGGGGAAGAACGGGCCATGTGGCCCCGGGGCGGCTGCTCGGAGAGGCAGGGGAGGAGGGCTGTGGGCGGCTGGGCGTGTGTCTGACTGGGTGCCACCAGCCACAGAGAAAACACAAGAGCCATAGATTGGCACATGGGTCCCACGCCCAGGTCGCCCTTTACTGTGAAGAAGCCGTGGGTTTTCCTCAGTAAGCCTGTTTTATTTCTCCAGTCCGTAACAGGAATGGGACCTGGGACCTCCTCCCGGATCACCGGGGAAGGGGCAGAGGTCAGGCTAGCCCTTTAAGGCCCACCTCTCATTCTGCAGAGGAGGCGCCAGCACCCACAGCAGAAGTGATCTGCCTAGGGAAATCCAGCAAGGCCCTGGCAGAGCTGCCCAGAGGCGGACGCCCTACTGTCAGCAGGTGGCCTGGAGACACACCTTCCATGCCAGTGACAGCCCCTCTTGGGTCACCACCTGGTCCCAGTGACCAAGAGCACAGCCTGGGAGGACCCATGGCCTCCTTGCCTGTCACCTGCAGTCCCATCCAAAAGCAGCAGAAAGAACATCTGAGAAACAAAGAGAGCTGGCAGGACAGCCACAGCGGCTCTCGCCTGTAATCTCGGCACTTTGGGAGGCTGAGGCAGGTGATCACCTGAGGTCAGGAGTTCCAGAGCAGCCTGGCCAACATGGCAAAACCCCATCTCTACTAAAATACAAAAATTAGCTGGCCGTGGTGGCAGGTGCCTGTAATCCCTGCCACTTGGGAGGCTGAGGCAGGAGAATCGCTTGAAAGCAGGAGGCAGAGGCTGCAGTGAGCAGGAGTTCGAGACCAGCCTGGCCAATATGGTAAAACTCCATCTCTATTAAAAATGCAAAAATTAGCCAAGCATGGTGGTGCACACCTGTAGTCCCAGCTACTCGGGAGGCTGAGGCAGAAGAATCGTTTGAACCCAGAAGGCAGAGGCTGCAGTAAGCTGAGATCGTGCCACTGCATTGCAGCCTGGGTGACAGTGACAGTTCATCTCAAAAAAAAATCCAAAAAACAGGTCGGGCGCAGTGGCTCAAGCCTGTAATCCCAGCACTTTGGGAGGCCGAGACGGGCGGATCACGAGGTCAGCAGATCGAGACCGTCCTGGCTAACACGGTGAAATCCCGTCTCTACCAAAAAATACCAAAAACTAGCCGGGCGAGGTGGCGGGTGCCTGTAGTCCCAGCCACTCAGGAGGCTGAGGCAGGAGAATGGCGTAAACCCGGGAGGCGGAGCTTGCAGTGAGCCGAGATCCAGACACTGCACTCCAGCCTGGGCGACAGAGTGAGACTCCATCTCAAAAACAAACAAACAAACAAACAAAAACCCCCCAAAACAAAAAATACCCAAATAGGGTTGGTGCAGACCCGCTCACGACACTCCCCAGGCCAGCTACAGAGCCAGGCCTGAGAGGCTCTGTCACACTGGCCGTCACACCCATTCCTGCCACCTGACCTTTACTTCTGCTATTGCCTCTGCCTGGGGTGACCTTCCCCAGACCTTCACGTGGCTGCTGAAACGTCACCTCCTTTGGCCAGGCCCTCTTAATGGCCACTCTCTGCCTCATGGGTGTTTGTTTCCATCATAGGATGCAGCCAGTCTTTAATTACCTTGTTTTTACCTCTGTCCCTTGCTAGACTGGAACACTCAAAGTGGGTGTGGACTTTGTCCAGGGCCAAGCACAAGGCCAGGCACATAAGAGGTATTCGGTAAATATTTGTTGAATAAATACACAAAAGAAATGCACACACCACCCAGGGAGGCACGCAGGGAAGGCAGAACACTCGCCCCACCCCACAGGTAAGGGAAGGAGTGGCTGCTGGACAGGGAGTTGCCTGACTCCTGGGCCCTCCAAGGCTGCAATGGCCTGAGGCTGTGACCATATATCTTGATTTCTCCTATATCCTCATCTCCAAACTCTGTTGGAGAAAGAGGTCAGAGGAAGGGGTGGATCCTCAAAATCTTAAAAGAAGATACATCAAAGTGCCAGGTGAGGCCAGGCACAGTGGCTTCCGCCTGTAATCACAGCACTTTCGGAGGCTGAGGTGGGAGGATCACTTGAGCCCAGGAGTATGAGACCAGCTTGGGCAACACAGCAAGATTCCGTCTCTACAAAAAATGTAAAAATTAGCCAGGTTTAGTGACGCATGTGGTCCCAGCTACCTGGGAGGCTGAGGTGGGAGGATCCCTTGAGCTGGTGAGGTTGAGGCTGCAGTGATTGTGCCACTGCACTCCAGCCTGGACGACAGTGAGAGCTCAGTTCCAAAAAAGAAAAACAAGTGCAGAGTGCAGTGGCTCACACCTGTAATACCAGCACTTTGACACACTGAGGTGGGTGGATCACCTGAGGTCAGGGGTTCAAGACTAGCCTAGCCAACATGGTAAAACCCCATCTCTACTGAAAATACAAAGATTATCCAGGCGTGGTGGCGCATGCCTGTGATCCCAGCTACTTGGGAGGCTGAGGCAGGAAAATCACTCTCTCCGAGAGGTGGAGGTTTAGTGGGCTTTCTTGGAGCATCTGGAATCTGGTTCTCAGGTCTAGATCCACGAGGACCTAATCCAGTGCCTCCTAATTCAGGAAGCTGTCCAGGACTGCCCATCCCTGCTTCTAACCCAGGCCACTCCTTCTGGCCCTGCCCTGACCACAGGGAACTGGAAGTGTGTATCCCATGGTGCCTTGTCCATTCTTGGCCACTCCTCCAGGAAATGGCTGGACAGCCAGGACTCTGGATGTTCAGAAGGTGGGAAGGGGCTGAATGAATGAGTTCACACTTTGCCCAGGCACCATTCTACACACTGGGAATATAGTTGGAAGAAAAACAAAGATCCTGCTTCCACAAAACGTAACACAGGGATGGATCCTTCCAGTTCTGCCCAGTCTTTCATGCCAACTCTGCCCTCTAAGTACATGGCAGAGAGGGACAGGCTCTCTGAATCCTTGCTCTTGAAACCGCCTTTGCAAAAATTGTAACTGAGGAAATTATGACAGTGAAAAGAGATCAGACCTAACCGACTCCATCGTGCTTCTAACCTTTAAGCTGTCCTTGTTTATTTGTGGGCATAGGCCGAACTAACCTTGGGAAAGGATTTAGTGTATAGTTTGACTCTGAAACAAAATTGGTAATAGCCCTTTCCCGAAAAGACCCTCTTCTTGCCTGGGGACCAGTCTGCCTTTGTAGGACTAACAAATAAGCTACACGATTAGAAATTATTGTTTACAGGTCATACAGCCTCTGGCTGCAAGAGTCTGAACCTCCCCAAATTGCTCCTAGGGATAACATCACTATTATAAAATCTAAGATCAGTGTTTGAGATATTTTGCAGACCCTGTACTTGATGGATCAGCTGACACCACCCAGACCAGTAATCTGGCTCAACCAGTCCTGCAATCCCACCCAGGAACAGAAGACAGCAAGAAAACCTCACTTCAATCCCCTGCCAATGACTCCATCTCCAACCTCAGGAAGCTCCAACCAATCAGCACTCCCCACTTCCTGAGCTCCTACCCGCCAAATTATCTTTAAAACTCGGATCCC
>NW_016806979.1:5919319-5923025 GCF_001698545.2 Rhinopithecus bieti | reverse complement strand
CAATCCCACCCAGGAACAGAAGACAGCAAGAAAACCTCACTTCAATCCCCTGCCAATGACTCCATCTCCAACCTCAGGAAGCTCCAACCAATCAGCACTCCCCACTTCCTGAGCTCCTACCCGCCAAATTATCTTTAAAAACTCGGATCCCGGGCCGGGCGCGGTGGCTCAAGCCTGTAATCCCAGCACTTTGGGAGGCCGAGGCGGGTGGATCACGAGGTCAGGAGATCGAGACCATCCTGGCTAACACGGTGAAACCGTCTCTACTAAAAATACAAAAAAAAACTAGCCGGGCGAGGTGGCGGGCGCCTGTAGTCCCAACTACTCGGGAGGCTGAGGCAGGAGAATGGCGTAAACCCGGGAGGCGGAGCTTGCAGTGAGCTGAGATCCGGCCACTGCACTCCAGCCTGGGCGACAGAGCGAGACTCCGTCTCAAAAAAAAAAACTCGGATCCCCTAATGCTCAGGGGAGACTGATTTCAGCAGTAATAAAACTCCAGTCTCCTGCATAGCTGGCTCTGTGTGAAATACTCTTCCTCTAATGCAATTGCCCTGTCTTGATAAATCGGCTCTGTCTAGGAAGCAGGCAAGGTGAACCCGCTGGGTGACTACACACTTACCAGCAGGATTTAGGGAGAGCTCTCTCACTAATCCACAGTTCTGATGCAGCCTCCCCTGGGGGGCCCTCCTGGTTACTGAATCTCCCAGTCTCTCACAGTCTGGAAGTCACATCCCCAACAAGGGCCTTGGTTTCTCTCATTGAAAAAAGAAGGGCCAGATGCTGATGAGCCAGGAAACTCCCAGCTCTGGATTCCTTTTCTGATCTGCACACTGGGAGACACGGGCACTTTCTAGCCCAGATCCAGAACTTCCAGAATCATAAGCAATGTGGCCCTGCAGAGACCTGGGCTGCAATTTTTCCTTCTGTGTGCGGGGAGGATGTACTTTGCCCACCCCTAGCTCAAAACGCCCCCTTCCCCTGGAATGATATGCTATGTGAACCAAGGAGAAACAACACACCCCAGCACCAGGCCTACTTTTCAGCCAGAAAACAAGAGGCCTAGGAGGCTCTACTGCTAGCATTTTAAGCATCTTACAAGCTCTGAAATTCCTAAACTAAGTTTCACAACTCAGACTGGCCCCCTACTTCCCAGCACTCTAGTTTTCAATCTGGGAGGTCAGACTGGGTACGAAGCGTAAGGGACCCCCTTCCCTACCCAAAAACTCTGCTGCATTTGGTGGATCCCCACTTTTTTTACCCCAGTTTCCCAACCTGCAAAATGGGAAAACTAAGTAAGGCGAGGCCACTGTACTGTGGATACAAGTACGTACAACGCTAAATCCCAGACACGAACGTGGTAGAACCACCTGCAGTCTCCAGCAACAGTTTCCCAGCCTTGTGCCGGGGGACGGGACTCGAGGCTCGGACCGTACGTTCGCCCCGCGCCAACCCAGCTCTCAGCGCCCGCCCGCGGGGCTCCCAACGACTGCTGTTCCCGCCTCCCGGTGAGACCCCGCCGTTGCCCTGCCCTCACCATGGTGCCGGCGGGGACCGGGCTCGCCGGCCACTTCCGCCGCCGCCGCTGCACACGCTCCCGGCGGTCGTCGCCACGCCGCGCCGCGCGCCACTGGGCTGAAAGAAAGTGGCAGAGACGCGAGCCAGTCAGCACCGGGCTAGAAGGGCGGTTAACCAATCCACGCGGAGTAGGGCGGGGCCCGCTGGGCGAAGGGGGCGGGACGGGCCGTGTTCCCGCCGGAGGAACGAGGAAGAGAGCCGTAAAGTGCCTCGGCTTGTAATACAAAAGGGGGCGGAGCAACGCGCGCCGGCGCGGGGTGCATTGTGGGTAAACGCGTGCGCAGGTGAAACCTTTGTCGGTCGTCTGGGCTCCATGCTGTGGGCAAAGCCAGTTAATGCCTTTTTTTTTTTTTTTTTTTTTTTTTTTTTTTTGAGACGGAGTCTCGCTCTGTCGCCCAAACTGGAGTGCAGTGGCCGGATCTCAGCTCACTGCAAGCTCCGCCTCCCGGGTTCACGCCATTCTCCTGCCTCAGCCTCCCGAGTAGCTGGGACTACAGGCGCCCGCCACCTCGCCCGGCTAGTTTTTTGTACTTTTAGTAGAGAAGGGGTTTCACCGTGTTAGCCAGGATGGTCTCGATCTCCTGACCTTGTGATCCGCCCGCCTCGGCCTCCCAAAGTGCTGGGATTACAGGCTTGAGCCACCGCGCCCGGCCAGTTAATGCTTTTCGTTTGCAGTTGAGGGAGAGAAATCCAGGCTTCGTGGTGATTGGGACGTGTCTGATGTCGCCCTTCGGACTCCTAGTTTTCTGATTCCGTAATTATCCAGGGAACATCATTTAGTAGGTTGGAATCCTGACCACTACCCTCGGGGCCTCAGTTTGCTCCCTGTAAATAGTAGTGTCTGCTCCAAAACGTTACTATGAGGATGAAACGAGTGAAACCGTGTGAAAGCACTTAAAACAGCGTCTGGCACATATTAAGTACTTAATACCTATTCTGTGCCTGCTTCTGCTCATAGAAATGAACAATACACAAAATTCGTGGCCCTTAGGGAGACAGACGGTAAACAAAGTAAATAGGCGAATGCTATTAGTTTCCTGGGGCCTGCTGTAACAAATGCCCACACACTGAGAGGCTTAAAACAACAGAACGTGATTTTCTCATAATTCAGGAGACCAGAATAATGAAATGAGGTTGTCAGCAGGGTTGGCTCCCTCTGGAGGCTCTGAGGACAATCTGCATGTCCTATGCCTCTCTCCTGGGTTCTGGTGGCTGCTGGGAAACCTCGGAGTTCTTGGCTTGTAGATGCAGCCTTCCACGTTCTGCCTCTGTCGTCACTTGGCCTTCTCTGTGTGTCTGTGAGTCTCAAATGACTCTCTCCTTTTTTTTTTTTTTTTTTGTAGAGACAGGGTCTCCCTATGTTGTCCAGGCTGGTCTCGAGCTCCTGGGGTCAAGCAGTCCTCCCTCCTCTGCCTCCCAAAGTGCTGGGATTACAGGCTTGAGCCTCTGAGCCCAGCCTATCCTTTTTCTTATAAGGACTTGCCTTTCTCTTATTAAGCCCACCATAAATTCAGGATAATGTCATCGCAAGATCCTTAATTACATCTGCGAAGACCCTATTTTTTTTTTTTGAAATGGAGTCTCATTCTATCACCCAGACTGCAGTGCAGTGGTGCGATCTCAGCTCACTGCAATCCCTCCCTCCTGGGTTCAATGGATTCTCCTGCCTCAGCCACCCGAGTGGCTAGGATTACAGGTCCACGCCACAATGCCCAGCTAATTTTTGTATTTTTGGTAGAGACGGGGTTTCACCATGTTGGCCAGGCTGGCCTCGAACTCCTGACCTCAGGTGATCCACCCACCTCGGCCTTCCAAAGTGCTGGGATTACAGGCGTAAGTCACTGCGCCCAGCCTCATTTTTTAATGACCGATGCTATTTATTGACATTATACATAATATCAAAAGACTGAAAGAAACCCAATGCGACCACATGATGGAGTAATACAGCTATAAAAAGGAATGAAGACAGTCTTCATATACTGACATTGAATGGTGTCTGGATATATTAAGTGGAAAAAAACCAAGGTAGAGAACAGTTTTTACAATATGTCATCTTTTGTGTGCACAAAGAGAAATACATGCATGTGTATGTGTTTATATATTTGCATATTATATATATATATATATATAT
>NW_016806979.1:5914897-5916624 GCF_001698545.2 Rhinopithecus bieti | reverse complement strand
AAATAAAAAATAAATAAAAAAAATAAAGTCAAAAGAAAATCAAAAGAAATCCCTAAAATGGAAACAAACAAATGAACTTCACTGTATATCAAGTTGCGAAGACCCTGTTTCAATTACAGTCACATTCACCCCTACCAGCAGGTTAGGATTTGGATATATGTGGGTGGGTACGTGTAAATTTTTTTGCGACGCAGTCACTCTTCCCCATGTTGGAGTATAGTGCTGCCATATGGCTTATTGCATCCTCAACTTCCTGGGGTCAAGTGATCCTCCCATCTCAGCCTCCGAGTAGCTGAGACTGCACACAGGTCACAGGTGCCACCGACACGCCCAGCTTGTTTGTTTGTTTGTTTATTTATTTATTTATTTATTTATTTATTTAGAGATGGGGGTCTTGCTTGTTGCCCTGCCCTCACCATGCTAGCCTCCAGCTCCTGGGCTAGCCTCCAGCTCCCACTTTGGCCTCTCAAAGTGCCAGGATTATAGGCATGAACCACCATGCCCAGCTGGGATATATATTTTTAGGGGCTACTACTCAACCCATTACATCAAGTATTAGCTATGCTAGCTTTAAACATAGGCATTTATTTGAATAGTTTACTTCTCCACGGTAGTTACACCCACTTGCAAGCAGGACTATAGCCTGAGTTCCTAGAAGAGGCTTAGCTAAGTGCGTATCAAAGGTTCCATCCCCTGGCCACATGCCTTGACTTTCAGGCCTACAAATGAGCAATAGGGGACCTCGTAAAGTGACTCCTCCTATCGCAGCCTCCTGAGTCTCAGCACTGCCCTGAGAGCCTTTTCTTACCGAGTCCAGGGTGAGGAACTTCTCGCTGTAAGGACCCTATGCCTCTCAGAGCTGAACTGGGGAACCCTTGCTCAACTTCTCAAAGATTTTTCCTGCTGGGCATGGTGGAGCATGCCTGTAGTCCCAGCTACTCAGGAGGCCGAGGCTGGAGGATCGTTTGAGCCCAGCAGTTTGAAATCTGAATTCCCTGATCCTTCTGACCCGCACCACACCCAGGTAGAGTGGGCTCTGGAGATGTGAGAAAGCCCAGGGAGTCTTACAAGAGGAAGCCAGGCCAGGCGCAGTGGCTCACACGTATAATCCCAGCACTTTGAGAGGCTTGAGGTGGGAAGGGATCACTTGAGCCAGAAGTTTGAGACCAGACTAGGCAACAATAAGACCTACATCTCTACTAAAAATTTTAAAATAGGCCGGGTGCGGTGGCTTATGCCTGTAATCCCAGTGCTTTGGGAGGCCGAGGAGGGTGAATCACCTGAGGTCAGGAGTTAGGGACCAGCCCGGCCAACATGGTGAAACCCCATCTCTACTAAAACAAATACAAAAATTAGCTGGGCGTGGTGGTGCACCTGTAATCCCAGCTACTTGGGAGGCTGAGTTGGAAGAATTGTTTGAACTTGGGAGGCGGAGGCTGCAGTGAGCTGAGATTGTGCCCCTGCACCCTAGCCTAGGCAACAGAGTGAGACCTCCATCTCAAAAAAAAAGAAAGAAAGAAAGAAAAAAGAAAAAATATGGTGAAACCTCATCTTTACTAAAAATACAAAAATTAGGCTGGCGCAGTGGCTCACACCTGTAATCCCAACACTTTGGGAGGCCAAGGCGGGTGCATCACCTGAGGTCGGGAGTTCAAGACCAGCCTGGCCAAAATGGTGAAACCCCGTCTGTACTAAAAATACAAAAATTAGCCAGGCGTGGTGGCAGG
>NW_016806979.1:5912898-5914097 GCF_001698545.2 Rhinopithecus bieti | reverse complement strand
AAAAAAAAAAATAGCCGGGTGCAGTGGCCTGCGGCTGTAGTCCCAGCTACTCAGGAGGCTGAGGCACCAGAATCACTTAAGGCCGGAACGCAGAGTTTGTAGTGAACCGGGTGACAAAGTGAGACTCCATCTCAAAAAAACAGGAAAAAAAAAAAAAAGGAAAGAAACAGGGTCTATGAGGTGTCCCAGCATCAACATGGTGATGAAAGTAGCAGCAGACCGCATGCTCGGTTATCCTGTCTAACTTTTCTAGACTTTTCTACATGCAGTCTTTCTTTTGCACAACTTGCAAACTCCTACTCATCGTCGAAACCTCTGCTTGGGTGTCCCCTTGTGGCAGCCAGTGGTTACTGCAGTTTTTTTGTTTGCCCTTTCAACAGTAAGGGTGGCCAATCAGAGTTCCCCATCCCCCTGGCTACAGGGATTGGTTAAAGGAACAGCACGGAATTTACCAAGGCCAGTGAGATTCTCCCCTGGGAAGGATACCAAGGGCTGGGAGGGAGAAGAACTCTTTCCTGGGGAGTTAAAAGGAAAGTCCAGCACCCCTTAGGTTCTGCCTTCTGGAAGAAGCTTTCCGCAGAAAGAATCCAGCAGACACAAGACAACGGAGATACTTGGTGAAAAGGGAAGTATGGTTTGAGTCCCTGGATCCAGCTACACCTGAAGCCCCAGTTATGATGTTCCACTTATGTGAGCCCAACAAGTTTGTTTTTAAATTGCTTCATCCACTTGGAATTTGCAGTCTGTCCCTGGCAAAAGAGCCAGTGCTAATGCATATCTGCTCTGTGAACTCTTCCCTAGCTGCCCTGCTCAAAAGCTAATCATTCCTTCTCTTATACTTTGAACTGTAGTACCCTCCACTGATTTCTGTCATTGCCTGGTTTATGCCATGTTGTAATTGCTTGTTTCAGCCCCCTTTGACTTGTAGGAGCAAGGACCTAAGAGGTTTCCTGAGGCTCTATTTGGGGCTGTTCAGGACAGTTTACCCTCCCCTATCATCATGAATGCATGACCCAGGCCGGGGCAATCAGAAGGCTTCCCTGGCTGGCTGAGCATGGTGGCTCATGCCTGTAATCCCAGGACTTTGGGAGGCCAGCGGGTGGATCACCTGTGCCCAGGAGTTCAAGACCAGCCTGAAGAATATAGCGAGACCTCATCTCTATTTAAAAAAAAAAAAAAAAAAAAAAAAAAAAAAAAAA
>NW_016806979.1:5885651-5910583 GCF_001698545.2 Rhinopithecus bieti | reverse complement strand
AAAAAAAAAAAAAAAAAAAAAAAAAAAAAAAAAAAATTAGCTGGGCCAGGCGAGGTGGCTCATGCCTGTAATCCCAGCACTCTGGGAGGCCGAGGTGGGCAGATCATGAGATCAAGAGATCAAGACCATCCTGGTCCACATGGTGAAACTAAAATACAGCCTCCCTAGTAGTTGAGATTACAGTTGTCTGCCACCACGCCCAATTAATTTTTTGTATTTTCAGTAGAGACAGGGTTTTGCCATGTTGGCCAGGCTGGTCTCGAACTCCTGACCTCAGGTGATCTACCTGGAGGCTAAGGCAGGAGAATCACTTGAACCCTGGAGGTGGAGGTTGAAGAGAGCTGAGATCACGCCACTGCACTCCAGCCTGGGCAACAATAGTGAAACTCCGTCTCAAAAAAAAAAAAGAAAAGAAATGCAGACACCCTCATGGGTTGTGCTTCGCTGGTCAAGGCAGTGACCCTCTCCCATCCAGGGAACCAGGAGCCTCACATGGATCAGGACCTTCCTGATCCATGGCCACCTGAGCTGAAACAAAATATCATTTGTGCCTTGCCCATTGCATTCCTGGGGTGCAGGCAACCAAAGAACAGAGGTTCATTTGCCCCCATCCTTGGCTGCCTTCATATCCCAGAGTCAGAAGAAGCTGAGATTCCTCAAATGGTTTTTTGTTTTGTTTTGTTTTGTTTTTTAGATGGAGTTTCGCTCTTGTTGCCCAGGATGGAGTGCAGTGCTGTGATATCAGCTCACTACAAATTCTGCCTCCCGGGTTCAAGCGATTCTTCTGCCTCAGCCTCCTGAGTAGCTGGGATTACAGGCATGTGTCACCACGCCTGGGTAATTTCGTATTTTTAGTAGAGACGGGGTTTCTCCATGTTGGTCAGGCTGGTCTTGAACTCCTGACCTCAGGTGATCCACCTGCCTCAGTCTCCCAAAGTGCTGGGATTGCAGGTGTGAGCCACTGTACCCAGCCATGGGGTCTTTCTTTTCTTTCCTTCTTTCTTTCCTTCTTTCCTCCTTCTTTCCTTTCCTTTCCTTCCTTGCCTTCCTTTTCTTTCTCTTTTCTTTTCTTTTCTTTCAAGATGGAGTCTCGCTCTGTCACCCAGGCTGGAGGGCAGTGGTACAATCTCTGCTCACTGCAACCTCCAGCTCCTGGGTTCAAGCAATTCTCCTGCCTCAATCTCCCAAGTAGCTGAGATTGCAGGCAGCCACCACCACGCTCAGCTAATTTTTGTATTTTTAATGGAGATGGGGTTTTACCAATGTTGGCCAGGCTAGTCTTGAATTCCTGACCCCAAGTGGTCTGCCCACCTTGGCCTCCTAAAGTGCTGGGATTACAGGTGTGAGCCACTGTGCCCGTCCTCAAGTGGGATCTTGAAACTTCCTCCACTGCCCACCTGCACCCAGCTGCCTGGTAGAAGTTCCTTAGATGGGCACAGAGACTGCTGGATCCAGCCACCCTTCGTCCTGCACACATCTCTGCCCTCGTGCATTAATTGTGCACCTACTGCATACTGGCACAGACTAAAGGGAAAGAAGACCCAGCCTCAACGTTCAAACTACTCCTGGCGAAAAGAGGGAGAGGCAGGGGTGGGGAGTGGAGCAGTAAATATACCCTCCAAGGGGCGGGCCAGGGCTGGACATGGGAGCAGGGGCCATGGGCAGTGGCTGACCACCAAAAGCACATCTGTGGCCTAGTATTTTTGTTGTTGTTGTTTGAGACAGGATCTCACTCTGTTGCCCAGGCTGGAGTGCAGTGGCAAGATGGTAGCTCAGGCCGGGTGCGGTGGCTCCCGCACTTTGGGAGGCCGAGGTGGGTGGATCACTTGAGACCAAGAGTTCGAGACTAGCCTGGCCAACATGGTAAAACCTTGTCTCTGCTAAAAATACAAAAATTAGCTAGGTATGTTGGCGCATGCACGTAATCCCTGCTACTCGGGAGGCTGAGGCAGGAGAATTGCTTGAACCCAGGAGGTGGAGGTTGTAGAGAGCCAAGATCACACCACTGCACTCCAGCCTGGGCAACAGAGTGAGACTCCATCTCAAAAAAAACAACAAAAAAAAGAAAAGGATCGTAGTTCACTGCAGCATTGAACTCCTGGACTCAAGTGATCCTCCTGTTTCAGCCTCCTGAGAAGCTGGGACCTGATGTGCTATCACCTTTGGGTGATTGTAAAATTTTTTGTAGAGAGAGGGTGGCCCAGTCTGGTCTGGAACTCCTGGACTCAACTGATCCTCCTGCCTCCACCTCCCAAGTATGAGCCTTGTCTTCTCGCCTGAGCTCCCCAAAGGCCTCACTATCTCCAGACACCGCCTGGAGAAAAAGGACACATTCATCCTTTAAGAATGCATGTCTGGGCTGGCCACGGTGGCTCACACCTGTAGTCCCAGCACTTTGGAAGGCCAAGGCAGGTGGATCACCTGAGGTCAGGAGTTCGAGACCAGCCTGGCCAACATGGCAAAACCCTGTCTCTACTGAAAATACAAAAAATTAACTGGGCGTGGTGGCAGACAACTGTAATTTCAACTACTCGGGAGGCTGAGGCAGGACAATTGCTTTAACCCGGGAGGCAGAGGTTGCAATGAGCCAAGATCGCGCCATTGCACTCCAGCCTGGCTGACAAGAGTGAGACTGTGTTTAAAAAACAACAACAACAAAGAAAGCATGTCTGCCCAGACATCTCTCTCCCTACCATGGCCATGAGGCCCCTTGCAGTCCCCAAACTGGGCTTGATTTACTCTGACAGAGCCAAAAGGACAGAGTCCTAATGCAGAGCTATGTGGTCCCCGTGAGCTCCAAATCTCCCTCCCTTCCAAGGCCACTCCTATTAGCAGCTAGCAAAGTCCAGAGAGGCTTGGAGCCCCCAGGGGCAGGATCTGAGCCCAGGGGCAGGATCTGAGCGCCTGTGCAGAGTCCATGAGTCCTGCCTTCTGCCACCTGGCTCCCTAGTGCTTGGGTTCAGGGTGGCCTTAGTCCTCAGAAGCGCCCAAACTTCCCTGGGTTGTGGGGTTGGGAGGCTAGAGACAAATGTAGCTTCTGCCCAGCGCAGCAATACACATCCGTGGTCCCAGCAACTTGGGAGGCTGGGGCGGGAGGATCACTTGAGCCCAGGAGTTCTGGGCTGTAGTGCACTATGCTGATTGGGTGTCCACATTAAGTCTGGCATCAATATGGTGACCTGCTGGGAGGAGGGAACCACCAGGTTGCCCAAGGAGGGTTGAACCAGCCTAGGTTGGAAACGGAGATGGTCAAAACTCCAGTGCTGATCCGTAGCGGGATCATGCCTGTGACTAGCCACTGCACTCCAGCCTGGGCAACAGAGTGAGACCCTGTCTCTAAAAAAGATAAATTTTAGGCTGGGCACAGTGGCTTATGCCTATAATCCCAGCACTTTGGGAGGCCGAGGCAGGCAGATCACTTGAGGTTAGGAGTTCCAGGTCAGTATGGTGAAACTCTGTCTCTACAAAAAAAAAAAAAAAAAAAAAAAAAAATTAGCCGGGCATGGTGACCTGCGCCTGTGGCCCCAGCTGCTCTGGAGGCTGAGGCACGAGAACTGCTTGAACCTGGGAGGCGGGGGTGAGCTGAGATTGCGCCACTGCACTCCAGCCTGGGTGATTGAGCAAGATTCTGTCTAGAAAAAAAAAAGAGATACATTTAAAAAATGTAGTTTCTTTTGCAAATCAACATCCAGCTCGGCAGGTTTTGCTCTATTTAGCATTTTTTTGTTTGGTTGTTGTTGGTTTTTTTTTTTAATGGGTATTGCTCTGTTACTCTTGCTGGTCTCAAACTCCTGGCCTCAAGCAATCCACCTTCCCACCTCACCTTCCCAAAGGGCTGGGATTACAGCAGAGGTCCCCAGTCCCTGGGCTGAGGACTGGTACCAGTCTGTGGTTAGGAACCAGGCCACACAGCAGCGGGTGAGCAGCAGGCAAACGAGTGAAGCTTCATCTGTGTTTACAGCCAGTCCCCATCACTCCCCAGTACCTCCTGAGCGCTGCCTTCTGTCAGACCAGCAGCGGCAGCATTAGATTCTCATAGGAGTGTGAACCCTATTGTGAACTGCACATGCGAGGGATCTAGGTTGTGCACTCCTTATGATAATCTAATGCCCTGATGATCTGAGACGGAACAGTTTCATCCTGAAAACATCTTCATCCCCCCCAAGCCCCCAGTGTATGGAAAAATTGTCTTCCACAAACCCAGTCCCTGGTGCCAAAAAGGTTGGGGACTGCTGGATTACAGGCATGAGCCTCTGCGTCAGGCTTCACAGCATTGTTTTCTGTTTGTTTGTTTTTTTGAGACAGAGACTCACTCCGTTGCCCAGGCTGGAGTTCAGTGGTGTGATCTCGGCTCACTGCAACCTCCGCCTCCCAGATTCAAGCGATTCTCCTGCCTCAGCCTCCTGAGTAGCTGGGATTACAGGCATGCACCACCACGTCTGGCTGATTTTTGTATTTTTAGTAGAGATAGAGTTTCACCATGTTTGCCAGGCTGATCTCGAGCTCCTGACCTCAAATGATCCCCCCGCCTTGGCCTCCCAAAGTGGTAAGTTTACAGGTGTGAGCCACCGTGCCCAGCCATTTATTTTATTATTTATTTATATTATTTTACTTTATTTTATTGAGATGGAGTCTCGCTCTGTTGCCCAGGCTGGAGTGCAGTGGCACGATCTCGGCTCACTGCAAGCTCTACCTCCCGGGTTCACGCCAGTTTCTTGCCTCAGCCTCCCTAGTAGCTGGGACTACAGGTGCTCGCCACCACGCCCTGCTAATTTTTTATATTTTTAGTAGAGACAGGGTTTCACCGTGTCAGCCAGGATGGTCTCGATCTCTTGAACTTGCGATCCACCTGCCTCGCCTCCCAAAGTGCTGGAATTACAGGCGTGAGCCACCGCACCCAGCCTATTTATTTATTTATTGAGACAGAATCTCCCTCTGTCACCCAGGCTGGAGCGGAGTGGTGCAATCTTGGCTCACTGCAAACTTTGCTGCCTGAATTCAAGCGATTCTCCTGCCTCAGCCTCCAGAGTAGCTGGAATCACAGGCATGTGTCACTGATATGGGAGTGTTGGGAAGGGAAGAGTGTGGTCCCTTTAAATGATAGGGAAGGGAAGTGCGGGGGTAAAGGAGGGTGTGGTCCCTCGCTAGGGCTCCACCCGCAGGGACCTAGGTGAGGACAGGCACTTCTGCCTTTGTGTCCAAATGTTGCATTTTCCAGGACCACACTGGCCCACCACGCCCCCATCCTGTGCCTATAAAAACCCGAGACCCTAGCGGGCAGACACACAAACTGCTGGACGTCTTGACGAGCACATCTGTGGAAGACGATACAAGTGGCTGGACAGCGAGAGGACGTCGAGGGAGCACGCTGGTGGAAGAGCACACTGGCATGCGTGCGGGTCGTTGACCAGTGGAACCAGGCCGAGTTTGGCCTGGGCAGTCCGGGGAGAGCTGGGGCCTCCTAGCGGCCCAACTCCAGAGAAAGACCATCTCCCTTCTGGCTCCCCCATCTACTGAGGGCTACTTCCACTCAATAGTAGTGTCGAGATTGTGCCATTGCACTCCAGCCTGGGCAACAAGAGCAAAAAAAAACTTTATACTCATTCTCCAAGCCCAGGTATGATCTAATTCTTCTGGTACACCAAGGCAAGAAACCCCGGGATACTGAAATCCCTCTGTCTGGGCCAGGCACAGTGGCTCATGCCTGTAATTCCAGGACTTTGGGCGGCCAAGGTGGGTGGATCACCAGAGGTCAGGAGTTTGAGACCAGCCTGGCCAACATGGTGAAACCCCATCTCTACTAAAAATTTAAAAAATTAGCTGGCTGAGGGTGCGATCACCTGTAGTCCTGCGGAGAATCACTTGAACCCAGGAGGCGGAGGTTGCAGTGAACCAAGATCGCACCGCCGCACTCCAACCTGGGGGACAGAGCAAGACTCTGTCTCAAAAAAAAAGGAAAAAGAAAAAAAAAGAAAAAGAAATCCCTCTGTCCTTGTGACAAGGTAGAGGGTCTAATTGAGTTGGTAAGCTGCCTATAGATGGCAAACTAAAAGAGCACCCTGTAACACACGCCCCCTGGGGCTTCAGGAGCTGTAAACATGCACCCTGGACACTACTGTGGGGTCAGAATCCCACAGCCTGCCTATCTGTATGCTCTCCTAGAGGTTAAGAAGCAAGCCACACCCCCATCGCCCGTCCTGTGAGGGGAACAAGGGAACTTTCCCATTACACTACCATGCCTGGCTAATATTTTTTGTATTTTTAAGAGACAGGGTTTTCCTATGTTGGCCAGGCTGGTCTTGAACTCCTGGCCTCAAGCAATCCACTTGCCTCAGCCTCCTAAAGTTCTGGGATTACAGGGGTGAGCCACTGCACCCAGCCAAAGTCATCCAATTCATAGAAACAGAAAGTAGAATGTTGGGTGCCAGGGGCTGAGGGAGGGGAATAAGGAGGGAGCATTTAATAGGTATAGAATTTGTTTGGGAAGAACAAGTTCTGAAGATGGATGGTGGTAATGGTTCCACAACAATGTGAACGTACTTAATGCTACCCAAGTGTGTGCTTACAAATGGTTAAGATGGTAAATTTTATGTCACGTACATTTTACTACAAAACAACAACAACAAACAAACAAAAAAACAGGCAAGGTGGCTTGTACCTGTAGTCCTAACTACTCGGGAGGCTGAGGAGAGAGGATTGCTTGAACCCAGGAGATTGAGGCTGCAGTGAGCTATGACTGTGTCTCTGCACTCCAGCCTGGGTGAAAGAGTAAGAACTTGTCTCAAAAAATAAAGTAAGGCCAGGCGGCATGGTGGCTCACGCCTGTAATCCCAGCACTTTGGGAGGCCGAGGTTGGGGAGTGGGGAATCACCTGAGTTCGGGAGCTCGAGACCAGCATGACCAACGTGGAGAAACCCCATCTCTACTACAAATACAAAATTAGCTGGGCATGGTGGCACATGCCTGTAATCCCAGCTACTCCGGAGGCTGAGGTGGAGAATTGCTTAAACCCAGGAGGTGGAGGTTGCAGTGAGTCGAGATTGCACCACTGCACTCCAGCCTGGGCAGCAAGAGCAAAACTACGTCTCAAAAAAAATAAATAAAAATTGGCCGGGCGCGGTGGCTTAAGGCACTCTTGAGAGGCCCGAGACTGGGTGGATCACACGGTCAGGGAGATCGAGACCCATCCTGGCTAACACCGGTGAAAACCGTCTCCTACTAAAAAAATACAAAAAAACCTAGCCGGAGCGATGTGCAGCGTGCCTGTACGCCCCCAGTGTATTGCGGGAGTGCTGAGGCAGGAGAATGGCGTGAACGCCGGGCTGTGGCAGCTTCGGGCATGAGCTGAGATCCGCACTGCACTCCAGCCCGGCTACAGATGCAAGACTCCAGTCTCAAATAAAATAAGAATAAGAATAAAAAGCTAAATAAATAAAAATTAAAATAAATAAAATAAAATGTCTTAAAGGGTAAGTTTATGCTGTGGTATTTTATTGCCAAGAAAACTATCCAAGTATGAAGACATTTAACATGAACATGAAAACGCAAAATGTAAAGAGAAGAAAGACATCTGGACGGCCAGATGCCGGTGGCTCACTTGCCTTAATCCCAGCACTTTGGAGGCCAACGTGATGACTCACTGAGTCCAAGGAGATAGAGAACCATCCCTGGCTAACACGGCTGAAACCCCATCCTATACAATAACAACAGAAACTTAACCAAGCGTGGTGGGCGGGCACCTGTAGTCGCCCAGCTACTCAGGAGGCTGATGGCAGGAGAAAGGCGTGAATCTGGAGGCGAGCTTGCGACGTGAATGGAGATCTCCCCACCGCACTCCAGCCTCTGGTAAAGCAGATGACGCGCTCCCCCCGAAAAAAAAAAACAAAAAAAAAAAAAAAAAAAAAGACACGTGCAAACATGTTTGCAAATGCATAAATATCTCTGGAAGGAAAAGTGATCTCCAACTCCCAGGCTCAAGTGATCCTCCCACCTTAGCCTCCGGAGTAACTGGGACTACAGGTGTGCACCACTATGCTCGGCTAATTTTTGTATTTTTTTTTTTTTTTGAGACGGAGTCTTACTCCGTCGCCCAGGCTGGAGTGCAGTGGCATGATCTTGGCTCACTGCAAGCTCCGCCTCCCAGGTTCATGCCATTCTCCTGCCTGAGCCTACCGAGTAGCTGCGACTACAGGCGCCCACCACCATGCCCGGCTAATTTTTTGTATTTTTAGTAGAGATGGGGTTTCACCACTTTAGCCAGGATGGTCTTGATCTCCTGACCTCGTGATCTGCCCACCTCGGCCTCCCAAAGTGCTGGGATTACAGGTGTGAGCCACTGTGCCCGGCCTAATTTTTGTATTTTTAGTAGAGCAAGATTTCACCATGTTGCCCAGGCTGGTCTCAAGTGATCTGCCTGCCTTGGCCTCCCAAAGTGCTGGGATTACAGGCGTGAGCCACTGCACCTGGCCCACACCCGATTTTTTTTTTTTTTTTTGAGATAGTTTCGCTCTGTTGCCCAAGTTGGAGTGCAGTGGCGCAATCTCAGCTCACTGCAACTTCTACCTCCTCAGTTCAAGCGATTCTCCTGCCTCAGCCTCTAAAGTAGCTGAGACCACAGGCACACGTCACCACGCCTGGCTAATTTTTTTGTATTTTCAGTAGAGAAGAGGTTTCCCCATGTTGCCCAGGCTGATCTCGAACTCCTGGCCTCAAGTGATCCTCCTGCCTCGGCTTCCCAAAGTGCTAGGATTACAGGTGTGAGCTACCGTGCCTGGCCCACACCCAATCTTTAAATATTTTTTTAGAGGACTCCATTCTGACCTCTCCTTCCCCCCACTGCAGTTCATCTGACCCCCTCCCCTGTGCTGCTGGGTATATACTGTTGCAAACTATCCTAGCACAAGAAACTACACCTTGGCAGGTCCAGTGAGGATTTACTTTGGCTGGGATTGTCCTCCCCTAAGGAGGTGCCCATTTACTTCC
Organism: Rhinopithecus bieti; assembly: GCF_001698545.2. NCBI lineage: Eukaryota > Metazoa > Chordata > Mammalia > Primates > Cercopithecidae > Rhinopithecus > Rhinopithecus bieti. The sequence continues at coordinate 5,901,601 of NW_016806979.1, read as the reverse complement.
AAACCAAAACCCAGCCCCTCCTGTGTGTGACCTGGGGCAGGTGGCTTAGCCACTCTGGGCCTCAGTTTCCTCACTTTGCTAACTGGGTTTAAAAAAAATAGTTCTTTAGCTAGGTGTGGTGGCAGGCACCTGTAATCCAAGTTACTTGGGAGACTGAGGCAGGAGAATTGCTTGAACCTAGGAGGCGGCAGTGACAGCGAGCGGAGACCAGGCCTCTGTACTCCAGCCTGGGCAACAAGAGTGAAACTCCGTCTCAAAAACAAACAAACAAACACAAATAGTTCCTTAGCCAGGTGCGGTGGTTCACACCTATAATCCCAACACTTTGGGAGGCCGAGGCGGGCAGATCACTTGAGGTCAGGAGTTTGAGACAAGCCTGGCCAACATGGTGAAACCCCATCTCTACTAAAAATACAAAAATTAGCCGAGCATAGTGGCATGCACCTGTAGTCCCAGCTACTTGGGAGGCTGAGGAAGGAGAATCACTTGAACCTGGGAGACAGGCTGCAGTGAGCCAAGATTGTGCCACTGCACTCCAGCCTGGGTGACAGAGCAAGACTCTGTCTTAAAAAAAAAAGTTCCTCCAAGCTGGGCACGGTGGTACATGCCTGTAGTCCCAGTTACTTGGGAGGCTGGGGCGGGAGGATGGCTTGAGCCCAGGGAGTAGAGGCTGCAGTGAGCTGTGACTGTGCCACTGCACTCCAGCCTGTGAGACAAAACAAGATCATATCTCAAAACAAAACAAAAAAAAAAACATGGCCCAAACATGATTAGGGCTACCAGTGAACGTCACTGGGGCAGCGAGACATGACTCAGTTTCTCCCCATCACTGCTGACTCTGCATGTTTTCATTCCTCCCAGTGCAATTGAGGAAACAAAAATCCACTGTCACTTCTCTCTCACCATATCCCCGACTTCTAGCAATGCACGTACTCCACACCAGGCACGTATGACATATTCAGGTTATAAAACCTGACTTTGGGTGAGTGGTTTTTTTTGTGTGTTTTGTTTTGTTTTGTTTTGAGATGGAGTCTTGCTGTGTCCCTTAGGCTGGAATGCAGTGGCACGATCTCAGCTCACTGCAACCTCCACCTTCTGGCTTCAAGTGATTCTCCTGGCTCAGCCTCCCAAGTAGCTAGGACTACAGGCACGTGCCACTACTCCTGGCTAGTTTTTTGCATTTTTAGTAGAGACGGAGTTTCACCATGTTAGCCAGGCTGGTCTCAAACTCCTGACCTCAAGTGATCCGCCTGCCTCGGCCTCCCAAAGTGCTGGGATTATAGGCATGAGCCATTGCGCCCGGCCAGGGCAGTGTTTTGATCTGCCCTCTTCTCCCACTTGGCTTGGACCTCATTCCCTGGCCAGCTCAGACAGCTCTCTGATGTTCTGCATTCTACCTGAAGCTGCTAAAGACCAAAATAGCCCACTGAGCGTGTGACCTGGGGCGTGGGCTTCCAAACAGGGCTCAGGGGCAGCCTAGAGAACTCTGCCCTTGGTGTTAGAGGAATTCGGGGTGGAGCCAGTAAACACCATAGTACCAGCCAGGCACAGTGGCTCACGCCTGTAATCCCAGCACTTCGGGAGGCTGGGGCAGGCGGATCACCTGAGGTCAGGTGTTCAAGACCAGCCTGGCCAACATGGTGAAACCCCCCCCCCGTCTCTACTAAAAATGCAAAAATTAGCCAGGCACGGTGGCAGGCGCCAGTAATCCCAGCTATTCAGGAGGCTGAGGCAGGAGAATCGCTTGAACCCGGGGGCGGGAGGTTGTAGTGAGCCAAGATCACGCCACTGCACTCCAACCTAGGCGACAGAGGGAGACTCCAACTCAAAAAATAAAAATAAAAATAAATAATAAGATTTTTAAAAATTGGCTGGACGCAGTGGCTCACGCCTGTAATCCCAGCACTTTGGGAGGCCGAGGCGGGCGAATCCCCTAAGGTCAGGAGTTTGAGACCAGCCTCAACATGGAGAAACCCCGACTCTACTAAAAATACAAAATTAGCCAGGTGTGGTGGCGCATGCCTGTAATCCCAGCTACTCAGGAGGCTGAGGCAGGAGAATTGCTTGAACCTGGGAGGCGGAGGTTGCGGTGAGCTGAGATCGCACCATTGCACTCCAGCCTGAGCAACAAGAGCGAAACTCTGCCTCAAAAAACAAACAAACAAAAAAAAATTAAATTAAATTAAAAAAAAATTAGCCAGGCATGGTTATATATGTCTGTAGTCCCAGCTACTTGAGAGGCTGAGGTGGGAGAATCGTTTCAGCCATGGTGGTTGAGGCTGCAGTGAGCTGTGATCGCTCCATTGCTCTCCAGCCTGGGCAAAAGAACAAGATCCTGTCTCAAAAAAAAAGAAGAAAAAAAAAAAAAATCAGTGACCCAAGTCCAAGGTCCAGCCCTGTTTCTGAAGATGTGGCCAGAAACTCAGCTTTCATTTTCTGCCTGTTTTTAGAGGAATTCTGGTCTCTGATGAAAGTTGGCAGAATGTGCCTGGGGACGTGCTGGGTGTTGGGATGCAGCTCTAACAGAACAACACGTCCTTCCCTGGAAGTTCTCATCTCTATGTCAGAGGAAATGGGAAGCCAACCAGAGAGGCTGTGACTATACTAAATGATTTCTGCTTAATACTACCTGGGGGGGCCAGAGGCGGTGTTTCATGCCTGTAATCCCAGTACTTTGGGAAGCTGAGAAGGGTGGATCACCTAAGGTCAGGAGTTCGAGACCAGCCTGGCCAAGATGGTGAAACTTCCTCTCTACTAAAAATACAAAATTAGCTGGGTATGGTGGCACTCGCCTGTAATCCCAAGCTACTCGGGAGGCCAAGGTGGGAGAATCGCTTGAACCCGGGAGGCAGAGGTCGCAGTGAGCCAAGATCACACCACTGCACTCCAGCCTGGGCGACAAGAGTGAAACTACGTCTCAAATAGATAAATACATAAATAATTTCTGTTTAATAATACCTGGGGTACTAAATAATCTGTACAACAAACCCCCATGACACGAGTTTATCTATATAACCTGCACATGTGCCCCATAACTTAAAAGTTAAAAAAAATTAAAAATGATTTCTGGCCAGGCGTGCTGGTCCACATCTGTTATCCCAGCACTTTTGGGAGGCCAACGGGGCAGACTGCTTGAGCTCAGGAGTTCGAGACCAGCCTGTGCAACATAGTGAAACCCCCGACTCTACAAAAATACAAAAATTATCTGGGTGTGGTGCCACACACCTGTAGTCCCAGCTACTCAGGAGGCTGAGGTGTGAGGATCAGTTGAACCCTGGAGATCAAGGTTGCAGTGAGCTATGATTGTGCCACTGCACTCCAGCCTGGATAATAGAGTGAGACCCTGTCTCCAAAAATAAAATAAAAGAAAATAGAAGAGACAGAGAGAAAGGAAATTATTTCTGAGCTTTATTGCTATAAAGAGGATGGAACCAGAGAATAAGATGGAAACACTGGGGGGTAGCAGTGGAGTCATTTCAGCCACGGAGGGCCAGAAGGAACCCTCAGAGGAGGTAATAGGATAGCAGGGAGGTGACAGCCAGAGAAGGCCCCAAGGTGAAAGTGACAGTTCACCCCTCGGAGGAGGAGGTGACAGCCAGGGAGAGGAGGGCCCCTGGGAGAAGGAGACATTGGAACACTGGAGCTGAGGCCTGAAGGCGGCCAGCTTCACAGGTACCTGCGGGGTGTGTTCCGGCAGAGGGAACAGGAGGTGCAATCGCCCTCTCCCATTAGCCTCCTAGGACCATGGGGTCCTGCAGAGAACCTTCTGGCACCACACAAATGTGGTTGCCGTGTTTTTCCTTTTTTACTCCGTCCTCCCCTACCCCCGCCAACTCCCTGGCCTGAAAGCCGCTCCTGTGACCCCTCGAGGTGAGTGACCTCGGGGAAGTGGCAATCTGTGCCTCAGTTTCCTTATCTGGAAAACGGGCCTTGCTCACGGGGACTCCCCTCCCTAATTCTGGGCAGTATGCATGCATAGGGCAGGCCTTCAATGAACTCTTATAGAATAAAGGACCGGCTCGTCCCCAGCACCTGGCTCAGTGCGTGTAAGCAGCTACACCCTACGGCATAAGATGTTCCCATTTTGCAGACGGGGAAACGGAGGTTGGGGAGGACGGTGATAGCCGTCGGGGGCGGGGTTCAGGGTCGGAGGCGGGGCGCAGGGCGCGCACGCTGCGTCTCGGGCCGGGGGGCGCGCACGCCGAGCGGCTGACCGGGGGCGTGGAAGGGGGCGTGGAAGGGGCGTGGCCTCGCGGGGCCAGGAGGCTGCCGCGGCTGCAGCTGTCGCGCCAGTCGGAACAGAAGCGGGTCCGAGGCGCACCCCAATCCCGCCATGGAGCAGCCGAGGAAGGCGGTGGTAGTGACGGGTACGCTGGCTGATGGGGCTGTAGCGGCAGCGGCCGGGGCAGGGGCGGGGCGGCTCCAGGACTGCGGGGCCGGGCGGGGCAGGTGTTGGAAGTCCTCCCAGATTTGGAAGGTGTCATCGCCGGCGGGAGCCCTGCGCAGCCCAGGCTTCCTGGAAAGTGAAAGAGGAGGAGCCTCGGGGGTCCCAGGGTCGGCAGTCAGGGCAGTCAGGCGCGGAGATTGGGGGGCCGGGCAAATGCCTGGAGCCGCGCAGGTCCCCCTGGCGTCCTTTCCTCCCAAGGTAGGGATGGTGACCCTCCTGGCACCTGCCTGCTCTGTCTGGCCTGCGGGCTGGACCGGACCCTTCCTCCCTGCCCCTTCCGAGGTCCGGCCTGTCCCCACACCGAACCCCCCCCAACACCCGGCCTCAGGGGACAAAGGCCGATTTGCGGGCAGGAAGTGTCCCAGTGACAAATGAACCTCCCAGTCACTGCTTGCTGCGTTCTGCGCTCGTGGGGGGCTGCTCCCCCAAGGCAGGGACAGGTGGGAGTCCGGGGACCTCGGGCGCCGGGGCTCTCCCAGCTGTCCCAGAGACTGTCTTCAGCGGAAACCTTTTGTGTTTTGTGCCGGGGCTGTTTGTTAGTGAGTCAGGGCCCCCGCTGTCACCGACTCCCCCTCACCCCCAAACCAACTGTTCCTCCTCTCTGAGACTCCGCCTCGGGGCCACGTGGGGCGCAAACTTCCGCTGGGGCCTCAGAGTCAGGGAGTAGGGGGTGTCATTTTGACCTGCTGTCTGGAGGGGTCAGAGTGGGAAATCCAGCAAAGGTGCACACAGGTGTTTTGTGGCTGTTGAAGGGAGGTTGAGGCTGATCCTGGAGATTCAGGGAAGAAGGAAGAAACCAGGCACCTGCTTAGCAGGTGTGTATAATTGGGAGGAGGGTCACTGCCCCCACCCCCTCCAGCCTTCCTTTATCTGTTTATTTATTCCAGCACTTTTTGAATGAGCTGATTACATCTTGACTGTCTCCATTTTGCAGAAAGGGAAACTGAGGCTCACAGAGGTCATCCAGTTTGTGAGGGGCTGAGCTGGGACTCAAACTTCGGCTGTACAGAAGGATAAAGTTAGGAGGCTCTCTTCTGAGCCACAGCCCCTACCTGCTATCCCAGGCTACAGCATCTCTGCATAGCATTTATATCCTGTGGGATCACTGTCCTAGATGGACCGTATTTTTTTGTTTTGTTTTGAGACGGAGTTTTGCTCTTGTTGCCCAAGCTGGAGTGCAATGGCGCCATCTCAGCTCACCGCAACCTCCGCCTCCTGGGTTCAAGCGATTCTCCTGCCTCAGCCTCCTGAGTAGCTGGAATTACGGGCATGTATCACCACAGCTGGCTAATTTTTTCTACTTTTAGTAGAAACAGGATTTCACCATGTTAGCCAGGCTGGTCTCGAACTCCTGACCTCAGGTGATCTGCCCGCCTCGGCCTCCCAAAGTGCTGGGATTACAGGTGTGAGTCACCACACCCAGCCCCAGGTCTGGATTTGAATCCCAGCTCTTTCACCTTCTTGCTGTGTGACCTTGGGCAGCTAGCTTCACCTCTCTGTGCTTCAGTCCCTGCTCCTGGAAACTGGGCCCAGGAAAAACCCTTGCCTGAAAGGGGACGTGGCCAGGCAGAATGCCAGGAAGATCACTTAGCACAGCCTTGGGCGACTGTCATGTTTTGGAAAGGGGCCTGGAGTTTGAGCTAGCAGTGAGGAGGGTGACAAGGTGAAATCTAGACAGCCCGTAGGGCTCATTCCTCATTTGGTGCCTATTCAGGGCATTTCGGGACAGTGACACAATAATTTTAGGTTGGGTCAAGGGGAACAGAGGAAGTGGAGACAGGATCAGGGCAACCTTTTCGGAGGCAGAAGAGACCTCTGGACCCTGGCTGAGCATGAGGGGCCGGCGGAGGTGAAGACAGGAAGGGACTCGTTGACTACAGAGTGGACAGGTGCAGGACGGCGGCTCTGACGGGCCTCCAGGTGCTCCCAGAACTCAGGACCAGGCCCGCAATGTTGTCCCTGGCAGCTGCGCCCTGAAGCTCCTTGCTTGCTTCTCCAGGTGGGAGTAGCGGCCAGGGGAAGACTGGGAAGGGCCATTTTTGGGTAATATATTGCTTTTCCTGTTTTTTCAGGATTTGGCCCTTTTGGGGAACACACTGTGAACGCCAGTTGGATTGCAGTTCAGGTAACTTAGATCCGGAGGGTGGGAATCAGGCTTGGAACTGGGCACTCCCACCCCGCAGAAAGTTATGGCATCCAAGAAAGTCTCCTTTCAACAAAACTTTTTTTTTTTTTTTTTTTTTTTTTGAGACGAAGTCTCATTCTATCACCCAGGCTGGAATGCAATGGCACAATCTCAGCTCACTGCAACCTCCGCCTCCTGAGTTTAAGCGACTCTCTTACCTCAGCCTCCAGAGTGCCTGAGATTATAGGTGGCTGCCACCACACCCGACTAATTTTTGTATTTTTAGTAGAGATGGGGTTTCACTATGTTGGCCAGGCTGGTCTCGAACTCCTGACCTCAAGTAATCCTCCTGTCTCAGCCTCCTAAAATGCTGGAATTACAGGCATGAGCCACTATGCCCAGCCAGCTCTTACAAAACGATGTTGGATCCACATATCTTCCTGGATAGTAACCACTGGAGCACACATCTGTTGAGTATTTGTTTGCAGCCCAGAACTCTGAATCCTCCCAACAACCCCTGCATAGTAGGTATAGTTATTCTTGCGCCCACTTAACAGAAGAGAAAACTGAGGCCCAGAGGAGAGACAAAGGGAGTTCTCTGAGGTCACACAGCCAAGAAATGGGAGTGGCATTGCTTCAGAAGTGCCCCAGGCCCCGGCCAGCGGCCAGATCTGGGTCTGGAGGGCCAGGTGTGGATATAAACGTAGCTGGTTTCCAGGACACAGCTGTTTATGTTGGTGCTGGCGTCTACCTAGGAATTATCCAACTCTAGGATCTCCCTCTTTTTTTTTTTTTTTTTTTTTTTTTGAGATGGAGTCTCACTCTGTCACCCAGGCTGGAGTGCAGTGGGGCTATCTTGGCTCACTGCAACCTCCGCCTCCCGGGTTCAAGCAATTCTCCTGCCTCAGCCTCCAGAGTAGCTAGGATTATAGGCACCCGCTACCATGCTAATACCGGCTAATTTTTGTATTTTTAGTAGAGACAGGGTTTCACCATGGTGGCCAGGATGGTCTTAAATTCCTGACCTCAGGTGATCCACCCTCCTCAGCCTCCCAAAGTGCTAGGATTATAGGTGTGAGCCACCACACCTGGCCAGGATCTCCCTCCTTTTTAACAAAAATTTTTTCCATTGACTCAGACAAATCGTGACTCAGGTTGGTTTCTGAACAGCCAAAGTGAGAATTCCCTGGTATGTTTTGGGCAGGTAATTCATGGTTTCGGAAGGACCAGGCAGGAATATGGGAGGTGGGGTGGCAGGGGGACATGTCTTGACCTTGTAGGAAGGGGTACAGTGAGCCTCGCTGTCACCTTCCGGCAGCTGGGGGAGGGAAAGATGGCATATTAGGGGCTGAGGGGGGCTGTCATTCCGGGTGCCCTGAACGAGATGCCAGTCTGCAAAACCTTTCTAGTTTCTTTTCCAGATGGAGTATTTTGTAGGGACAGGCTGGGGAGCAATGCACAGAGAGAAACAAGGAAGTGTTTTTTCCTTATATAAATCAGACCGGCAGAGACCAGAGCCAAACTCCTGTTTATCCTAGCCTACTTGCTGCCTGATTGAAAGTAACCTCTGTTCCCACTCCAGAATCCTAGATTTGGAGAAAAATCTAAGTTGAAACCTCAGCGTGGCAGTTCCCAGCTGTACCTCCCGTCTTTTAATCACCCCCTTCCCTCCCCAACTTAAGACCTCAAAGTTTTGGCTGTTTCCCTTTTTTTTTTTTTTTTCTTTCCTGCCCACTTTGTGAACGGGACGGAGGGATAGGGTCCCGGGACCCTGCAGATGGGAGCGTGCCCGAGGCCCTGCCTGCTCACCCACTCCCCGGAGAGCCAGACAAAAAGAAACAGCGTGTTTCTGAAGACTTGTGTGTCAGGCTTTGTGCAGATTTCAGACAGGAGCCTTCACGGGGCTGAGTGGACACAAAGCCGGGTGTCTGAATTCCTGGGCCCCAGACATTTGTGATCTGCATCTAAATAGAAGAAAAATCAATTAAACAATCTTTGGAAATCCCTCTGAGCTTCGGGGCTTCTTGGATGGTGAAGGATGGCAGGTTTTTGTCCTGTGGCCGGAGAGGAAATAGCCCTTCTCCTTGGTTATCCTCTCTCCAGACCTGCAGTTTCCACTTTTTGCTTTCTTTCTTTTCTTTTTATCTGGAGACACCGTTTCATTCTTGTTGCCCAGGCTGGAGTGCAGTGGCACGGTGTCAGCTCACTTCAACCTCCACCTCCTGGTTTAAGCGATTCTCCTGCCTCAGCCTCCCTAGTAGCTGGGATTACAGCTGCACACCACCACGCCCAGCTAATTTTTAAATTTTTAGTTCAGACGGGGTTTTGCCACATTGACCAGACTGGTCTTGAACTCCTGACCTCAGGTGATCCGCCCTCCTCGGCCTCCCAAAGTGCTGGGATTACAGGCATGAGCCACTGTGCCCAGTCCCACTTTTCGCTTTCTTCCTGAAGTTTAGGGCACAAGATTCCGCAGCATTCCCCTGCTAAAAAGATGCCAACCTTCTTAGATCTGATTGTTTCACTTAAAACAAAACAAAGTTTAACATATATACACCCAGGACACTCATTAGTGAAATTTTAGGCCTGGCACGATGGCTCACGCCTGTAATCCCAGCACTTTGGGAGGCTGACATGGGAGAATCACCTGAGGCATGGAGTTCGAGACCAGCCTGGCCAACATAGCAAGACCCCATCTCTACAAAAAAAATACAAAAATTAGCTGGGTGTGGTGGCACATACCTGTAGTCCCAGCTACTCGGGAGGCTGATATGGGAGGATGACCTAAGCCTGGGGAGGTAGAGGCTGCAGTGAACCCTCGGTGTCACTGCACTCCAGCTCAGGTGACAGAGCTAGACCCTGTCTCAAAAAAAAAAAAAAAAAATTTGACCAGGCACAGTGGCTTACACGTGTAATCCTAGCGCTTTAGAAGGCTGAGGCTGGTGGATTGCTTGAGGTCAGGAGTTCAAGACCAGCCTGACCAATATGGTGAAACCCCATCTCTACTAAAAATACAAAAATTAGCCGGAAATTGCTTGAACCCAGGAGGCGGAGGTTGCAGTGAGCCGAGATTGTGCCACTGCACTGCAGCATGGGTGACAAAGTGAGACTCCGTCTCAAAAAAAAGAAATTTTATATATGTGCCCTCCCAAGGCCAGGTCAAGATCTCAAACATTCTGTGGTTCTTCCTCGCATTCTTCACAGAAGCGTCACATAGCCTCTTCCCAAGTACTCCCAAGCCCTCCAGTTGTAAACCTCTGCAGACTTTTTTGTGCCACTAGGTGAATTTTGCCTGTTCTAGAAGTTGGCGGGAACAAGCGGCTTCCAGGTCCCACACCTCTGTGAGAACCACCCCTGGAGTTGCTGCCTGGTTCCTTCTTGTCCTGGATTTGCCTGTTAGAAAGGTGTCACTGCTGGATGGGTTGAATCCATTTCTCCAAAAAATGTGCCCCGGAGTGTTGTTGGTGTAATGCAGGCAACTGTTGCTAGTGTCATCTCCACCCAAAGATGGGTGATCTGTTCTGCGCTGTGGGTGGCAATTGCTTCCTGCCCTGACGGATTTTTCAGAAGCTCCTCCTCCTTCAGGGACCTCCTAAGTACTTCTCTGTGTCTCTCTGCTCTTGCTCCTTCTGGGTCTCTCTCTGTCCCTTTCCCCTCTTCTCTCTATCTCTATTCATCTCTGTGTGTCTCTTCATCTCTCTGTCTCTGTCGCTTTCACCTCTCTCTGTGTGTGTGTCTGTTTCTCTCTCTTGTCTCCTTGTATCTTTCTGCCTCTCTGGGTTTCTCTGTTTCTTCCCACCTCATCCCCTCTTTCTCTCTCCGTTTCTCTCTTTCTCTCTTTTTTGTTTTTTGTTTTTTTGAGACAGGGTCTCACTCTGTCGTCCAGTCTGGAGTGGAGTTCAATGGTCGATTGAATGAGTGAGGTGAGCGATCTCAGCTCACCTCATCCTTGACCTCCCGGCCTCAGGTGATCCTCCCACCTTACCCTCCCAATTAGCTGGGACTACAGGCATGCACCACCACACCCAGCTAATTTTTTTTTTTTTTTTTTTTTTTGTAGAGATGATATTTGGCCATTTTGCCCAGGCTGGTCTGAAACTCCTGGGCTCAAGCCATCCTCCCTTCTCGGCCTCCCAAAGTGTTGGAATTACAGGCATGAGCCTCCATGCCGAGCCTTCTCTGTTTCTCTCTGTCTCTCTCTGGGTCTTACTATCTCTTCCCCTTTCTCTCTCTTTTTATCTTTGTTTCTCTCTGTGTGTCTCAGTTTCTCTCCCTGTGTGTGTCTCTGTCTCCTTTTCTCTTGCTCTCTGAATCTCTCTTTCCCCTTCTCTCTCTCTCCATTTCTGTTTCTCTCTGACTCCATCTCTCTGTCTCTTCTTTTTTTTTTTTTTTTTTTGAGACAGGGTCTCACTCTGTCACCCAGGCTGGAGTGCAGTGGTGCCATCTTGGCTCACTGCAACCTCTGCCTCCCGAGTTCAAGCGATTCTCCCATCTCAGCCTCCCAAGTAGCTGGGACTACAGGTGCATGCCACCATGCCCAGCTAATTTTTGTATTTTTAGTGGAGACAGGGTTTCACCATATTGGTCAGGCTGGTCTCGAACTCCTGACCTTGTGATCCGCCCACCTCGGCCTCCCAAAGTGCTGGGATTACAGGCAAAGTGCTGGGATTACACTGCGCCCGGCCTGTCTCCGTCTCTTCTGATCCTCTCTCTTCGTCCCCTGGGCAAAGTCATACCCACAGCATAGGTGGAACTGTTTCCCACCCACAGTGTTCAGGAGGTGGGAGTTGGGGTACAGAGGGGATCCCCCCTTGTCTTTCCTGGGATGGTGGCTACCCCCAGCACCCCAAGCAGGAGGCACCATGTATCTTGTGTGTCCCATCTCCCCTCTCTCTCAGGGTGGACTGGAGCACTGGCTGTGTTTCTCTTCTGAGGAGGCGCAGGTGCATGTTAAGGGCCGGGGAGCTCTGGGGCTCAGGGCCGTCTGGGGTGTCTCTTGCCCAAGCTGGGTGAGGAGGACCCGGGTCACAGAACTTGGTAACATCACAGGACAATTGCTGCCACAGTGAGTCTAGACAGACCTGCTAAGGATATTACCAGGGAACAAAGAGGGTCTTTGTCGTGGGGTCAGGGGAATCGGTCAGACGAGGCTGCGCGGCGGGGTCCTGTCAGGTAGATGGGGTGTAGACAGTGGGGCGTCTGCCCGAGCCCCGTCCTTTCACGGTGTATGCTCTGGTGGTGCGTGAGGCTGGGTGTGCTCCCAGCAATGTGATGTGGGACTGGGGGTGCCCTGCGTCCCTTCTCCCGGAGGAGAACTATCCAGCCCTGTTGGAACAGAGTGTGTTCAGAGGCTAAGACTTCAGTCAGATTACCAGCCATGCACTTCCTTCCAGTGCCAGATACACTGTATGGCAGGCGGCTCCCCACTGTTACCCTATTTAAAATTGAGGAATAATTTACATCAGGCAATGTGAACAGACCTTAAGTTTCCCCATCACTTTGGTGAAAAACTTTCTTTTTGTTTTGAGATGGGGTCTTGCTCTGTTGTCCAGGCTGGAGTGCAGTGGCACAATCATAGCTCACTGCAGCCTCGACCTCCTGGACTCCAGCGATCCTCTTGCCTCAGCCTCCCAAGTAGCTGGGACTTAGGCAGGCACCACCATGCCTGGCTAATTTTTTCAATTTTACTTTTTGTAGAGATGGGATCTCACTATATTGTCCAGGCTGGTCTTGAACTCCCAGGCTTAAATGATCCTTCCACCTTGGCCTCCCAACGAAGCTGGGATTACAGGTGTGAGCCACCAAGCCCTGCCATCAAGTGGGTCTTGCCAAACACACACATGAACACCTCTCTTGTGACTGCATGCTTTGGGGTATGTGTATATATGTTGGCAGTGGTTTTCTCTTTCTCTCTCTCTTTCTTTCTCCTTCCTTCCTTTCTTCCTTCCTTCTTCCTTTCCTTTCCTTTTTCCTTTCCTTTCCTTTCCTTTTTCCTTTCCTTTTTCCTTTCCCCTTTCCCCTTTCCCCTCCTCTCCTTCCCTTTCTTCAGAATCTCACTCTGTCATCCAGGCTGGAGTGCAGTGGCGCAATCTCAGCTCACTGCAACCTCCGCCTCCCGGGTTCAGGTGGTTGTCATGCCTCAGCCTCCCGGGTAGCTGGGACTCGGCTAGTTTTTGTATTTTTAGTAGAGACACGGTTTCACCATGTTGGCCAGGCTGGTCTTGAACTCCTGGCCTCAAGCAATCCTCCTGCATTAGCCTCCCAAATCGCTGGGATTACATGTGTGAGCCACCCACCCCTGACCCTGTTTTTCTGAATATAGCTTTCCCTGTTGACTTTTAAAGTCACACATCCCATGAGACTCAAGGCATCACCTTGTGCCCATTAGGGAAAAGACAGAAAAGAGGCAGATCTGTTGATATGGGACTATGGGTTGTTTTATTTTATTTTTTGATTTTGTAAAACATTGACATGGTTCAAAAGTCAAAAACATGTGATGAGTTTTTTGCACAGAAGTCTCCCTCCTGTCCCCATCCCCCCTCCCATTCTTTCCTTGTCCAGAAGGTGGCGCAGTCTTGCCATAGGTCATGCCTGGAAATCCCTCCAGGTTGGTCCAGAGGTTACTCAGTCTTTTAAATATTTTAATTTTGTTTTTAATTTTGATGAAATCCAGTTTATCGATTTTTTTCTTTTATTGTCTGTGTTTTTTGTATCATTTGGGGTGTGGGGGCTTTTTGGGGTTTTTTTTTGAGATAGGGTCTCACAATGTTGCCCAGGCTGACCTTGAACTCCTGGCCTCAAGTGATCTGCCCCAGTAGCTGGGATTACAGGCATGAGCCACTGTGCCTGGCTGCTGATTTGTGTTTTGTTTGTTGGTTTGTTTTGAGACAGAGCGAGACTCTGGCTGGAGTGCAGTGGTGCGATCTTGGCTCACTGCAACCTCCACCTCCCAAGTTCAAGCAATTCTCCTGCCTCGGCCTCCTGAGTAGCTGGGGCTACAGGCACGCACCACCACTCCTGGCTAATTTTTTGTGTGTTTTTAGTAGAGATGGGGTTTCACCATGTTGGCCAGGCTGGTCTCAAACTCCTGACCTCAAATGATCTATCCGCCTCGACATTCCAAAGTGCTGGGACTACAGGTATGAGCCACTGCACCCAGCCTGCTGATTTGTTTTTAAGAGAGAAAAGAGCTCTGTGGGTCTCCTCTTGGAGATTAGGGGAAGATGCATTTACAAACTGTAAAGTTTTCTCCTCTGGGACGTATTGAATATGAGGTGGGAAACCAGGCTTCAGTGTAATGATCTCTCTCAATAGCAATTATGTATTGACTGATCTACAGTGCAGCAATGCCCTGTTTGGCGTTTATTCCCCACCCATCAGCATGAGAAGTTTGCATGAGCACGTTTACTGCAGCATGGCTTTACAATAAGGAAAATCAGAAGCCACTTAGATGTTCCAATGTAGGGGAATGTTTAAATCCATGGTGACCAGTTTCTGAGATGGAGTATTACACAGCAGAGAAAAGGGTACGCTGAGATCTCCGTATAGTAATGTAGATAGATCTCCCAGATAGACTGCTGAGTGGAGCAAACACAGTTGCAGGATAAAATCAATGGCTTGGCACGGTGGCTCATGCCTGTCATCCCAGCACTTTGGGAGGCTGAGGTAGGAAGATCACTTGAACCCTGGAGGTCAAGGCTGCAGCGAGCGCTGATGGCGCCACTGCGCTCCAGCCTCAGTGACTGGAGCTGGACCCTGTCTCAGAATTTTTTTTTTTTTTACTGACTATGAATGGAAAAGCAGCAGTAAATCTTTTTGAAAACTTTACTTTTGGCCAGGCGTGGTGGCTCACGCCTGTAATCCCAGCACTTTGGGAGGCCAAGGCGGGTGGATTATGAGGTCTGGAGATGGAGACCATCCTAGCCAACGTGGTGAAACCCCTCTCTACTAAAAATACAAAAATTAGCCGGGCATGGTGCTATGTACCTGTAATCCCAGCTACTGGGGAGGCTGGGGCAGGAGAATCACTTGAACCCAGGAGGCAGAGGTTGCAGTGAGCTCAGATCGCGCCAGTGCACTCCAGCCTGGGCGACAGAATGAGATTCCATCTAAAAAAAAAAAAACTTTTAAGTGCTGTTAGACTTTATCTCAATACAATTTTTTTAAAAGGATAAAATCGAGCCAGGTACAGTGGCTCACGCCTATAATCCCAGCGCTTTGGGAGGCAGAGGTGGGCGGATCACCTGAGGTCAGAAGTTCGAGACCAGCCTGACCAACATGGAGAAACCCTGTCTCTACTAAAAATACAAAATTTGCCAGGCGTGGTGGCGCATGCCTGTAATCCCAGCTACTCGGGAGGCTGAGGCAGGAGAATCGCTTGAACCCAGGAGGTGGAGATTGCGGTGAGCGGAGATCGTGCCATTGCACTCCAGCCTGGGCAACAAGAGCGAAACTCCGTCTCAAAAAAAAAAAAGATAAAATTGATGTAAAAACAAGCCAGGTGTGGTGGTACATGCCTGTAGTCTCAACTAAGGCTAAGATGGGAGGATCACCTGAGTCTAGGAGTTCAAGACCAGCCTGGGCAATGTAGTAAGACCCCATCTCTAAAAGCAAAAATACTATGGGATTTCTCAGGTGTGTGAATAAGAAATTAGAAACAGGTCTCCATGGGGCTGAGTGCAGTGGCTCCTGCCTGTAATCCCAGCACTGTGGGAGGCCAAGGGGGGCGGATCACTTGATCTTAGGAATTGGAGACCATCCTGGCCAACATGACGAAACCCCGTCTCTCCTAAAAATACAAAAATCAGTTGGTGTGGTGGCGGGCACCTTGTAATCCCAGTACTCGAGAGGCTGAGGCGGAAGAATCTCTTGAGCCTGGGAAGCAGAGGTTGCAGTAAGACAAGATCGTACCACTAAATGACTTTTGATAATCCATCTCAAAAAGAAAGAAAGAAAGAGAGGGACTCACGCCTGTAATCCCAGCACTTTGGGAGGCCGAGGCGGGCGGATTATGAGGTCAGGAGATCGAGACCATCCTGGCTAACACGGTGAAACCCCGTCTCTACTAAAAATACAAAAAATTAGCCGGGTGTGGTGGCGGGCACCTGTAGTCCCAGCTACTGGGGAGGCTGAGGCTGAGGCAGGAGAATGGCATGAACCCGGGAGGCGGAGCTTGCAGTGAGCCGAGATAGCACAACTGCAGTCCAGCCTGGGCGAAACAGCAAGACTCTGTCTCAAAAAAAAAAAAAAGAAGGGAGGAAGAAACAGGTCTGCATGATGTGTGCCGTGCCCTGTCACCTCTGTGGTGTGAAGATGGGAATGAGGTTTGTTAAGGGAATGGATAGTGGGATCTTTGAAAATATAATTTATCTTTTTTTT
>NW_016806979.1:5873460-5885552 GCF_001698545.2 Rhinopithecus bieti | reverse complement strand
AAAAATATAATTTTTCTTTTTTTTTTTTTTTTTGAGACAGAGTCTTGCTCTGTCGCCCAGGCTGGAGTGCGGTGGCATGATCTGGGCTCACACTGCAACCTCCACCTCCCAGATTCAAGCCATTCTCGTGCCTCAGCCTCCCAAGTAACTGGGAGTACAGGCGCGTACCATCATGCCCAGATAATTTTTGTATTTTTAGTGAAGACAGCGTTTTTCCATGTTGACCAGGGTGGTCTTGAACTCCTGACCTCAGGTGTTCCACCCGCCTCAGCCTCCCAAGGTGCTGAGATTACAGGCGTGAGCCACCGTGCTCAGCCATCTCTCAGTGTTCTTGAGTTTTCTTCTGGGATACTGCTGAGTTACTTGGAAACAGGTTGAATTTTTTTTTTTTTCCCCTTGAGACAGAGTTTTACTCTTATTACCCAGGTTGGAGTGCCATGGCGCAATCTCGGCTCACTGCAATCTCTGCCTCCCGGGTTAAAGCCATACTCCTGCCTCAGCCTCCTGAGTAGCTGGGATTACAGGCACCTGCCACCACGCCCGGCTAATTTTTGTATTTTTTAGTACAGATGGGGTTTCACCATGTTGGCCAGGTTGATCTCAAACTACCGACCTCAGGTGATCCGCCCAAAGTGCTGGGATTAAAGGCTTGAGCCACCATGCCTGGCCTTTTTTTTTTTTTGAGATGGAGTTTCGCTCTTGTTGCCCAGGCTGGAGTGCAGTTATGTGATCTCGGCTCACTACAACCTCTGCCTCCGAAGTTCAAGCAGTTCTGCCTCAGCCTCCCAAGTAGCTGGGATTACAGGCGTATGCTACCACACCGGCTAATTCTTGTATTTTTAGTAGAGATGGGATTACACCATGTTGGCCAGACTGGGCTCCAACTCCTGACCTCAGGTGATCTGCCTACCTTGGCCTCCCAAAGTGCTGAGATCACAGGCCTGAGCCACCGCACCCGGCCTGATACTCTGTTATTCCCATTTTACAGATGAGGAAACTGAGACTCTGAGAGGTTAAGTGGATTGCCCAAGGTCACACAGGCAGGATTGAGTCCAAGGAACCTGGGATTTAACCCCAGGGGCCGTAGAATCATGTCACCTTAGAGATGCAGAGAGACTTCGAGGCAAGTGAGTGGGGAAGGAAATGAGGGGCTTTGAACTCAATCAACACTCACCACTTCCCCTCCTGCAGAATAAGTCAGAAGAGCGGCCTGTTTGTCTCACCCCCAGGGAGCGCATTATCCCCATAGCTGCTGTCAGGGGCCACGACGCTCCCACTCTCCTCTCTTCCAGGAGCTGGAAAAGCTAGGCCTTGGGGACAGTGTGGACCTGCACGTGTACGAGATTCCAGTTGAGTACAAAACAGTCCAGAGACTCATCCCTGCCCTGTGGGAGAAGCACAGTCCACAGGTGAGTGGTGCCGAGGGGCGGTGCTTCCTCATCAGGACTTACAGGTTGGCACCCTTCATGTGGAGGACTTAGGTGGCTTTATTCCTGATCGGATCACGTGACCAATGCCACACGGTCCTGTCTTCGAAAGAGCTTTTCAGGCCAGGCACGGTGGCTCACGCCTGGAATCCCAGCACGTTGGGAGGCCGAGGCAGATGGATCACCTGAGCTCAGGAGTTCGTGACCAGCCTGGGCAACATGGCAAAACCCTGTCTGTACTAAAAATACAAAAAATTAGCCGGGTATGGTGGCGGGTACCTGTAGTCCCAGCTACTCGGGAGGCTGAGGCAGGAGAATCGCTTGAAACCGGGAGGCGGAGGTTGCAGTGAGCCGAGATTGTGCCACTGCACTCCAGCCTGGGCAGCAGAGCGAGACTTAGTCTCAAAAAACCCAAAGGGCTATCCAGGCCAAGGGTAGTGGCTCATGCCTGCAATCCCAGCACTTTGGAAGACTGCGGCAGGAGGATTGCTTGAGTCCAGAAGTTTGAGACCAGCCTGGGCGGCATAGTGAGACCCCATCTCTACAAAAAAATTTAAAAATTAGGCATGATGGTGCATGCTTATAGTTCCAGCTATTCAGAAGGCTGAGGCAGGAGGATTGCTTGAGCCCAGGAGTTTAAGACTACAGTGAGCCAAGATATTTGTGCCACTGCACTCCTGCCTGGGCAACAGAGCAAGATCCCGTCTCTTACACAAACAAACAAGACTGGGCATGGTGGCTCACGCCTGTAATCCCAACACTTTGGGATTCCAAGGCGGGCAGATCACCACAGGTCAGGAGTTCGAGACCAGCCTGGCCAACATGGCGAAACCCTGTCTCTACTAAAAATACAAAATTAGTCGGGTGTGGTGGCACACATCTGTAATCCCAGCTACTCAGGAGGCTGAGACCAGAGAATCACTTGAACCCAGGAGGGGGAGGTTGCAGTGAGCTAAGATCGCACCACTGCACTCCAGCCTGGGCGACAGAGCAAGACTCCATCTCTACAAACAAAGAAACAAACAAAAACACTGTGCTGGCATTTTAACAGCTGCATAGTAGCTCATTATTTATTGAACTAACTCCCGCGAATGGCTAGTTAGCTTGTTTCCAGTATTTGATTTCGATAACAGGAAGAGCTGCAATGAACAGCCTTGCATGTTTCAAATTCTTGCCTGTCTTACATGGCATACCTTTTTGCAAGAGTGACTGCAGGGTCTATTCCAGCAGCAGGAGGTCAGAAACAACACAACCCCAGGCAGAGCCCAGTAAGGATGCTGCCTTTTCCTTGGCCTCAGGGGGACCCCCTCCGAGTCCCATGGGCAGGCCATGTTAAGTCCTGCCCCTGTCTGTGTGCAGCTGGTGGTGCATGTGGGGGTGTCAGGCATGGCGACCACAGTCACACTGGAGAAATGTGGACACAACAAGGGCTACAAGGGGCTGGACAACTGCCGCTTCTGCCCCGGCTCCCAGTGCTGCGTGGAGGACGGGCCTGAAAGCATTGACTCCATCATCGACATGGACGCTGTGTGCAAGCGAGTCACCACGTTGGGCCTGGATGTATCGGTGACCATCTCGCAGGATGCTGGCAGGTAGGGCCCTGTGGGGTGGGGGTGAGTGGGGATTTCCCTTCTCCACTCACTGAGTCTGGTGTGGAACAAGTCAAGCGTGTTGACCTTGGCCTCTGGACCAAGCACTCAGTGTATATGAGGCACAGAGCCAAGTATTTGTATGTAGCAGGTGCTGTCGATTCTGCTCCTGGGACTCATGGATCTGCCCACTTCTCCCCACCATCACGGTCCCCACCGCGGCCCCCAGCATCTCCCACCTGGACAGTGCCCCAGGCTCCACCTCAGTCGTCCTCCCTGCTGCCTCTACCGCAACCCAATCAGTCAGTTTCTGTGTTAATTTCCTGGAGCTGCTGTAACAAATACCCACAAACCGGGTGGTTTCACATAGCAGAAGTGTATTGTGTAACAGCCTTGGAAGTCAGAAGTCCAAGGTCAAAGTGGTAGCAGGACTGGTTCCTTCTGGAGGTGCTGAGGGTGAATCTGTCCCAGGCATCTCTCCTGCAGCTGGTGGCTGCCAACCATCCTTGGATTGTAGACACATCACTCCAGTCCCCACCCCCATCCTCACATCACCTTCTTCCCTTTGTGTGTGGCCATATGGTCTTCTTATTAGGACACCAGTCATATTTAGGACTCATCCTAATCCAGTATAACCTCATCTTTTTTTTTTTTTTTTTTTTTTTTTTTTAATTTTTTTGAGACGGAGTTTTGCTCTCGTTGCCCAGGCTGGAGTGCAATGGCATGCTCTCAGCTCACTGCAACCTCCACCTCTTGGGTTCAAGCGGTTCTCCTGCCCCAGCCTCCCAAGTAGCTGGAATTATAGGCATGCATCACTATGCATGACTAACTTTGTATTTTTATTAGGGACAGAGTTTCTCCATGTTGGTCAGGCTGGTCTCGAACTCCCGACCTCCGGTGATCTGCCCACCTCCATCTCCCAAAGTGTTGGGATTACAGGTGTGAGCCACTGTGCCCAGGTGACCTCATCTTAATGTAACTAATTACATCTGCAAAGATCCTCTTTCCAAATAAGATGACATTCTTTTTTTTTTTTGAGACTGAGTTTTACTCTTGTTGTCCAGGCTGGAGTGCAATGGCGCAATCTCGGCTCACTGCAACCTCCGCCTTCCAGGTTCAAACAACTCTCCTGCTCCAGGCTACCAAGTAGCTGGGATTACAGGCATGCGTCATCACGCCCAGCTAATTTTTTGTATTTTTAGTAGAGATGGGGTTTCACCATGTTGGTCAGACTGGTTTCGAGCTCCCGACTTCAGGTGATCCACCCTCCTCAGCCTCCTAAAGTGCTGGGATTACAGGCATGAGCCACCAAACCTGGCCCAAATAAGGTCACATTCTGAGGTCCCAGGTGAATATGAATGTTGAGGAGATGATCCAACCTATTGCAAAAGTTCTTTTATAAATATAAATCAGGGCCAGGTGCAGTGGTTCACACCTATAATCCTAGCACTTTGGGAGGTCAAGGCAGGAGGATCACTTGAGCCCAGGAGTTCGAGACCAAACTGGGCAACATAAGGAGACCCCATCTTAACAAATAAAAAAATGGCAGACTGAGGCGGGAGGATTGCTTGAGCCTGGAGTTCAAGGCTGCAGTGAGCTGTGATAGCGCCACTGCACTCCAGCCTGGGTGACAGAACAAGACACTGTTGGCTCTAAATAAATAAATGCATGTGTCCCTTTCCTAGACCTTCCCTATGGCTCCCATTGCACGTAGAATAAAATCCCAACCCTGGTGCTTGGCCCGCCTCTCCACCCTGCTCTGCCTCTAATCACCCCATGTCCATTGCACTCCAGACACATAAACCGGCTTCCTCCTGCTCCTCAAACACACCAAGCTCACTGTAGCCTCAGGGCCTTTGCATGCCCTATGGCCTCTGCCCAAAACACCTTCCTCTGGGAACTCCTCTTTCCAGTATTTTTTTGTTTTTGTTTTTTGAGATGGAGTCTCACTCTGTTGCACAGGCTGGAGTGCAGTGGCACGATCTTGGCTCACTGCAACCTCCGCCTCTGATGTTCAAGTAATTCTCCTGCCCCAGCCTCCCAAGTAGCTGGGATTACAGGCGTGCGCCATCATATCCGGCTAACTTTTGTATTTTTGGTAGAGGCGGGGTTTCGCCATTTTGGCCACACTAGGGTGGTCTCGAACTCCCAACCTCAAGTGATCCACCTGCCTCAGCCTCCCAAAGTGCTGGGATTACAGGCCTGAGCCACTGTGCCTGGCCCTCTTTCCAGTCTTAACTCCAACACGAGTCACCTCCTTGTGACTTGTAGGCCTCTCCAACTCCCCAGACCAAGTTATACCCTCCCAGCACTGGCTTCCTCACTTCTCCCTAATCTGTGTGCTTGTGCAACTCAAAGGCGGCTGTTGGTCAGTGCAGTTGATTGGCTGAAGGAAGGAGTGCCTGGATTTACCATCAGGATTTTTGTTTTTGGAGACAGGGTCTCACTTTGTTGCCTAGGCTGGAGTCCAGTGGTATAATCAGGGCTCACTGCAGCCTCGACCTCCTGAGATTAAGTGATCCCCCCTGCCTCAGCCTCCCGAGTAGCGGGGACTACAAATGCACACCACCACATCCAGCTAATTTTTGTGTTTTTTGTAGAGACAGAATCTTGCTACATTGCCCAGACAGCTCTTGAATAACTGGGCTCAAGTGATCCTCCTGCCTCAGCCTCCCAAAGTGCTGGGATTATAGGCAAAAGCCACCACACAGCACTGAGTTCTTTTTAAAGCTAACTTTTTTTTCTCTTTTTAAATTGAAAACTAATTGTTAAATTGTTTGTTTGTTTGTTTTGACAGGATCTCGTTCTGTAGCCCAGGCTAGAGTGCAGTGGCAAAATCACAGCTCACTGCAGCCTTGACTTTTTGGGCTTAGGTGATCCTCCCACCTCAGCCTCCCAGGTAGCACAACCAAACCCAGCTAATTTTTTTTTTTTTTTTTTTTGAGACAGAGTCTTGTTCTGTCACCCAGGCTGGAGCCAGGCTGCAGTACCGTGGCACAATCTTGGCTTGTTGCAACCTCCGCCTTCTGGGTTCAAGCGATTCTCCTGCCTCAGCCTCCTGAGTGGCTGGGATTATAGGCGCCTGCCACCACACCCAGCTAATTTTTGTATTTTTAGTAGAGATAGGGTTTTATCATGTTGGCCAGGCTGGTCTCAAACTCCTGACCTCAGGTGATTCACCTGCCTCGGCCTCCCAAAGGGCTAGGATTACAGGCATGAGCCACCGCGCCTGGCCTAATTTTATTTTATTTTATTTTATTTTACTTTATTTTATTTATTGTTTTTTTTGAGACTGCGTCTAGCTTTGTCGCCCAGGCTGGAGTGCAGTGGCTCAATCTTGTTTCACTGCAACCTCCAACTCCTGGGTTCAAGCGATTCTCCTGCCTCAGCCTCCCGGGTAGCTGGGATTACAGGCACCTACCACCACACCAAGCTAATTTTTGTATTTTTAGTAGTGATGGTGTTTCACCATGTTGCCCAGGCTGGTGTGGAACTCCTGAGCTCAAGCAATACGCCCACGTTGGCCTCCCAAGGTGCTAGAATTACAGGTGTGAGCCTCCGTGCCCAGCCCAATTTTTTTTTTTTTTTTAAGACAGAGTTTCGCTCTTATTGCCCAGGCTGGAGTGCGATGGCACAATCTCAGCTCACTGCAACCTCTGCCTCCCAGGTTCAAGTGATTCTTCTGCTTCAGCCTCCTGAGTAGCTGGGACTGCAGGTGCCTGCCACCATGCCCAGAAAATTTTTGTATTTTTAGTTGAGACATTTCACCATGTTGCCCAGGCTGGTCTTGAACTCCTGACCTCAGGTGATCCACCTGCCTTGGTCTCCCAAAGTGCTGGGATTATAGGTGTAAGCCACCACGCCTGGCTGCCCAGCCCAATTTTTTTGTATTTTTGATAGAGACAGGGTGTTGCAATGTTGCCCAGGCTGGTCTCGAATTCCTGGACTCAAGGGATCCTCCCACCTCAGCCTCCCAAAGTGCTGGGACAACAGGTGTGAGCCACCATACCTAGCTTCCATCAGTCTCTTTATAAAATTAATTTTTAATTACAGGTAACTCTAGAACGTGTCCTCATAGGTCTAATTGGGAAAAATTCTCATTCCCTTTCTTTTTCCATAGTGGTCCCTCTGATAAGTCAGACACTGAAACCGTGAAGCTCCTACTGACTGACACGTTTCTGTACATATATACATCACTTGGCCTGCTGCTTTACGATTGTGTCTTGTTTTGCTTTGCTTTTATGTGGATGGAGTCACACGGCGAAAGTCACATTTACTGACAATTATCTTCCTCAGCTTTCATTTGTGAACATTCAACATGCATCTGGTTGGCCGGGCGGGGTCGCTCAGGCCTGTAATCCTAGCACTTTGGGAGGCCGAGGCGGGCAGATCACAAGGTCCAGGAGGATCCAGGGACCATCCTGCTCACACGTGAAACCCCTGTCTCTACTAAAAAAAAAAAAAAAAAAAAAAAAATTAAGCTGGGCATGGTGGCGGGCACCTATAGTCCCAGCTACTGGGGAGGCTGAGGCAGGAAAATGGCATGACCCCAGGAGGCGGAGCTTGCAGTGAGCCGAGATTGCACCACTGCACTCCAGCCTGGGTGACAGAGCAAAACTCCATCTCAAAAAAAAAAAAAAACAAAAACAAAAAAAAACATGCATCTGGCGAGTTCTCCATTTTTTTCTGGCTGTACCGCATTCCTTGTAAATGATTTCATAGGATTCCATGGTGTGGATAAACCAGAGTTTACTAAGCCACTCCCTGTGGTAGTGACCCATGCCTGTAATCCCAGCACTTTGGGAGGCCGAGGCAGGTGAAATCACTGAAGCTCAGGAGTTCCAGACCAGCCTGGCCAACATGGTGAAACCCCGACTCTACTAAAAATATAAAAATTAACCGGACATGCTGGCAGGCGCTAATCCCAGCTACTCGGGAGGCTGAGGCAAGAGAATTGCTTGAACCCGGGAGGCGGATGTTGAAGTGAGCCAAGATCGCAACACTCCACTCCAACCTGGATGACAGAATATGACTCCGTCTCAAAAAAATAAATAAATAAAAATAAAAACTGGAAATAGGGCCAGCCATAGTGGCTCACACCTGTAATCCCAGCACTTTGGGAGGCTGAGGCAGGCGGATCACTGGAGGTCAGGAGTTTCAGACCAGCCTGGCCAGCATGGTGAAACCCTGTCTCTACTAAAAATACAAAAATTAGCCAGATGTGGTGTGGTCCACGCCTGTAATCCCAGCTACTCGGGAGGCTGAAGCAGGAGAATCGCTTGAGCTGAGGAGGCAGAAGTTACATTGAGCTGAGATTGTGCCACTGCACTGCAGCCTAGGCAGCAGAGCCAGACTCTGTCTCAAAAAAACAAAACAGAAAATATAGCCGGTGGTGATGGTGCACACCTGTACTCGCAGCTACTCAGGAGGCTGAGGTAGGAGGATCGCTGGAGGCCAGGAGTTTGAGGCTACAGGGAGCTGTGATTGCACCACTCCACTCCAGACTGGGTGACAGAGTGAGACCCTGTCTCAATAAACAAACAAAAAATGGAAATACCAGGTTGTAAAGCCTGGGTGATTATAATTTTACTAGCCTGCCAAATTGCCTTCCACACGGGGATAACCAGCGTTCATTCCCACCAGCAACAGCTCACTCTGCCCATTTCCCCACATGTGCCACAGCACTGGGAGTTATCAAGTTTTTTTTTTTTTTTTTTTTAAAGAGACAGGGTCTCACTCTCTTGCCCAGGCTGAGTGCAGTGGTGCAATCAGGGCTCACTGCAGCCTCGACCTCCTGGGCTCAACCAATCCTCCTGCCTCCACCTCCTGAGTAGCTGGGACTACAGGCACCACCACCACCCCTGGTGATTTTTTTGCCAACCTGGGGAGGGAGGAGAGTGTTATTCCATCTTGTGGGTGGCTGGTGAGGCTGGGGTCTTCCCTCGAGTTTGGATGAGTGCTGTCACCTTGGTCTGCAGATTGCCCCTCTGACCCCGTTTTGGTCTCTCTCTTACCCACCACGCCCTGTGGCTTAGATATCTCTGCGACTTTACATACTACACCTCTCTGTACCAGAGTCACGGTCGATCAGCCTTCGTCCACGTGCCCCCACTGGGGAAGCCATACAACGCAGACCAGCTGGGCAGGGCACTGAGAGCCATCATTGAGGAGATGCTGGACCTCCTGGAGCAGTCAGAGGGCAAAATCAACTATTGCCACAAACACTGAGGAACGCTCAGGTCTCCTAAGACCTCATCCTGCTGGGGACCCCACGAGGGGACATCCACCCTCTGGGGTGTGGCCAGGAAAAGACAAGCTCTTCAACTTGGGGATCCGATCTGGAAGAGAGATTCTGATCTGCCTATCTCCTCTTCCTCCTTCTCTACAAAAGCTCTGGTTGATTTGAGGGAAGTGGCTGAAAATTTTCTTTTCTCCCGTTTTCCTCCCTGCATCTGGGGACACAGCTGCCGTGACCAGGGAGGCCAGCCTGAGGGGTCCAGATGCCCAGGGAGAATCTTGGTCTGGTGGGTCCATGAGCTGCGATACCACAGCTGGAGCCACGTGTTCACCTGCTTTCCTGTCTGTTGGTGAAGGAAATTCAGAATTCACTTTATATCCAAGACTGGCTTTTATCCAATTTAAAAGCGTCTCGATGAGTCCTCGACCTTGACCTGTGCTCAACAGCCTGGCCCTTTCTGGGGCTACCCTGGGATACAGCATAATTTTTTCTTTCTTTCTTTCTTCTCTCTCTCTCTTTTTTTTTTTTTTTTTAAACCAATAGTGCTAGTTTGTGCACAAAGTAATTTATATTCCCTTTGGTTAAAATGCAGGCTTTTTAGCCAACAACAAAAGTGTCTTTTTTCCCCTCATGCCAGGGTGAGGCCACTTTTGCCTCCTGCCCTGAAAATTGGACTTAAGATACCATGTCTTGGCTGGGCACAGTGGCTCATGGCTGTAATCCCAGCACTTGGGAGGCCAGGGTGGGTGGATCACTTGAGACCAGGAGTTCGGGACCGGCCTGGCCAACATGGTGAAACCCCGCCTCTACTAAAAATATAACAATTAGCTGGGAGTGGTGATGCATGCCTGTAGTCCTAGCTACTTGGGAGGCTGAGGCTGGAGAATCGCTTGAACCCAGGAGGCAGAGGTTGCATTGAGCTGAGATTGCACGGCTGCTCTCCAGCCTGGGTGACAGAGCGAGATTCTGTCTCAAAAAAAACAACTGGACTTAAGATGGCATGTCTTGGTTTTAGGGCCAAAAAGGAGGCCCCCTTGCTTAAGGCATGGGGTTGGTGGCCAGGCGACGGGGTGGGACTGCTGCCCCAGATGTGGCCATGGGGGTCGTGGTCCTTTCAACACCGAGCTATGAGCTGTCGCCATGGAGACCAGGGCCATCTGTGGGAAGGCGGATTTTGTCTGCTTTTGACTTTTCTTTTTTAATATGTAAAACTCCACAGCAGCGGAAACCCCCCCGCTACTTCTGGCCTGAAGCTTCAAGGTTTTGGTGCCGGAACGAGTTTGTTGCTCCCTTAGCAGGGTGGTAGGGGGGTCTCAAAACGGAGGCCTAGGGGCTGGAGTTGGCAGAGCTTTGCATGTCCCGGCATGTCTGAGCAGGAGGAATTCCGGGCGGCCAAGGGGTTTTATGTAGATTGGTTTTGGATACTCGCCCAGGAGTCAGGAGTCAAATTTTATCTTACTTCCTGGTAACCTTGAACTCTAGACAGGAATGAAATGATGTAACATTCCTCAGATGATGTAAGTTCAGCCAGATCCTTGATACCTATCAGGGAGAGAGGACAACCCCCACAGTGAAACCAATTGAGTGAAATGCATGTTCTGGAAATCAGTTTCTATTTTGGCCTGGGGGAATGTGGCTATACTGTTTCCCTGCGTGTGACACAGTTGGAATCTGATCTTGTTGGTTTCCCAACATCCAGGGGTGTGTGTGTGTGTGTGAGAGGTGTGTGTGTGAGAGAGAGAGAGAGAGAGACAGGGTCTTATTCTGTTGACCAGGCTGGAGTACAGTAGTGTGATCATAGATCACTGCAGCCTCCACCTCCTGGGCTCAAGTGATCCTCCCATCTCAGCCTCCTGAGTAGCTGGGACTACAGGCATGCACCACCACACCTGGCTAATTTTTAAATTTTTTATACAGACAGGGTTTCGCCATGTTGCCCAGGCTGGTCTCGAACTCCTAGACTCAAAGCAATCTTCCCTTCTCGGTCTCCCAAAGTGCTGGGATAACAGGCACTTATTATCCACTTATGAGCCACTGATCCCAGCCCAGTTCTTTTTTAAAACAGCTGAGAGCTTTGTTTCCTTCAGCGTTCACCTTCCTTGTCTCCCGTTCCGATGCTGGCAGTGGTTCCTACCTCTGTTGGGTTTCTAGATCGTTTGGAAACTGGGTTGATGGGTTTCTGTGAAACACATTTTCCAAGTCTTGGGCTTTCTCTGGAGGGGAAGGTGGATGCTGGTAGGTGACTTGCAGTAGGTGCCCGGCAGTGGGTGTGGACTGTGACTGGCAGGTGGAAATGAGTAGGGACACTATTGTTCCCTCTACTCCAGCCTTCTTTTTGCTCGAAATGCCCCCTCCACACCCCTGGTAGCTCTCTGTGTCCTGAGAAATCTGGAGTGTGGGAGACACTGTATCTGTCCCCCCAGCTTCTGTGAAGGGAAGCTGTGGCCTCTTTTGAATGTGGGGAACAACTCAAGACTCAGGGATCACCCAGAGGTCCTTTGGAAAACAACTTCAGGCTTCATCTTGCTCTGTTCCTCAAAGGTCTCGTCTGTGGGCCTCTGAGGAGAAAACAGGTCTAGCTAAGCTGGGCAAAATGGGGAAGAGGGTGTGCCAGGCCTGAACTGAGCTAAGCACCTGCCCCAGGCTCCACACTTCCATCTTTTTTTTTTTTTTTTTTTTTTTTGAGACGGAGTCTCGCTCTGTCGCCCAGGCTGGAGTGCAGTGGCCGGATCTCAGCTCACTGCAAGCTCCGCCTCCCGGGTTTACGCCATTCTCCTGCCTCAGCCTCCCAAGTAGCTGGGACTACAAGCGCCCGCCACCTCGCCCGGCTAGTTTTTT
>NW_016806979.1:5862420-5872531 GCF_001698545.2 Rhinopithecus bieti | reverse complement strand
AAAAAAAAAAAAAATTAGCCAGGTGTGGTATCAAGCACCTGTAGTCCCAGCTACTTGGGAGGCTGAGTTGGGAGGCTTATCTGAGCCCGGGAGGTGGAGGCTGCAGTAAGCCGTGATTACACCACTGTACCCCAGCCTGGGCAACAGAGAAAGACCCTGTCTCAAAATTGAGAAAAAAAAGGGGGCCAGGCACGGTGGCTTACGCCTGTTATCCCAGTACGTTGGGAGGCCAAGGTAGGCTGATTGCTTGAGGCCAGGAGTTTGGGACCAGCCTGGCCAACATAGCAAAACCCCGTCTGTAAAAATACAAAAATTAGTCAGGAGCGGGTGGTGTGCACCTGTAATCCCAGCTACTCAGGAGGCTGAGGCAGGAGAATTGCTTGAACCTGGGAGGCAGAGGTTGCAGTGGGCCGAGATCACACCACTGCATTCCAGACTGGGTGACAGAGCAAGACTGTCTCAAAAAAAAAAAACAAAAAACAAAAAATGGAATTCCCTGCTCCACTATTCTGCTCGTTGCTGGCATAGAAACATCTAGAACAGAAAGTATCCACTCTGGATACTTTCTCCCTGCCGTGGCTCCCCAAAGTTACCCACAGAAGAGCTGGAGAAGTAGATTCAAGATGCCTTTTAGTCTTGGAAGTTTCTTCCAGGAAGCAAGACCAGCTGGCATGTTTACATCTGCACTCCCGTGCCCAGGGGAGGCGACTGGGTGGAGGGGATGGCTCATGGAAATCTGCCCCGCACAGCCGGCCCCCTTTGGGCTGCCACTGTCTAGACTGTTGGCCTTTGACCTCTCAGCCTCTTGTGGCATCTGAACCTAGACATCCCTTTTGGAGAGAGCCAGACAAAGCCCTATTCTCCATGGCCTCAGCCTCTATCCTGAGGCCTCCGGGAGCCGTGTGATCCTGCGGCCAGTGTGGGGTGCTGATGATGGTCGAGGAAGTAGGTCTCTGCCAGGTTGCCCCATGCAGCCACCTGTCCTCAGCATCCTAACTTAAGGGGGCAGGAGAGGCCTTTGTTTTTATAATCCAGATTAAATTTCCCTTCCCTGGGCACAAGTGCCTCTTAAGGGCCTGGGGCTGCTGGCTGGGAGGGAAAGTGTCTCCGGTTTTGCAGTGAGGAGGCAGGCTGAGGGCTGGGGTTCCACTTAGACCCTCGGCAGAATGGCTGTTGGAGGGGCAGGTGCTGCCCAGCTGGAAAGCTAATTCCTGGGTGGATGCTGAACATACCTGCTGAGAATCTGTCCCCTGGTTTCCAGGACAGTTGTCACAAGCTGAGTGGCAGGGAACTCCCAGGCCTTGAGGGACCCAGTCCCACCCTAAACTGCTGCCACTCTCCCAAATTCCCTTTCCCCTCCTCTTTCTCCCTGCCATGGCTCCCCAAAGTTACCCACAGAAGTGCCTGCCTCTCCACCGCTCACAGAACACAAAAAGGGGACAGGAATTGGTCACTGGGTGGTGGCGGTGGCTCCTGACGATCCAGACCAGCATCTGGCCCAAGCCATTCACAGAGGTGGGGTCTGGGGCCTGAGGGCTTTTGTGTCCTGACACTTTGTCTCGAGGAGATCCCACATAGAGATTTGAGTTGGGCTTTCTGCTTGCCAAGGCCTGTGGCATCTGAGCCTGGCTGAGGGCCAGGCAAGCTTCCCCTGAGCCTTTGGAAGCCGAGTTCACTCTCTGCCTGCCCAGAGGAGCACCAGCTTGTTTCTGGAGGCTCCTCTAACATCTCAGGTTTTTATCTTGTCTTAAATTTCTCTCTAGGAAAAAACCCTTCCCTTCCAAAGGTGACTGTGTTTTCTGTCCCCAAAGGAGGGCCCGGTCCCTTCAGGCTCAGCATGGCTTCTCCCTGACCCCCCCCCAGAACTTTTGCCAGTGCCTTTTCTGAAACTCCTGTGTCCCAGACCTCCCAGGCGGAGAAGGATATGCCGGACTCTGCCTGGGGCTGGACTCTAGGAGACCCCAAATTTGACACCAGAGAAAGCAAATAAAACAGTTGAAATACACTTACATTTCCTGTGTGTCCTTGTGTGAGGCCGGAATTCACCTGGGTGCCCAGGAGTAGAGGGGACCCTGTGTCGCTGGGTTTCCATTCTTGGTGGTGCTGGGCCCAGGGCAGCTGGTGACCATGTGCTGAGTGAGTGATGAGGGGGGGAATTCTGCCCTGAGTGCTCTCCTTCCTCAAAATCAGGGGCCTGGCCGGGCGCGGTGGCTCACACCTGGAATCCCAGTATTTTGGGAGGCAGGGGTGGGTGGATCACCTGAGGTCAGGAGTTCCAGACCAGCCTGATCAACATGGCAAAACCCTGTAAAAATACAAAAATTAACCAGGTGTGGTGGCAACTGCCTGTAATCCCAGCTACTCAGGAAGCTGAGGCAGGAGAATTACTTGAACCCAGGAGGTGGAGGTCACAGTGAGCCAAGGTCACACCACTGCACTCCAGCCTGGGCAACAGAGTAAGACTCAGTCTCAAACAACAACAACAACAAACCGGGGACTTGTTGCAACACACAGGGAGGTTGAGGAACTTGCCTGTGGTAACACAGGCACTGGGATTTGAGCGATGATCTACGTCAACCTCCAGAGCATACAAAATCCCCATGACGGCTAGGCGCTGTGGCTCACGCCTGTAATCCCAGCACTTTAGGAAGCTGAGGTGGGTGGATCACCTGAGGTCAGGAGTTCAAGACCAACCTGACCAACATGGTGAAACCCCATCTCTACTAAAAATACAAAAATTAGCTGGGTGTGGTGGCAGGTGCCTGTAATCCCAGCTACTCGGGAGGCTGAGGCAGGAGAATAACTTAAACTCGGGGGGGTGGTTTCTGTGAGCCGAGATCGCACCACTGCATTCCAGCCTGGGCAACAGAGCGAGACTCCTCAAAAAAAACGAAGAAATCCCCATCACTCTGACAGGGGATGCCATGCCATTGCCACCTTTACAGACAGGGAAACTGAGGCTCCACCAGTTGAAGCCCCTTGTCCCCTGTGTCACAGCCAGGGAGAGTAGGGGTGGGAAGGTGAACCCAGGCCAGCTTCTCTGGAGTGGAGGGCCTTGAAGAACACAAACGGATGTGTTCATTCCCTAGGCCTGTCCTCAGCAGGAATGAAGCTAACCTGGTCTCTGGCTCTCTGAGAATAAACTTTTGACAGCAAAGGGACTTGCACAAGAAGCAAGATGTCCTGGAGCAAGTGGACCCCGTGGGTTGGGGGAACTTTCTTGGAGTCACTGAGGACTGAGGGTTCTTGCACCCCGAGTGGGGGTATTCATAGCTGGGTGGTCTTTCCCATAGGGTCGACTCATTATTATTATTTAATGTAGAGACAGGGTCTTGCCACATTGCCCAGGCTGGTCTCGAACTCCTGGGCTTAAGCTCTCTACCTACCTCAGCCTCCCAAAGCTCTGGGATTCCAGGCATGAGCCACCACGCCCGGCCCTTTGCTGTCTTGAGCCTTAGTTTACCCATTCCTCATGGGGCTTTTGTGGGAATTCAGTGAGATTGTGCTTTTACAGCCCTTAACCTGGAGCCTGGTGCTCAGTAAATACAATGATCAGGGTGTGGGCTCTCGCTTATAATCCCAGCACTTTGGGAGGCTGAGGCGGGTGTATCACTTGAGGTCAGGAGTTCGAGACCAGCCTGGGCAACATGGTGAGACCCACCCCCCCTCCATCTCTACAAAAAATACAAAAATTAGACAGGTGTGGTGGCACACACCTGTAGTCCCAGCTACTCAGGAGGTTGAGGTGGGAGGATCTTCTGAGCCTGGGGAGGTCAAGGCTGCAGTGAGCAGTGATCATGCCACTGTACTCCAGCCTGAGTGACAGAGTGAGTCTCCATCTCAAAAACAAAAACCTGGCCGGGTGCGGTGGCTCACGCCTGTAATCCCAGCACTTTGGGAGGCCAAGGCAGGTGGACCATTTGAGGTCAGGAGTTCGAGACCAGCTTTGCCAACATGGAGAAACCCCATCTCTACTAAAAATCCAAAAATTAGCCAGCCATGGTGGTAAACGCCTGTAATCCCAGCTACTCGGGAGGCTGAGGCAGGAGAATTGAGTGAACCAGGGAGCCTGAGGTTGCAGTGAGCTGAGATTGCACCACTACACTCCAGTCTGGGTGATGGAATGAGACTCCATCTCAAAAAAATAAACCCACAAAATAAATACCCACAAAATAAATTCCTCTTCCAGGAAGCCCTCCTGGCTACCTAGGCATCTCCTCTGACTCCTACAGCTTCCTGGGTGTCCCCATTGTAGCACTCTGGGTGGTAATTGACAGCCTCTGTGACAGGGTGGATGGGTATGCGTGGGGCCCCTGTGTGTCTCCTGTGCCCAGCACAGTGCCAGAGGCACAGTAGGTGTTCAGTAAACTGCTGGGAGGAGAGGTGAGTGCGGTGGGTCCGCTCTTGAGGCCAGCCAGGGACTTGGCGA
This sequence comes from Rhinopithecus bieti, assembly GCF_001698545.2. Classification (NCBI taxonomy): domain Eukaryota; kingdom Metazoa; phylum Chordata; class Mammalia; order Primates; family Cercopithecidae; genus Rhinopithecus; species Rhinopithecus bieti. Next base: position 5,868,102 of record NW_016806979.1, on the reverse strand, counting down.
GACACCAGTGCCTCCTCCCAGGAGTGAAAGACGCTAGAAACACCAGGCTCCTCCTGCGATCTGGGGCCCCCACCTAAGGAGGCCCCTCACCCTGTATGAATGGCTGTCCCAGTCATTCAGAAAGTTCCCATTGGGCCGGGCGCGGTGGCTCAAGCCTGTAATCCCAGCACTTTGGGAGGCCGAGACGGGCAGATCACGAGGTCAGGAGATCGAGACCATCCTGGCTAACACGGTGAAACCCCGTCTCTACTAAAATACAAAAAAACTAGCCTGGCGAGGTGGCGGGCGTCTGTAGTCCCAGCTACTCCGGAGGCTGAGGCAGGAGAATGGCATGAACCCGGGAGGCGGAGCTTGCAGTGAGCTGCGATCCGGCCACTGCACTCCAGCCTGGGCGACAGAGCGAGACTCCGTCTCAAAAAAAAAAAAAAAAAAAAGGAAAGTTCCCACTGTGGGCTGGGCTCTGGACTGGGGACACAGCAAGGATCAGGCAGCTGGGAGTACAGCATGGAGGTCCCTGCTGGGATGGAGGCTGCACAGGCAGCTAAAGAGTCCAAGGCTCATCCCAGGATGTGGCTGAGAGAGGCTGCACAAGGGTCCATCCCCTAGAGGCCCCATCCGCCTTCGCCTGGGTGCTCCCAGCCTTACTCAAAGGAATGGGTCTGCCTGGTGCTTTGTCTCACACCTGCATTCCCAGTGCTTTGGGAGGCCAAGGCAGGGGGATCGCTTGAGCACAGGAGTTCCAGACCAGCCCGGACAACATAGCGAGACTGTATCTCTACAAAAGTAAAAATAAATTTTATAAAGTAGCTGTGGACTGGGCACAGTGGCTCACGCCTGTAATCCCAGCACTTTGGGAGGCCAAGGTGGGCAGATCACCTGAGGTCAGGAGTTCAAGACCAGCCTGGCCAACATGGTGAAACCCTGTCTCTACTAAAATACAAAATTAGCCGGGCGTGGTGGTGCACACCTGTAATCCCAACTACTCAGGAGGCTGAGGCAGGAGAATCACTTGAACCCAGGAAGCAGAGGTGTCAATGAGCTAAGATTGCCCCACTGCACTCCAGCCTGGGTGACACAGTGAGACCCTGTCTCTAAAAAAAATGAAATAAAAATGAAAAGATGAAGATCTTGGCCTCCATTCTTGCCCTTCCACTCCATTCCAACTGCTGGGCCTCTCACACCCTCTGTGGCTCCCTTTCACCTATAGGAAAAAGGATTTCTGTACTGGGCATTTGAACCCCATTCCCTTGTTTCTACTGACCCCCGACTGCCTCAATATCCCCCACTTCCTCTCCCCAGAACCACCCTCCCCAAAGCCCTTATTGATGCTTGGAAGATTCCTATGCATCCCTCAAAACCCAAGGTTTGGGAAAGATGCTGCAGTGGTCTGAAGACATCCTGAGTGTGATGAAAGCCTGGGGTAGGGGTAAGGGGGCAAAGTCCAGCACCAGAAATCCCAACTGAGTCCTTCCCCCACACATCTTCCACCTTCCCACCCTCTCCAGGTTCTGGCTTCCTGCCTCCAAGCAATCACCAGTTTTTACAAGGAGTGCCTCAGACCTGCCAGGACATGTCCCGGTCCCCCAGAAGCAGGGAAGGGTGGGTCAGGCTGTCACCTCTCCCTTCCCTGTATGGTGCTGATAAGGGCATGGGGGAGGCAGAGATAAACAGAGATAGACACGATGAGAGACAGGCAGAAATGGAGGGAGAGCCAGGGAGAGTTAGACACAAAGAGAGAAAGTGGAAATTCTCCAGATATTTTGTTTAGGGTGAAGACACGGAGACACAGAGAGGGCCTTAGCCAGCCGAGGATGACGATTTGGGATATTGGGTCACCCAGGCGCTGTGCTGTGTAACTCAGGCACGGAGCTGCCCTGTTCCGAGCCTCAGTTTACCCCTGTGACACAGAGCAGATCTCCATAGCCCTATCACAGGGCCGTGTATCCGAGCTCAGCCAGAGCCTGGCATGCAGTAAGTGCTTCATAAATGCACACTGTGGGCAGCAGAATTATGACGAGAGCGAGCATGCGAACTGGGTTGCTAATGTGGAACGTGAAGGGGGAGGCCCAGGGTTACCTGGCCAATGGGTTCCGGGCAGCAAGCACGTGGGGGAAGCCTCAGCTGACTTCCTGGCCAGTTTATGCAGGAACTCGCACAGCCGGTCCCCGAGGCTGAGCCCACCACTTCCGCCCCCCACGGTCCCAGACCTGCTGACTCATACTCAGCTGCCACAGTCCGCTTTCCTGCTGACCACGGGGTGGGGGGCAGAGGGGAAGGGGGGGGAAGGACACCTGACCAAGGCCAGAGACCCAGAAAGGACAGAAGGTCATGGTTGGGGAGAAGCAGGCAGGAGAACGGAGTCTGTCTGTCTGTCTTGGCCTTAACTGGCCGGCAACATGAAACCTGCCCTCCATAAGGACAAGATGAAAAACTTGGGGATTTGGAGGGGACAGCAAATTAGACTCAATCACAATTTCAAACTTTTGGATGTCAACACATCCATCAAGAAATTGAAAAGAGGCCTGGCATGGTGGCCAATGCCTGTCATCCCAGCCCTTTGGGAGACCAAGGTGGGAGGATCTCTTGAGGCCAGGAGTTCAAGACCAGCCTGGGCAACATGGTGAGACCCCCGTCTCTACAAAAAATTTAAAAATTAGCTGGACATGATGATGTATGCCTGTTGTTTCACGTGTCCGTGTGAAGAGACCACCAAACAGGCTTTGTGTGAGCAACATGGCTGTTTATTTCACCTGGGTGCAGACGGGCTGAGTCCGAAAATAGAGTCAGCAAGGGGTGGTGGATTATCATTAGTTCTTATAGGTTTGGGGATAGGCGGTGGAGTTAGGAGCAACGTTTTGCAGGTGGGGTGGATCTCACAAAGTACATTCTCAAGGGCGGGGAGAATTACAAAGAACCTTCTTAAGGGTGGGAGAGATTAGAAAGTACATTGATCAGTTAGGGTGGGGCAGAAACAAATCACAATGGTGGAATGTCATCAGCTAAGGCTGTTTTCACTCTTTTGTGGATCTTCAGTTGNGATCTCTTGAGGCCAGGAGTTCAAGACCAGCCTGGGCAACATGGTGAGACCCCCGTCTCTACAAAAAATTTAAAAATTAGCTGGACATGATGATGTATGCCTGTTGTTTCACGTGTCCGTGTGAAGAGACCACCAAACAGGCTTTGTGTGAGCAACATGGCTGTTTATTTCACCTGGGTGCAGACGGGCTGAGTCCGAAAATAGAGTCAGCAAGGGGTGGTGGATTATCATTAGTTCTTATAGGTTTGGGGATAGGCGGTGGAGTTAGGAGCAACGTTTTGCAGGTGGGGGTGGATCTCACAAAGTACATTCTCAAGGGCGGGGAGAATTACAAAGAACCTTCTTAAGGGCGGGAGAGATTAGAAAGTACATTGGTCAGTTAGGGTGGGGCAGAAACAAATCACAATGGTGGAATGTCATCAGCTAAGGCTGTTTTCACTCTTTTGTGGATCTTCAGTTGCTTCAGGCCATTTGGTCACAAGGGATATGATGGCTTAGTTTGGGCTCAGAGGCCTGATATTCCTGTCTTCTTACATTAATAAGAAAAATAAAACGAGGCCGGGCGCGGTGGCTCAAGCCTGTAATCCCAGCACTTTGGGGGACCGAGGCGGGTGGATCACGAGGTCAGGAGATCGAGAGCATCCTGGCTAACACGGGGAAACCCCGTCTCTACTAAAAAATACAAAAAACTAGCCGGGTGAGGTGGCAGGCGCCTGTAGTCCCAGCTACTTGGGAGGCTGAGGCAGGAGAATGGCGTAAACCCGGGAGGCAGAGCTTGCAGTGAGCTGGGATCCGGCCACTGCACTCCAGCCTGGGCGACAGAGCGAGACTCTGTCTCAAAAAAAAAAAGAAAGAAAAAGAAATAGTGGTAAAGTGTTGGGGTGGCAAAAATTTCTGGGGGTGCTATGGAGAGATAATGGGCGATGTTTCTCAGGGCTGCTTTGGGCAGGATTAGGGGCGGCATGGGAACCTACAGTGGGAGAGATTCAGTTGCAGGAAGATTTTGGGGTAAGGGATGATAGTGTGGGGTTGTTAGAAGGAGCATTTGTTGTGTAGAATGATTGGTGATGGCCTGGATGTGGTTTTGTATGAATTGAGAAAGTAAACGAAAGACACAAGGTCCAAGTAAGAGGAGAAAAACAGGTATTAAAGGACTAAGAATTGGGAGGACCCAGGACATCCAATTACAGAGTGTCAAAGGGGGTTCAGCGTAATTATTTGCTTGGTTGGCGAGGTTTTAGGCTCTATCCTTGAATTTTTTTATGTTGTCATGTACCAGACCAGACTGATTTAGGTAAAAACAACACTCTTCGTTTAAAAATATACAGAGTCAGGCCGGGTGCGGTGGCTCAAGCCTGTAATCCCAGCACTTTGAGAAGCTGAGGCGGGCAGCGGATCAGGAGATCAGGAGATTGAGACCATCCTGGCTAACATGGTGAAACCCCGTCTCTACTAAAAAGAATACAGAAAAATTAGCAGGGCGTGGTGGCGGGCACCTGTAGTCCCAGCTACTCGGGAGGCTGAGGCGGGAGAATGGCGTGAACCCAGGAGGCGGAGCTTGCAGTGAGCCGAGATCGTGCCACTGCACTGCAGCCTGGGCGACAGCGGGAGACTCTGTCTCAAAAAAAAAACAAAAAACAAAACAAAACAAAACAAAAAACAAAAAAAAAAACAGGACTTCATCAATGTTTCACGTGTCCATATGAAGAGATCACCAAACAGGCTTTGTGTGAGCAATATGGCTGTTTATTTCACCTGGGTGCAGGCGGGCTGAGTCTGAAAAAGGAGTCAGCAAAGGGTGGTGGGATTGTCATTGATTCTTACAGGTTTTGGGATAGGCGGTGAAGTTAAGAGCAATGTTTTGGGGGCAGGGGGTGAAGCTCACCAAGTCCATTCTCAAGGGTGGGGAGAATTACAAAGAACCTTCTTTTTTTTTGAGATGAGACGGAGTCTCGCTTTGTCGCCCAGGCTGGAGTGCAGTGGCCGGATCTCAGCTCACTGCAAGCTCCGCCTCCCGGGTTCACGCCATTCTCCTGCCTCAGCCTCCCGAGTAGCTGGGACTGCAGATGCCCGCCACCTCGCTCGGCTAGTTTTTTGTATTTTTTTATAGTAGAGACGGGGTTTCACCATGTTAGCCAGGATGGTCTCAATCTCCTGACCTCGTGATCCGCCCGTCTCGGCCTCCCAAAGTGCTGGGATTACAGGCTTGAGCCACCGCGCCCGGCCCAAAGAACCTTCTTAAGGGTGGGGAAGATTATAAAGAACCTTGTTAAGCGTGGGGGAAATTACAAAGTATATCCATCTGTTAGGGTGGGGCAGAAACGAATCACAATGGTGGAACGTCATCAAACTTTTCACTTCTGTGGAGCTTCAGTCGCTTCAGGCCATCTGGATGTATGTGTGCAGGCCGCTGGGGATGTGATGGCTTAGCTTGGGCTCACAGGCCTGACAATCAGGGTGAAAGTATCGGAGGGTACTTTGTCACTGAAGATCTTCTATCCACTTAAAGAGAGACTTGGCCGGGCGCGGTGGCTCAAGCCTGTAATCCCAGCACTTTGGGAGGCCAAGGCGGGTGGATCACGAGGTCAGGAGATCGAGACCATCCTGGCTAACATGGTGAAACCCCGTCTCTACTAAAAAAAAAA
>NW_016806979.1:5857530-5858721 GCF_001698545.2 Rhinopithecus bieti | reverse complement strand
AAAAAAAAAAAAAAAAAAAAAAGAGTTACCCAAAGCGTCTGTGATGGTCCTGTAGGCTTCCGAGGCGATCGGGCAGTGTCAGTCTTCAGCCACTAAGCCGAGAAGATCTGGAAAGGAGTCAGTCAGAGCCTTGGGCCCGTTGGACAGTCCAATTTCCAGTGGGGTCCCGCACAGATGGGACACGGCTTGGGAGGAATCCCAGGCTGCGGGCATTCCTTGGCCCAGTGGCCAGATTTCCAGCACTTGAAGCAAGATTCTGGGGGAGGAGGTCCTGAAGGAATGCCTGACCGCTGTGGCTTAGGCGTTTTGAAGTTTTTGTGTGCTGCAGATATGGCTGGGGCTTCTCTCACAGCAGAGACAAGTAATTGCAACTCTTCTCTATTATTGTACACCTTGAAGGCGAGGTCAGTTAAGTCCTGTTGTGGGATTTGAGGGCCGGAATCTAATTTTTGGAGCTTTTTCTAATGTCAGGAGCTGACTGGGTGATAAAATGCATATTAAGAATAAGGCGGCCTTCTGGCCCCTCTGGGTCTAGGGCGGTAAAGCGTCTAAGGGTTGCTGCTAAGCGGGCCATGAACTGGGCTGGGTTCTTTACCTTGGGGAGTTTAAGTCTGTCATAATTAACAGCTTTGTAAGCTGCCTTTTTAAGCCCTTCAACTAGGCAGGAAAACGTGTAATCTCGCCTAGCTATACCTGGGGAATCTGCCTGATCGTTCCATTGGGGATCTCCTCGGGGAACTGTTCTAATGCCTTCCTGGAGGTCTGGCTCATGAAGCCGGCGGTTGTCAGCATGAGACTGGGCTAGAGAAAAAGCTCTTTCCTGTTCATCTGGGGAGAGGGTAGAAGTTAGGATGACATTTGAATCACTCCAGGTTAAATTGTAGGACGGAGTTAGATATCGGAATTCCTGTATATATTTAGTGGGGTCTGATGAGAAAGAGCCTGAACACTGACTGATTAGGGAAAGGTCTGATAGAGAAAAAGACCCATGTACCCTGACTGTGCCTTCAGCTCCAGCCACCTCTCTAAGAGGAAATTGTTGGACATGTCGGGGAGGGCTAGTCGTGGAACAAAACTGTAAGCCAGACCAGGTGTGAGGAGGGGAAGTGATAGAAAGATTAGAGGGTGGGGGAGCAGAGGCTGAGGAAAAATTGGGACCTGGCTCAGCCTGGCAAGGAGCAGCCTGGGGAG
>NW_016806979.1:5847744-5857191 GCF_001698545.2 Rhinopithecus bieti | reverse complement strand
GTGAGAGAGGGTGGAGAAGAAGAGAGTAAAAAGAGGCCGCTTATGCGATTTAAAATCGGTGAGATGTTCCTTGGGCTGGTTGGTCTGAGGACCCGAGGTCGCAGGTGGATCTCTTCATGGGGTGAGGTTGAGGACGGGGATTGGTCTCCCGAAGGAGTCCCACTGACCCGGGTCTTCCGCACCAAATGTTTCATGTGTCCGTGTGAAGAGACCACCAAAGAGGCTTTGTGTGAGCAACATGGCTGTTTATTTCCCCTTGGTGCAGGCGGGCTGAGTCCAAAAAAGGAGTCAGCAAGGGGTGGTGGATTATCATTAGTTCTTATAGGTTTGGGGAGAGGCGGTGGAGTTAGGAGCAATGTTTTGCAGGCAGGGGGTGGATCTCACAAAGTACATTCTCAAGGGTGGGGAGAATCACAAAGAACCTTCTTAAGGGTGGAGGAGATTACAAAGTACCTTGATCAGTTAGGACGGGGCAGAAACAAATCACAATGGTGGAATGTCATCAGTTAAGGCTATTTTCACTACTTTTGTGGATCCTCAGTTGCTTCAGGCCATCTGGTCACAAGGAATATGATGGCTTAGCTTGGGTTCAGAGGCCTGACACCTGTAGTCCCAGCTACTCTGGAGTCTAAGGCAAGAGGATCATTTGAACCCAAGAGGGTGAGGCTGTAGTGAGCTATGATGGCGCCACCGCACTCCAGTCTGGGTGACAGAGCCAGAGCCTGTCTCTAGATAAAAAGGAAAACAAGGAAATGTAAAAGACAAGCCATGGACTGAGAGATATTTTCTGCTATGCCTTTAACGGACCAAGGCGAAGCATCTGGAACATCTGACAGCCACACAGATACCACTAGACCAAAGGAAAACAACACCAGAGAGGGCCAGGCACGGTGGTTCACGCCTGTAATCCCAGCACTTTGGGAGGCCGAGGCAGGTGGATCACTTCAGGTCAGGAGTTCGAGAACAGCCTGGCCAACATGATGAAACCCTGTCTCTACTAAAAATACAAAATTAGCCAGGTGTGGGGGTCCACAACTGTAATCCCAGCTACTCGGGAGGCTGAGGCAGGAAAATCACTTGAACCTGGGAGGTGGAGGTTGCAGCGAGCCGAGATCGTGCCATTCCACTCCAGCCTGGATGACAGAGAGAGACTCTGTCTCAGATAAAAGGCCAGGTGCAGTGGCTCATACCTGTAATCCCAACACTTTGGGAGGCCAAGGCGGATGGATCACCTGAGGTCAGGAGTTCGAAACCAGCCTGGCCAACATGGTAAAACCCCGTCTCTACTAAAAATACAAAAATCAACCGGGTGTAGTGGCGTGTGCCTGTAGTCCCAGCTACTTGGGAGGCTGAGGCAGGGGAATCGCTTGAACCCAGGAGGCAGAGGTTGCATTGAGCCGAGATCGCGCCACTGCACCCCGGCCTGGGTGACAGAAGGAAACTGTCTCAAAAAACAAACCAAAAAAAAAAACCATCAGAGATACAAACGGGGAGCAGATGGCATTGTTTACATAATACTGACCACAAACTTGGTGTCCTAAAAAAATAGGACTTCTCTCAGGATTCTGGAAGCCAGAAGTCCAAATTCAAGGTGGCACAGCAGGACTGGTTCCTTCTGGAGGCTGTCGAGACTCAGAAAGTGATACTCCAAAGTATGGCTCCTTGGCAAAAACTTTGTGGTTTTTGTTTTTAGAGACAGGGTCTTGCTCTGTCACCCAGGCTGGGGTGCAGTGGTAAAATGATAGCTCACCGCAGCCTCCACCTCATGGGCTCAAGCAATCCTCCCACCTCAGCCTCCCAAGTAGCTGGGATTACAAGCATGCGCCACCACACCTGGCTAATTACTTTTATTTTTGTAGAGATGAGACCTCGCTGTGTTGCCCAGACTGGTATCGAACTTCTCTTTTTCCTTCTCCTTCTTTTTCATGGAGTCTCGCTCTGTTGCCCAGGCTGGACTGCAATGGCACAATCTGGGCTCATTGCAGCCTCCTCCTCCTGGGTTCAAGCAATTCTCCTGCCTCAGCCTCCCGAGTAGCTGGGACTACAGGCGCATGCCACCACATCCAGCTAGTTTTTGTAGTTTTAATAGAGACAGGGTTTCTTTTTTTTTTTTTTTTTTGAGACGGAGTCTCGCTCTGCCGCCCAGGCTGGAGTGCTGTGGCCAGATCTCAGCTCACTGCAAGCTCCGCCTCCTGGGTTCACGCCATTCTCCTGCCTCAGCCTCCCGAGTAGCTGGGACTACAGGCGCCCGCCACCTCGCCCGGCTAATTTTTTTGTATTTTTTTAGTAGAGATGGGGTTTCACTGTGTTAGCCAGGATGGTCTCGATCTCCTGACCTCGTGATCCGCCCGTCTCGGCCTCCCAAAGTGCTGGGATTACAGGCTTGAGCCACCGCGCCCGGCCTGAGACAGGGTTTCACCATGTTGGCCAGGATGATTTCGATCTCTTGACCTTGTGATTCGCCCACCTCGACCTCCCAAAGTGCTGGGATTACAGGCATGAGCCACTGCATTCGGCCAGGTGCACAGATTTCTAAATGCCCCCATGTACATGGATGCCCCTGAATGTCCTCGTTTCCCAAGGAACCTTCCCCAGCTTTTCCTCCCAGGCTTTAGGTGATTTATGGCTTTTTTTTTTTTTTTTTTTTTTTTGAGACAGGGTCTTGTTTTGTCACCCAGGCTGGAATGCAGTGGCACAATCTTGGCTCACTGCAACCTCCACCTCCCAGTTTCAAGCCATCCTCCCATATCAGCCTTCTGAGTAGCTGGGGCTACAGGCATGCACCACCACACTCGGCTGATTTTTTTTTTTTTTTTTTTTTGTAGAGAGAAGGTCTCACCATGTTTCCCAGGCTGAAAAAAATAGACAAGGTCTTGCTATGTTGTTGCCCAGGCTGATCTAGAGCTCCTGGGCTCAAGCGATCCTCCCACCTCAGTCTCCCAAGGTGCTTGGATTACAAGCATGAGCCACCATGCCTGGCCTATGGGATGTGTTGACAGTAATATTTTGCCTCAACCATCTAGAAGTTAATAGTTCAGACAGGCATGGTGGCTCATGCCTGTAATCCCAGCACGTTGGGACGCTGAGGCAGGTGGATCATGAGAACAGGGGTTCAAGACCAGCCTGGCCAAGATAGTGAAACCCCGTCTCTACTAAAAATACAAACAAACAAACAAAAATTAGCCAGGCGCAGTGGCAGGTGCCTGTAATCCCAACTACTGGGGAAGCTGAGGCAGGAGAATCGCTTGAACTCGGAAGTCAGAGGTTTCAGTGAGCTGAAATCCATTTTCAGTGTTTTCAAGCAATGCCTGCCACTTTTCCACTCTGATTTTTTTTTTTTTTTTCTTTTAAATAGGGTCTCACTCTGTCACCCAGGCTGGAGTGCAGTGGCATGATCATAGCTCACTGTAGCCTCGACCTCTTGGGCTCAAGTGATCCTACCACCTCAGCTTCCCAAAGTGCTGGGACTGTAAGTGTGTGCCACCATGCCTGATCTGATAATGTTTTAAATATACCTGTTCCCCAAATATATAGATTAAATTAAAACAGGCATGGTTATGCTCAAATCCCAGTTACAGACAGAGGCTTCCCTGAGATTGGGGAGAACCTGATTTGGGCTGGGGGGGCCACTTCAACTCTCTCTGGAATGATTTTTCCTTAGGTGGGTGCTGGATAGGGGTGTTTGTGATTTTATTATTAATACTTTCGTGTGTGCCTGAAAGATTTCACAATGACAAATAAAACTGAGAGGAAAAGGTTTGGCAGTTCCCCCAACAAGTTCAATACAGGGTTACTCTGTGACCCAGTAATTCCATTGCTCAGTATAGAGCCAAGTGAAATGAAAACAGGTGTTCAAACAAAAACGTGTACACCGACTTTTACAGCGGTATTCTTCATCAAGGCGAAACTACAGTACAAATATCGTAAGATTCCATTTCTGTGAAATGTTCAGAATAGGTACATCTATAAAGGCAGAAATTAGGCCAGGTGCAGAGGCTCACGCCTGTAATCCCAGCACTTTGGGAAGCTGAGGTGACAGGATCGCTGGAGGTTAGGAGTTGAAGGCCAGCCTGAGCAACATAGTAAGATCCCATCTTTACAAAATTTTTTAAAAATTAGCAAGGCACTGGCCGGGCGCAGTGGCTCACGCCTATAATCCTAGCACTTTGGGAGGCCGAGGCGGGAGGATCACCTGAGGTCAGCAGTTCGAGATCAGCCTGGGCAACACAGTGAAAACCCGTCTCTACTAAAAATTCGAAAATTAGTCGGGCGTGGTGGTGCACGCCTGTAATCCCAGCTACTTGGGAGGCTAAGGCAGGAGAATCGCTTGAACCCGGGAGGTGGAGATTGCAGTGAGTCAAGATCGTGCCATTGCACTCCAACCTGGGCAACAAGAGTAAATCTCCATCTCACCAAAAAAAAAAAAAAATTAGCAAGGCAGGGTGGCATCACTCTGGGGTGGGAAGATCACTTGAGCCCAGCCATTCGGGACCAACCTGTGCAAAACAGTGAGATCCCATTCTACAAAACAGTAAAAGCAGGCCATGGTGGCACATGCCTATAGTCCCAGCTACTCGGGTGGGTGAGGTGGCAGGAGGATCGCTTGAGCCCAGGAGGTCAAGGCTGCAGTGACCTATGATTGTGCCACTGTACTCCAGCCTGGGCTACACTGCAAGACCCTGTCTAAAAAGAAACAAAGCAAGCGGGACACAGGGGCTCACGCCTGTAATCCCAGCACTTTGGGAGGCTGAGGTGGGCGCATCACCTGAGGTCAGGAGCTCAGAACCAGTCTGGCCAACATGGTGAAATCCCTTCTCTAACAAAAATACAAAAATTAGTCAGGCGTGGTGGCACACGCCTGTAATCCCAGCTACTCGGGAAGCTGAGGCAGGAGAATCACTTTAACCCGGGAGGTGGAAGTTGCAGTGAGCCAAGATTGCACCAGTGCACTCCAGCCTGGGCAACACAGAGAGACTCTGTCTCAAAAGAAAAAAAAAAAAGAGATGGGGTCTTGGGGTCTCACTATGTTGCCCAGGCTGGTCTCCAACTCCTGGCCACAAGCGATCCTCCTGCTTTGGCCTCCCAAAGTGCTGGGATTACATGCCTGAGCCACGGCGTTCAGCCAGGGTGTCCCTTTTCTGAGACGCATTCTTCCCACCTTGGGGGTACTGCAGGAGAACCGTAGGTCCCATGCTGTGCTGGTGAAACTCTCATCTCATGCTGGCCTGTTAGGGTGGCCATATCCTCTCATTTCAGAAGCTCTGAGGGAGATGAAACAGGCTCAGGGGCTGGCTGCTTGGGTCTCTAATCCCAGCCTTGCTGTCTTCTGGCTGTGTGGCCATGACAAGCCCACCTCTCTGGCCTCAGTTTGTCATCTGTGAAATGGACATAATCTATCCACCACATCAGGCTGCATAAAGATTAGGCCAGGTGCCTCATGCCTGTAATCCAGCGCTTTGGGAGGCTGAGGCAGGCAGATCACCTGAGGTCAGGAGTTCGAGACCAACCTGGCCAACACGGTAAAACCCTGTCTCTAATAAAAATACAAAAATTAGCTGGGCATGGTGGTATGCACCTGTAATCCCAGCTACCCAGGAGGCTGAGGCAGGAGAATTGCTGGAACCCGGAGGCAGAGGCTGCAGTGGGCCGAGATTGCACCACTGCACTCCAGCCTGGGTGACAGAGCGAGAATCCGTCTCAGAAAAAAAAAAAAAAAAAAGATATGTCCAAGTCCTAATGCTCAGTATCTGCAACCTTATTTGGAAAAAAGGTCTTTGCAAATGTAATTTAAACTAAGGATCTTGTACTGAGATAATCCTGAATTAAGAATGAACCCGTGACTGGGCACAGTGGCTCACGCCTGTAATCCCAGCACTTGGGGAGGCTGAGGTGGGCGGATCACCTGAGGTCAGGAGTTGAAGACCAGCCTGGCCAACACAGCGAAACCCTGTCTCTACTAAAAATACAAAAATAATTAGCCGGGCATTCTGGTGCACACCTGTAATTTCAGCTACTTGGGAGGCTGAGGCAGGAGAATCACTTGAACCTGGGAGGCTGCAGTGAGCCGAGATTACACCACTGCATTCCAGCCTGGGCAACAAGAATAAAACTCTGTCTCGAAAATAAAAAAATAAAAAGAGTGAACCCATAGCTGGGCACAGTGGCTCATGCTTATAATCCCAACTTTGGGAGGCCAAGACGGAAGGATCGTTTGAACTCAGTCGTTTTGAGACCAGCCTGGGCAACATAGTGAGACCCCCGTCTCTAAATACTAACAAAAACAGAAAACAAAAGAACCTGGACTGGCTGCGGAACCCCCTAGATGGCATAGGCACATCCTGTCCTTCGAGGACAGTCACCAGCATGAGACAGCATTTCTCCCTGTCCTCGGGGCCTGTAGGAAGTTTTTAAATAATCCGCTTTTGTGCCTCTTCCAAATCTCCTGCTATGACTGTGTTTACCTTACATTACAAGAAACCATCAATAAAAGTGGGTTCGTGCTCTTGCGTGCCGTTGTGTTTGACAAAGGTGTCGATAGCTGACATCAGGTATCAGCAGTCAGCCGGGGGAGGTTTTGGGAGACTGTGGCCCTGCCAGGTGGAGGGACTGGCCTGACCTCCAGCCCCTGCGCTCTGTTTACTTCCATCCCGGCTCCACCTCTGGGACCCATGGAAGCTGTCCCAGAGGAACAAAGGATCCGACCTGCTCATCTCTGGCCACCTGCCCACATCTGCCCCATCTCTCCTCTTAGCTTGGCCACGAGGCTGACTATGATGAGGTCATTGGTTAAAAATTTGGGGAAGCAGAGCCAGGCAAGTGGCCGGATGCTGTGACTCACGCCATCACAGGATCCCAGCACTGTGAGAGGCCAAGGAAGGAGGATGCTTGAGCTCAGGAGTTCGAGACCAGCTTGTACAACATAGCAAGACCCCCATCTCTACAAAAAATAAAATTAGCCAGTTGTGGTGGCACGCGCCTCTGGTCCCAGCTACTCGGGAGGCTAAGGTGACAGGACCCCTTGAGCCCAGGAGGTCGAGGCTGCAGTGACTGGGCAACGGAGCCAAACTCAGTCTCTAAAACCAACAAAAACAGAAACAAAAAGTACACTACTTACTGTCCTACTTCTCAACATTCCAGCCTGGAGTCCTTTTTTTTTGAGACAGGGTCTCACTCAGTTGCTCAGGCTGGAGTGCAGAGGCATACTCACAGCTCACTGCAGCCTTGATCTCCAAAAAGACTACCAGCTTGGCTGAGTGTGGGGGCTCATGCTTATAATCCCAGCTCTTTGGGAGGCAGAGGCAACGGGTTTCCTTGAGCCAAGGTGTTCGAGACCAGCCTGGGCAACACAGTGAGACCCTATCTCTAAAAAACTTTTTTTTTGAGATGGCGTTTAGCTCTTGTTGCCCAGGTTGGAGTGCAATGGTGTAATCTCGGCTCACCGCAACCTCTGCCTCCCGGGTTCAAACAATTCTCCTGCCTCAGCCTCCCGAGTAGCTGGGATTACAGGCATGTGCCACCACGCCTGGCTAATTTTGCGTTTTTAGAAGAGACGGGGTTTCTCCATGTTGGTCAGGCTGGACTCGATCTCCTGACCTCAGGTGATCTGCTCACCTTGGCCTCCCAAAGTGCGGGGAATTACACCCGGCCTAAAAATTTTTTTGTAAAAATAGCCAAGTGTGGTGGCACATGCCTATAGTCCCAGCTACTTGGGAGGCTGAGGTGGGAGGATTGCTTGAGTCCGGGAGCTCAAGGCTGCAGTGAGCCAAGATTGCACCACTGCACTCCAGCCTGGGCAACTGAGCGAGACCCTGTCTCAAAAAAAAAAGAAAAAAAAAAAGTACTACCAGGCTGCAATGGTGTCCTTATTCCTTATTTCTTTTTTCTTTTTTTTCTTTTTTTTTTTTTTGAGACAGAGTCTCACTCTGTCACCCAGGCTGGAGTGCAGTGGCGCGATTTCGGCTCACTACAAGCTCCGCCTCTCAGGTCCATGCCATTCTCCTGCCTCAGTCTCCCAAGTAGCTGGGATTACAGGCACCCATCACCATGCCCAGCTAATTTTTTTGTATTTTTAGTAGAGGTGGGGTTTCACCGTGTTAGCCAGGATGGTCTCGATCTCCTGACCTCGTCATCCGTCCACCTCGGCCTCCCAAAGTGCTGGGATTCAGGCGTGAGACGCCGCGCCCAGCCTGGTGTCCTTATTTCTTGGGAAAGGATACAGAGGGTCAGAGAGGCACCCCTCCTGTGTTCTTCTGCAAGAATGCATTCCTGAGACCTGGCCTGGCCGTGGTCACTGGAGTGTTTACTCTGCTTGCAGGGTCTGGGTAGTAGGGGACAGCTGGGTAGAAACGTGCAGGCTGTAAAGCCAGACCCAAAGTGTCAGTGCGGTTCAGAAAGCAACTAGCACAGCCATACCCAGGCCAGGACCCGTGACCCAGCGTTGCTCTCAGATGCTGCTGATATTACAGATGTTGTCGGGGGCACCCTGGGGGGGCGCCCTGACTCTGCCCAGTGAGAACCTTCTGGGGTTCCTAGGACCCTTGGACAAGCACTCTGATCTGGATGACTCCAGGTTCCAGGAGTTGCAGAAATGCTACCAGGACCTTCAGAGCACAAGTTAGACAAGGAGAGCCAGGAGGACCCAGACCCCAGCCTTGTCCAAAAGCACAGGGGAGCTCTCAGAGACCTCCACCCCCAGGACAGCCCCTACGTCTCTTTTCTTTCTCTTTGAAGATGTTCTTAGTTTGGGACCGGGCACGGTGGCTAATGCCTGTGATCCCAGCACTTTGGGAGGCCAAGGCAGGTGGATAACGAGGTCAGGAGTTCGAGACCAGATTGGTCAACATGACAGGGTGAAACCCCATCTCTACATCAAATACAAAAATTACCCGGGCATGGTGGCACGCACCTGTAATCCCGGCACTTTGGGACACTGAGGCGGGTGGACCATCTGAGGTCAGCAGTTCAAGATCTGCCTGGCCAACAAGGTGAAACCCCATCTCTACTAAAAATGCAAAAATCAGCCAGGCGTGATGGTGCGCACCTGTAATCCCAGCTACTCGAGAGGCTGAGGCAGGAGAATCAATTGAACCCGGGAGATGGAGGTTGCAGTGAGTCAAGATCATGACACTGCACTCCAGCCTGAGCGACAGAGCTAGAGACTGTCTCGGGGGGAAAAAAAAAAAGGGGGGGCTGGGTGCAGTGGCTCATGCCTATAATCCCCACACTTTGGGAGACAGAGGCTGACAGATGACTTGAGGTCAAGAGTTCGAGACCAGCCAGGCCAACATGGTGAATCGTTGTCTCTACTAAAATACAAAATTAGCCAGGTGTGGTGACGCACGACTGTAATCCCAACTACTCGCGAGGCCTATATATTTTTTAAGATGGAGTCAGCCGGACGTGGTGGCTCACACCTGTAATCCCAGCACTTTGGGAGGCCGAGGCGGG
>NW_016806979.1:5825925-5844487 GCF_001698545.2 Rhinopithecus bieti | reverse complement strand
AAGGGGGGGCTGGGTGCAGTGGCTCATGCCTATAATCCCCACACTTTGGGAGACAGAGGCTGACAGATGACTTGAGGTCAAGAGTTCGAGACCAGCCAGGCCAACATGGTGAATCGTTGTCTCTACTAAAAATACAAAAATTAGCCAGGTGTGGTGACGCACGACTGTAATCCCAACTACTCGCGAGGCCTATATATTTTTTAAGATGGAGTCAGCCGGACGTGGTGGCTCACACCTGTAATCCCAGCACTTTGGGAGGCCGAGGCGGGTGGATCACAAGGTCAGGAGATTGAGACCATCCTGGCTAACACAGTGAAACCCCATCTCTACTAAAAATACAAAAAAAAAAAAAAAAAAAAAAAGCTGGCCTGGTGGCAAGCACCTGTAGTCCCAGCTACTTAGGAGGCTGAGGCAGGAGAATGGCATGAACCCAGGAGGTGGAGCTTGCAGTGAGCCGAGATCGTGCCACTGCACTCCAGCTTGGGCGACAGAGTGAGACTCCATCTCGAAAATAAATAAATAAATAAATAAATAAAAAGATGGAGTCTTGCTCTATCTCCCAGGCTGGAGTGCAACGGCGAGATCGCAGCTCACTGCAACCTCCGCCTCCTAAGTTCAAACGATTCTCCTGCCTCAGCCTCCCAAACAGCTGGGATTACAGGCATGTGCCACCACGACCGGTTACTTTCTGAATTTTTTTTAGTAGAGACAGGGTTTCATCGTGTTGGTCAGGCTGGTCTCGAACTCCTGACCTCAGGTGATCCATCCACCTTGGCCTCCCAAAGTGCTGGGATTACAGGCGTGAGCCACTGCACCCGGCCTGGGGCTAGAGTTTTAGTTTTTAAGGGTTTTGGAGTGGGCTGAAGTGTGGAGGTCATTGCTTGGTGAGAGAGTGCAGGAGGTGAATTCATAGACAATAAGAAACTATTCTCATGTGAATTCCATTCCTCTGCGGGGTCTTCACACTGGTGGGTGTCAGCAGTTAAGCTGGCATTCAGGATTTCAAAAACATCTTAAGTAATTATTTTAAAAAGTCTTATGATTCTAAGGTCGGAAATCCCATCTATGGCAAACAGTCAGTATCAGGTGCTGCAAGCAACTTGCAGTCACAAGGAAGGGGGTCAAAGTGCAGCCTGATTAATGCTTAATTATAACTAAATTTCTGTCCAGATTTTTTTTTTTTTTTTTGAGACAGAGTTTTGCTCTTGTTGCCCAGGCTGAAGTGCAATGGTGAGAACTCGGCTCACCGCAACTTCTGCCTCCCGGGTTCAAGCAATTCTCTTGCCTCAGCCTCCCGACTAACTAGGATTACAGGCATGTGCCACCAAGCCCGGCTAATTTTGTATATTTAGTAGAGACGGGGTTTCTCCATGTTGGTCAGGCTAGTCTAGAGTTCCTGACCTCAGGTGATTCGCGTGCCTCAGCCACCCAAAGTGCCAGGATTACAGGTGTGAGCCACCATGCCTGGTGCAGAATTCTTTTTTTTAGAGACGAGGTATTGCCGTCTTGCCCAGACTTGCCTCGAACTCCTGGGTTCAAGCAATCCACCCACCTCGGCCTCCCAAAGTGCTGAGATTATTGACATAAGCCACCATGCCTGGCCCCCAGAATTATGAATCCTGTGAGGATGGCTTCAAGGTGAGCGCTAAGCCAGACAAAAGGATAGTGTTTGGGAGCACCCTGCTTAGCTTGGAAAGATAATGTTGGAGAAGACTTCTTGGAAGAGGGGCTTTTGGCACAGAGTTTTGAAGAATGAGTAGGAGTTCTCCAGATGAGAATGAATAACTGCAATAACCAGTTTATCAAGCGCTTCCTATGTGTCTGGCCCTGTGCTTTACCCCTCATTTGACTACCTCTCCAGTGAGAGTCTCAGTCCCTTTCTTCCTGGTGAGGAAACAAGCATGACAGAGAGGAATAACACATCAAGTTTGCCCTTCCTGGCTCCATCTATCCCATTTTCCTCTGCTTCCTTTGTTTTTCACCGTCTTTAGCCTTTGACCCCAACCAAAAAGAGAAGAGAGGAAATCCCATGGGCACAGACAGACACTTCTTAAATTCCTGTCTGGAATTTTTCACATAGTAACAGTGTCTTTTTTCCTTCAGAAAGACTCCCAGGCTGGAATGGTGTCCTCATACTGAGGCCCAGAAACGTGCCCTAGCTTTACTAGGAGCGCCCCCACCTAAAGATCCTCCCCTAAATACACCCCCAGACCCCGCCCAGCTGTGGTCACTGGAGTGTTTACTCTGCAGGCAGGGGGAAGAGGGCGGGACTGAGCAAGCGGAGACCGACAAAGTCCGGGGACTATAAAGGCCGGTCAGGCAGCATCTGGTCAGTCCCAGCTCAGAGCCGCAACCAGCACAGCCATGCCCGGGCAAGAACTCAAGACACTGAATGGCTCTCAGATGCTCTTGGTGTTGCTTGTGCTCTTATGGCCGCCGCATGGGGGCGCCCTGTCTCTGGCCGAGCCGAGCCGCACAAGTTTCCCGGGACCCTCAGACTTGCACTCCCAAGACTCCAGATTCCGAGAGTTGCGAAAACGCTACGAGGACCTGCTGACCAGGCTGTGGGCCAACCAGAGCTGGGAAGATTCGAACACCGACCTCATCCAGGCCCCTGAGGTCCGGATACTCACACCCGAAGGTAAGTGAAATCTTGGAGATCCCCTTCCACCCCCAAGCAGCCCCCATATCTAACCAGGAATTCCTCTTGTCTTGAAAAGCCCAGACCTACCTTTGAGCCTCAGTTGCCCTGTCTGTGCCCTGGGTAGAAACATCCTGGACCCCCTTGGGTCTGATGGGGTAGCTGATGCCTGATTTGCACCCACAACGTGGGAAGTTATAACCCGTTCCCAAATTGTAAATGGGGAAACTGAGGCACAGGGATGCCAGGGCCCCTCCTGAATGTGCACAGCACCTGGGAAACCTGGGGACAGGGTCGGGTGTGGGGTGTGGGCATGGTCCCTGACCTGGGCTGGGGCCAGGATCCAAGAGAAAGGATGGGGGTGTGGTGCATGGATAGAGGTTTGTGATGGGCAGAACCAGTTGGAGCTGGTCTGAATCTGATGCAATCGCTTGTCAAGGCACTGCTAAAGTCACATGCAACAAGTGACTTGTTAGGGGAGGAGAGTATTTTCTCCATCTCTGTGCCCTCCATGGGTAAATGCACTGAGGCTCCAGGGGTGCAGGGCACCGGATGAAGTTTGGGCTGCAGTGGGACCCAGGAGGGGGCAGGCAGAGGGGCACACTCTTAGCCTGCCCTGACCCATCTGTGCTGTGTGACTCCAGGAAAACCTCTCACCCTTGCTGAGCCTGGCAACTAGGCCAAGACACCCTCAAACCCCAGTCTCCCTAACACTTGTACCAGCCTGAGGGGCTGTGATTCCTAGAGGCTCAGTAGTCTGGAATGTGATGGGTTTGGCACTCTTCATTTATTGGGATTACACCTGTAATCCCAGTACTTTGGGAGGTTGAAGTGGGAGCATCACTTGAGGCCAGAACATTACAGCCTGGGCAATATAGCGAGACCCCATCTCTATCAAAAAAGTGTGTTTTTTTTTTTTTTTTTTGGAGACAGAGTCTCGCTCTGTCGCCCAGGCTGGAGTTGGAGTGCAGTGGCCAGATCTCAGCTCACTTCAAGCTCTGCCTCCCAGGTTTTACGCCATTCTCCTGCCTCAGCCTCCGGAGTAGCTGGGACTACAGGCATCCGCCACCACGCCCGGCTAATTTTTTGTATTTTTTAGTAGAGACGGGGTTTCACCGGGTTGGCCAGGATGGTCTCGATCTCCTGACCTCGTGATACACCCGTCTCGGCCTCCCAAAGTGCTGGGATTACAGGCTTGTGCCACCGCGTCCCGCACCAAAAAAGTTTTTTAAAAAATTAGCCAGACATGATAGTGCGTACCTGTAGTCTCAGTTATTCAGGAGGCTGAGGCGGGAGGATCACTTGAACCCAGGAGACTGAGGCTGCACTGAGCCATGCACTCCAGCCTGGGTAACAGCAAGACCATAATAAATAAATAAGTGAAGCAAGTAAGTTTTTGACTGCCAGAAGAAAAGCAGAGCCATGGTAGGAATCTTAGTCTGTCTGAATATCAGATATACATTAATTCCTTCAGGTATTTACTAAGCACCTATTGTGTGTCAGGCACAGTGTCAGCCAAGCTGAGATTCTAAGCAGGGAATATGAATGACACACAAGGAAATAAAATAGGGTGCTTCCTATTTTAGGCAGGCTGGAAGGAGCCAGCCATGCTGAGATTCAGGGGAGAAATGCTCCTTTTTTTTTTTTTTTTTTTTTTTTTTTTTTTAGAGGGAATCTTCCTCTGTTACCCAGGCTGGAGTGCAGTGGTGCGATCTTGGCTCACTGCAACCTCCACCGCCCCGATTCAAGCAATTCTCCTGCCTCAGCCTCCCGAGTAGCTGGAATCACAGGCGCCAGCCACCACGCCCGGCTAATTTTTTGGTATTTTTAGTAGAAGTGGGCGTTTCACCATATTGGCCAGGCTGGTCCTGAACTCCTGACCTCAAGTGATCGGCCCGCATCGGCCTCCCAAAGTGTTGAGATTACAGTCGTGAGCCACAGCGCCCGGCCGGAGAAATGCTCTTGGTAGGGGAATAAACTTGTGCAAAGGCGCCAGCGCCGTGGTGAGATCCAGCTTGGCGTGTTAGGGGAAATGGGCACCCCCGTTCCTGGAAAACGGTAGGCCTGTGGGTGACCAGCTTCCTTATCTGTCTTCCCACAGTGCGGCTGGGATCTGGCGGCCACCTGCACCTGCGTATCTCCCAGGCCGTCCTGCCCGAGGGGCTCCCCGAGGCCTCCCGCATTCACCGGGCTCTGTTCCGGCTGTCCCCGACGGCGTCAAGGTCGTGGGACGTGACACGACCGCTGCGGCGTCAGCTCAGGCTTGCAAGACCCCAGGCGCCGGCGCTACACCTGCGACTGTCGCCGCCGCCGTCGCAGTCGGACCAACTGCTGGTAAAGTCTTCGTCCGCACGGCCCCAGCTGGAGTTGCACTTACGGCCGCGAGCCGCCAGGGGCGCCGCAGAGCGCGNGGCTGGGATCTGGCGGCCACCTGCACCTGCGTATCTCCCAGGCCGTCCTGCCCGAGGGGCTCCCCGAGGCCTCCCGCATTCACCGGGCTCTGTTCCGGCTGTCCCCGACGGCGTCAAGGTCGTGGGACGTGACACGACCGCTGCGGCGTCAGCTCAGGCTTGCAAGACCCCAGGCGCCGGCGCTACACCTGCGACTGTCGCCGCCGCCGTCGCAGTCGGACCAACTGCTGGTAAAGTCTTCGTCCGCACGGCCCCAGCTGGAGTTGCACTTACGGCCGCGAGCCGCCAGGGGGCGCCGCAGAGCGCGTGCGCGCAACGGGGACCACTGTCCGCTCGGGCCCGGGCGCTGCTGCCGTCTGCACACTGTCCGCGCATCGCTGGAAGACCTGGGCTGGGCCGATTGGGTGCTGTCGCCATGGGAGGTGCAACTGACCATGTGCATCGGCGCGTGTCCGAGCCAGTTCCGGGAGGCCAACATGCACGCGCAGATCAAGACGAGCCTGCACCGCCTGAAGCCCGACACGGTGCCAGCGCCCTGCTGCGTGCCCGCCAGCTATAATCCTATGGTGCTCATTCAAAAGACCGACACCGGGGTGTCACTCCAGACCTATGACGACTTGTTAGCCAAAGACTGCCACTGCGTATGAGCAGCCCTGGTCCCTAGACTGTGCACCTGCGCAGGGGATGCGACCTCAGTTGTCCTGGCCTGTGGAATGGGCTCAAGGGTCCTGAGACACCCGATTCCTGCCCAAACGGCTGTATTTATGTATCTGTTATTTATTATTAATTTATTGGGTTGACCTTTCTGGGAACTGGGGGGCTGGCCTGATGGAACTGTGTATTTATTTAAAACTCTGGTGAATAAAATAAAGCTGTCTGAAGCGCTCCCTGTGGTGTCCAGGATAAGGGAAGGTGACCTTGAGAAGATCCTCCTCTCCGTGGCTTCAGTTTCTCCGGGAGACCTTGGAGGGGGGAGTGGAAAGGCTCAAGGAACGAGTAGCAAGGTGTATTTGGAGACGCGAGGCCACTGGAAGGTGCTTACGACCCCTGTGGGCTCCAAGGGCAGCCTCGGCCATTCCTGACTCTGTCTCCATTTCTCTATTTCCCTGTTTCTGTTTCCTTTTATTTTTACTTTTTCGAGATGGGGTCTCATTCTGTTGCCCAGGCCAGAGTGCAGTGGCACAGTCACAGCTCACTGCAGCCTCAACCACACGGGCTCAATTGATCCTCCCACCTCAGCCACCTGAGTAGCTAGGACTACAGGCGCATGCCACTACACCCAGCTAATTTTTGTATTTTTGTAGAGACTGAGTTTCACCAGGTTGCCCAGGCTGGTGTTTCTGTTTCAGAAACAGCTGAGACCTCATACCCTTTTAAGTCTCAGCTTCCCTCCATCTTGCCTCATTCCTCAGAACTTCTCTCTTTGGGGGCTGAGGCAGAGGTCTCTGTCTCTGTCTCTATCACCATTCTGTTTTCTCTCCCAAGTTGGGAGTCACCTTTCCAAACACAGGCAGCTCAGAGGCAAGTCTATCTGCCACCAAGCGCTTTGTTTTGTGGCACTGTCCTCAACCTGAGTGGTGAATCCCATCACCCCTCCTGTTTGTGGCACTTCCATGTTAGTGACACCTCATTCTTTCATATATAAAGAGCAGGGAGGAACAAATAAGTTGTGAAGAATATTTTCATGCACACCAAATCTCCCAGGTTATATATAATTCCTGTTTAGGATCTTGGAATTCTGAGGTGTGCTGAGTCCAGCCCCCTCCCCACACCAAACTGCCTGCCCACCCTGAATCTCTGAAAGGAATGGCGATGGGTGTCTTCCGGGACACAGTACCCACTTCCAGCAGTGAAGTGTATCTGCTGGGAATGCCACCACCCACAGGCCAACCTGAATGACTGCAGGTTCCCCTTAACGTATTCAGTGAGTGCCCACTTTATGCCAGGCCCGGGACACAGCAGTAAGAAGACACACAAGAATCACCCCACTTTGTGGAGCTCGGTTGAGTGAAGGGGA
Organism: Rhinopithecus bieti; assembly: GCF_001698545.2. NCBI lineage: Eukaryota > Metazoa > Chordata > Mammalia > Primates > Cercopithecidae > Rhinopithecus > Rhinopithecus bieti. The sequence goes on along the minus strand of NW_016806979.1, from coordinate 5,837,418 downwards.
CAAATGAGTAAATCCTAAGAAAGTAGTTGATTGCAGTAAGATTTGTGCTGGGGATTCAATCCATCAGCTCATTAGTGAATGGAGGCAGAGGTGATCTAGATAGTTGGATGGGGAGGCCTCCCTGGGGAGGTCCCATTTGAGCTGAAACCTGGAGGAAGAAAAGCAGTCAGGGAGCGAGTAGTTGAGGGTGGACATTGAAGGTAAATGCAAACAGCAAGTGCAAAGACCCTGCGACGGGAGCAGGCTCACTTCAGTCACAGCAAAGCTGGTGAAAATGGGCGCCTAGGAGCCTTCAAAATTAAACTCGATACCAAAAGAAGCAGATGGCATCACTGAGTCTTTCCCCAAATAACAGCTGTTGGCTTTGCAAGGTACAGTGCTGGGCCTGTGCCTTCTCTGTGCCTCTCCAGGCTCTTGCAGAAGTTGGTCCACCCACCCAGCATGCCCTTTCCTCTCCAATTCTCAAACTCCTATGCATCCTTCAAAACCCACTGCAGATTCCCCTCTTATATGCAGCCTTATTCAAACTCGTTCAATTGTCTCCGTGTGGGGACTGTGCCCCCATTCTTCCCTTTGGCCCAGGCTTGATCTCCTAGGACTGAGGGTACTTGTCTCTAGTTCTATCTCCTCCAGATTGGAGGATTGGGCAGGGACCAGCTGATAGGAAACCCAGCTGAGTCATGAGCCTGAAAAAACTCTTGAAATACAGATGTCTGTGAGTCATTAACTCTGCCTGAGAAGAAACCATGGACAGCTTCTCAGAGGAGGCGGCATTGCATCAGGGTCTTGAAGGATTTTCTCAGAATATTAGAGCTAAAGCAATATATATACATTTTTATTTTGGGGTGGTGTGGGCTGCACTGGGGGCCGAACCTGGAGATGAGGAACCTGGGAAGGGGCCCTGAGAGGGGCAGAAGGGAGGAATGTGGTTGGGCACGGTGGCCACGCCTGTAATCCCAGCACTTCGGGAGGCCGAGGTGAGCAGATCACTTGAGGTCAGGAGTTCGAGACCAGCCTAGCCAACATGGCGAAACCCTGTCTCTATTAAAAATACAAAAATTAGCTGGGCATTGTGGCAGTTGCCTGTAATCCCAGTTACTTGGGAGGCTGAGGCAGGAGAATCACTTGAACCCGGGAGGCGGAGGTTGCAGTGAGCCGAGATCACACCACTGCACTCCAGCCTGGGTGACAGAGTGAGATTCGGTCTCAAAAACAAACTAACAAACAAAACAACAACAACAACAACAAAACAAAACAAAACAGGGATGGGAGGTGGGGAGCAATTTGGGAGTCTCAGATGGAGACTTGGTCTTAGAACTCAGAAATCCCCACCTTGAGGAACCTACTCACCCTGAGCCTCATTAGCCTCAAAGCATTTATTGAGCACTGCCTGTACATCCACAGGAGGGTGACGACAGGATTCACACAGTGACTCTCCTGTCTCCTTGTTGGGGGTCTCTCCTCTTCTCCCTCTAGGAGCCGAGCGGGCTGAGGAGCAGCATAGGAGACAGGGAGGGGGCGGCAGAGCTTCCTGGGGCCTCAAGGATCCTTTCCTGTCCCCATTCTTCAGATGGGGAAACAGGCCCGGGAGGAGTTAGGATGCCCTGAGTCACCCAGCAGGGACTGAAGGGGGTCTGGGTGGAGGTTGGGACATCTTAGGCTCAGCGCCCAGGGATCACGTACTCCTCTTCATCCATCGGGGCCTGGCCCAGTGTCTGCAGGTTACAGTAGACAGGCTGGGAGGCCAGGTCGATGCCCTTGTAGTTCATGTAAAAGTCATTGTCCTCTGAAGGGTGAGCCCTGGGGGGACACACAGACCAGGGGTAAGTGAGGGAGTGGGAGGACTCACGGGACAGGCACATGAGCTTTGAGAAAGTTCCAAGTGGGCTAGGTACTCTGGCTCACGCCTGTAATCCAGCACTTTGGGAGGCTGAGGCGGGTAGATCACCAGAGGTCAGGAGTTCAAGACCAGCCTGGGCAACATGATGAAACTTCGTCTCTACTAAAAATACAAAAATCAGCCAGGCATGGTGGCACATGCCTGTAGTCCTAGCTACTTGGGAGGCTGAGGCAGGAGAATCGCTTGAACCCAGGAGGTAAAGGTTGCAGTGAGCTGAGATCGTGCCATTGCATTCCAGCCTGGGAGACACAGCGAGACTCTGTCTCAGAAGATTAAAAAAAAAAAAAAGAAAGCTTCAGCGTGGCTCAATCCACCCCAAATATTTACATATGGGAAAACTGTGGCACAGGGTAGTTCTGATTCCCAGCCAGCCCCACCTCTCTCTGAGGAGTGGGAGGGGAGTGATTTAGGGAAGGTCCTGTGGGTGGAACGCTGTGGTCTGAGGACCCTGAACCCTTTCTCCTTCCTTAAAAATGAGATAGCGGCCAGGCATGGTGACTCACGCCTGTAATCCCAGCACTTTGGGAGGCCAAGGCAGAAGATCTGCCTGAGGTCAGCAGTTTGATCTGCTTGAGGCCAGGGCCACTGGGCCATCCTGGGCAGCATGGTGAGATCCCATCTCTACAAAAAATAAAAAAATTATTCGGGTGTGGTGACATGCACCTGGAGGCCCAGCTACTCGGGAGGCCGAGGTGGGAGGATCGCTTGAGCCTGGGAGGTCGAGACCGCAGTGAGCTGTGACCAGGCCACTGTACTGCAGCCTGGGTGACAGAGGGAGACCCTGTCTCAAAAAAACAAAAATTGAGGTAGCTGTTCATTATTACATTAAAATCTAAATTTTTGTTTCCTCTTGAAAAATCGGAAGCTCTGGCCACATCAGTCACATGCACACAAGTGGCTGCACCCACACTGTCTCCTCCTTTCGATGGGAAATATTTTCCCCACCGAAGCAACTGACTTTGTGGCCCTCATATATAAAAGCAAGTCTCTGAGCCTCAGTTTCTGCATCTATAGAATTGACCAAGGAGCAGGGAGCTACTTAGGAATATTTGTTAAGGCCAGCAAGACCCCCAGAGAACTTTCCTGCCTCCTGAACATTCTAATTCCAACCCAGCTCCTCCTGTAAAAAGGGCCACTGGGCCAGGTGTGGTGGCTCACGCCTATAATCCAAGCACTTTGGGAGGCCAAGATGGGCAGATCACCTGAGGTCAGGAGTTCGAGACCAGCCTGGCCAACATGGCAAAACCCCGTCTCTACTAAAATTAGAAGGGCACAGTGGCGGGCGGCTGTAATCCCAGCTACTCAGGAGGCTGAGATAGGGTGCAGGAGAATTGCTTGAACCCGGGAGGTGAAGGTTGCAGTGAGCCAAGATCGTGCCATTGCACTCTAGTCTGGGCAACAGAGCGAAAAAGAAAAGAAAAGAAAAAAAAAAGGCAAAAGGGCCACTTTGAGTATATAGCATCTATCAGTCAATTATACTCTAGTATGAATTGCCCGCCAACACCTAAGGGGTTGTGGGGGAACGAACAGGACTGGGACGCAGGGTTTCTGTCCTGCCTTTTTTGACTGGCTATGTGATCTTGGACAAGTCATTTCCCTGCCTCCCAGAGCCTCCATGTCTGTAACTGTAAGATGCAGGGTAGAAATGACACAGTCAATTCTAAACACAGTGTTTCTGGAGGCCAGGTACATAAAGGAGGCTAATCCGGAAGCCTCGGGGATAGGGAGGCCACGGTGAATATCAGAGCACAAGCTGCTTTTGTGAGTCCAGTGTCTTCAACACCCTGCCTCAGATCATTTCTGCTTTTGAGCCATGTTTACATCTGCTTTGCATATTTTCTTCTTTCTCACCGACAGTCTTCCGATAGCCTCCCCACCTCCTGGCACGGACTCTGCTGCCCAAACAGCTGTGGCTGTGGCCCCTTCCTGCCTGGTCCTCCCTGTTCCCCTCAGGCCTCAGCTTTCAAGTCATCCCTTCTCAAAAACCATTCACAGCAAATTCTCTGTTCTTTCCCGCCTCTGGGTCTCTGCCCCTGAGGGTCCCGCCCCTTGAAATTCCCTCCACTCCCTTTTCCAACCTAGAAAAGTTTTTCTTTTCTTCTTCTTCTTTTTTTTTTTTTTGAGATGGAGTCTCACTCTGTCACCCAGGCTGGAGTATTATAGTGCAATCTGGGCTCACTGCAACTTCCACCTCCTGGGTTCAAGTGATTCTTACTGCCTCAGCCTCCCAAGTAGCTGGGATTACAGGTACCCATCACCACGCCCGGCTAATTTTTGTATTTTTAGTAGAGACAGGGTTTCACCATATTGGCCAGGCTGGTCTCGAACTCCTGACCTCGTGATCCTCCCGCCTCGGCTTCCCAAAATGCTGGGGTTACAGGCATGAGCCACCGTGCCCAGCCTAATTTTTGTATTTTTTAGTAGAGACAGGGTTTCACCATGTTGGTCAGGCTGGTCTTGAGGTCCTGACCACTGACCACCTGGGCCTCAAAAAGTGCTGGGATTACAGGCGTGAGCCACTGCGCCCTACCCCAACCTAGAAAAGTTCAACTCATTTGTCTAAGCCCAGCAACATCATCTAGAAGCTGGCAGCGGTGGCTCACACCCATAATCCCAGCACTTTGGGAGGCTGAGACATGAGGATCACTTGAGGCCAAGAGTTTGAGACCAGCCTGAGAAACATAGCAAGACCCCCATCTCTATGAAAAATACACAAATTATTTGGGTGTGATGGCAGGTGCCTGTGGTCCCAGCTACTCTGGAGACTGAGGCAGGAGGATCACTTGAGGCCAGGAGTTTGAGGCTGCACTGATCTGTGATCGCACCACTGCATTCCAGTCTGGGCAACAGAATGAGACCATCTCAAAAAAAAAAAAAAGGTCATCTAGTGGTGATGAGACTTTGTAGGGCACCTCCTTAGCATCTCATGTGTGTCGTGGGGAAAAGGAGGGCTGTCCCCATTCTATGGAGACAGAAATGGAGGTTCAGAGACAGCCTTGGGTCACATGGGACCTGGGCCTATGCTGCTGACCGCCACCGCAGAGCCCCAACTCCACTGAAGCAGTTGCCTCCTGTCTCCCCATCCTTGGCCGCCAGAAACTGGGTTTACAGGTCATGAGGGGGAAGCTTGTCCCATATATGGGAACTCACTTAATTCTTACCCCCAACACACTGTGATGGGGACTGTAGTTCTCCCTCGTTTTACTTTATTTTACTGATTTTATTTTTGAGATTGAGTCTCACTCTGTCACCCAGGCTGAAGTGCAATGGCACGAACTCGGCTCACTGCAACCTCTGATTCCCAGGTCCAAGCGATTCTCTTGCCTCAGCCTCCTGAGTAGCTGGGACCACAGGCGCCTGCCACCATACCCGGCTAATTTTTGTATTTTTAGTACAGACGAGGTTTCACCGTGTTGGCCAGGCTGGTCTTGAACTCCTGACTTCAAGTGATCCGCCTGCCTTGGCCTCCCAAAGTGCTAGGGTTACAGGTGTGAGCCACCACGTCCAGTCTTCTACCCATTTTATAGGTGAGGAGACTGAGGCTCAGAGAAGTAAAGCTACTCACCTAAGATCCCACAGCCTGCAAGCAGCAGAGCTGGGATTTGAACACCGGCCATCTGGGTGTGGAGCCTTACTATTCACCACTTTGACAGGTGTCTCTATGGGTTACTTACCCTTGTTCAGTCCACTGGTGCTCGGCTGCTGGCTGGCCCACAAACATGTTCTCATAGTCAGGAGTGGAGGGGCGGGGTGGCGTGGCCACTTGGGGCTTGGGGGTGCTCCGGCTGCCATACCGTGGTTGCAAGCCTAAACTGGGCTTGGGCCTATCCTGAGCAGGCCAGGGCTTGTCCAGGTCCCGGCTCCTGGCTCCTCGGCATCGCCAGAGTCTCCAGGCCAGCACGGGGCCAGCGATGGCAAGTCCGAGAAGCAGGCACCCACTGACTGCCACTGCCCCAATGGTTGCAGGGGCCAGGCCGGGGGCGCAGCTGACCTCCAGGAAGGCAGAGAGGTTGTGCTGGAAGCTGGTTGTGTCCCAGCAGAGCAGAGGCTTCTGGCCAGAGCAGTTGTCTCGCCGGACCTCGTGCCAGGACTCCAGGGCACAGCTGCAGTCAGCCCTCAGGTCAAGGTCACAGCGGGCAGCCAGCGCCCCATCCACACGGGATAGTGGGTTGTGTAGCACGTTCAGGACCTCAAGCTTCTGCAGGTGGGCAAAGAAGGTCAATGGAAGCTCTCGCAGGCCATTCCCAGACAGGTCAAGGAGAAGCACGTTGCTGGCCCGCAGAGACTGGTTGAGGGGCAGGCTCAGGCCACGGCCACTGAAATTCAGGCACGTGGCACTGAACTCCGTGTTCCAGTCCACATCCGTGGAGGGCATGGTGCATGACGGTTCCTGGCTGTCTGACTCCTGCAGCAGCAGCGGCAACAGCAGCGTCCATGCCAGGGTGCCCCCCATTCAAGCAACCTACATAGAGACACCGGAATCCTAGCCCTGACCTCAGCCCTGTGGTCGCCCTTGCCTCCACCTCTAGTGTTTATGATTATACCTTAGACCAATTCAAGCCGCTTCTGAAATGATACAACGCAGCCCCAGTCTGGTTGCCTCCTTTGGCTGCTGGGCTGCCTCAGTCTCCCCTTCTGGGAAATGGGTAGGTAACCCCAGTGCCTAGCGGGCTTCAAAGGCGAGGAAGAGACCCGGCCCAGTTAACCCCTTCTTCTAAGTCCTGAACATTTGGGGCGCCCTCGTTGGCCAGGACGGGACCCTATGCAAATAAGCGGTTGCCTCGGAAATGGCCCCGCCCCTTGATCCCGCTCCTAGTATCTCCCAGAACCGCGGGTCCTGGGAAGTCCTGGGATAGGGTGGAGTGGGGGCTGCTGAGAGGGACCTCCCAGGTCTGATTTGCAGTCCCTGCACAGGTGCAAGTTCTAGAGCCTCAGTCCTACCTTTTGGGTCCTACTGCCACGCTTTTGCCTCGGTGGTGCTGGAAAAGCGACGGCGCCCAGAGGCTGCGTCCTGGCCCACCTGGACACGGGGACCGCAACGGCCAGCACCCTCCGCAGCGCTGCTGGGGTCGCCGGCGTTCCTCTGGCTCTGCACCCAGCGACTCAGGGGGAAGAGGAACTGGTATCTGGGTGGAGTGCAGAGGGGAAGAATGAAGACAGAGATCCGCCCCCTTGCAGGGCCTCAAGGTTCTTATGAGAGGTGGATGGAGGGCAAGGGGGAGGGGTGGCCCAGGGTCCTGCTTCCCTCTTGCTAGAACCCAGTGACTTCATGTCCTCTATTAGCATCCCAACCGACAGCCACCTCATCAATTCGCTTCTCGATCTCAGCTCAGTTGGCTCCCAGCTCATGCAGTCATTTATTCATTCAACAAACATCACCCACGCTGGGCCCCCAAGAGGCCTCAGCCCTGACCAGGTCCTTAAGGAGCTATCTTAAGAGAGGACAGAGTTGGACATAGACACTCACAGTCCCATGCAGTCAAGGAAGGTCCAGAGGGAAAGACTGGGTCCTGGAAGGCTTCCTGGAGGAGGAGGCATTACAGATGGGGCTTCAACACATGAGTAGGAGTTCACCAAGATTCCTCAAACCTATAATTGGCTCTCCAAGCTCCTCCAAGCCCCTCCCACTGTGTTCTTGCACAATGGCACCTCTGTGCTGGAGGGGACAGTGAGGAGGGCTCCCAGCAGCTTGAGAAAATGTAGCTGGCTGCGATAGCATGGTTAGGAGTGGAGAGGATAGAAGAAATTGGTGGCAGGGGAAGAGGTCTATGTGGAGCCAAGGCAGGTGTGTGGGCAGAGGGGCACTGGCTCAAGAAGTCCCTCTGGAGTGAACCTGGTGTCTGGGGTGGGCAACGTGGGGAGGAGGCTGAGGTTCCAGAAGCAGATGGGGGCCTGAGGCAGACTGGAGGGGTAGTAGTGACAAAAGTGATACTGAGGAGGGGTGGCCTGGGAGAAGGTCTCACCTGAACCTGGTGTCAGACGGACCAGGTTCCAACCTATGCCAGCCCCTGACTCACTGTGCCACCTTAACTGTATGTGCCACCATGTCCACAGCTGTCAAATGCACAGAGGCTTCTCCAGGATCTGGGAGGGTGGGAGTCCACTCCCCCACGTTTTCCCCTCTCCTTAGCCTCTGTCCTTCCCATCACCAAACTCCGAGAAATGGTCAAAGGCTTTGAACCAAGACATTGAAGAAAACGCTGGAAACTGCTCTTCAACATGTCCAGAGATGCTCATTCTTGCCAGGTGCAGTGGCTCACGCCTGTAATCCCAACACTTTGGGAGGCTGAAGTGAACAGATCGCTTGAGCCCAGGAGTTCAAGACCAGCCTGGCCATCATGGTGAAACAACATCTCTACTTTAAAATATACAAAAATTAGCCAGGTGTGGTGGTATGTGCCTGTAGACCCACCTACTCGGGAGGCTGAGGCAGGAGAATCATTTGAACCCAGGAGGCGGAGGCGGAGGCGGAGGCGGAGGCTGCGGTGAGCTGAGATCAGTCCACTCCATTCCAGCCTGGGCAACAGAGTGAGACCTGTCTCAAAAAAAAAAAAAGTTCACGCTTAATAAGAAAACTGCAAATTACAAACTGTTTGTCTTCACCAATCAAACTGGCAAAAATCCAACAGTGCAATGACATTCTGTGCCAGCCAGGCTATGGGGTACATCCATGGTGTAGCATTGGTGGAGGGCAGCCTGACACAGGCCACCAGAATGATAAACTCATGTGTCTGCTGACACAGCAAGTTCACTTCTGGGAATCCCTGCCTGAATATTTGCATGTTTGCAGTGTGAACTGACTAATGAATAAAAAAAAAAACGTGGCTCAGCCCAGGCATGGTGGCTCACGCCTGTAATCCCAGCACTTTGGGAGGCCAAGGTGGGCAGATCACAAGGTCAGGAGTTCGAGACCAGCCTGGTCGACATGATGAAACCCCATCTCCACTAAAAATACAAAAATTAGCTGGGCATGGTTGGTGGCACGTGGTTGTAATCCCAGCTACTCGGGAGGCTAAGGCAGGAGAATCGCTTGAACCCAGGAGGCAGAGGTTGCAATGAGCCGAGATCGTGCCACAGCACTCCAGCTTGGGCATTAGAGCGAGACTCCGTCTCAATAATAATAATAATATTAATAATTAAAAATTAGCTGGGCATGGTGGCTTCAGCCTGTAGTTCCAGCTACTTCAGAGGCTGAGGTGGGAGGATCCCTTGAACCCAGAAGGTTGTGACTGCAGTGAGCCGTGATTGTGCCACTCCACTCCAGTCTATGCAGCAGAGCAAGACCCCATCTCTAAAAAATAATTTAAAATAAATGGCTGGGCCGGGCGCGGTGGCTCATGCCTGTAATCCCAGCACTTTGGGAAGCTGAGGCGGGCAGATTACAAGGTCAGGAGATTGAGACCATCCTGGCCAACATTGTGAAACCCTGTCTTTACCAAAAATACAAAAAATTAGCTGGGCGTGGTGGCATGTACTTGTAATCCCAGCTCCTTGGGAGGCTGAGGCAGGAGAATTACTTGAACCAGGGAGCTGGAGGTTGCAGTGAGCCGAGCGTGCCATAGCACTCTAGCCTGGTGACAGAGTGAGACTTCGTAAAAAAAAAAAAAGAGAGCGAGAGAGAAGGCAAAAAGATGCTCCAAGCTCAAAATGATTCACTGCAGCGTTGTTTGTTACATGAAAAAAAAAAAAAAATGGGCCAGGCACAGTGAGTCATGCCTGTAATCCCAGCACTTTGGGAGGCCAAGGTAGGAGAATTGCTTGAGTCCAGGAGTTCAAGACTAGCCTGGGCAACATGGTGAAACCCCATCTCTACCAAAAAAAAAATATATATACACACACACACACACACACACACACACACACACACACACACAAATTAGCTGGGAGTGGTGGCATGTCCTTGTAGTTCCAGCTACTCGGGAAGCTAAAGCAGGAGGATCACTTGAGTCTGGGAGACAGAGGTTGCAGTGAGCCGAAATCGTGTCACTGCACTCCAGCCTGGGGTGACAGAGTGCAGAGTGATACTCTGCCTCAAAAAGAAGGAAAAAAAAAAAAAAGGAAATAACTCTTAAAGGATTGGGTACATCAATAACAGTTCATCCATCCTGGTGTGCCACAGAGTTTGAAAATGAAATTATAGATCTCTATGAACCTATAAGGAAAGACTCATTCATTTCCTCTGCAGCCTTTATGAAGTTCCTGTTGTATACCTGGTACTATGAACTACAGACACAGCAGTGAATAAAACAGACAAAAATCCTGCCCCCACCACCATCCCAGGACTCTCACTGTAGTTGGGGAAACAGACGACAGGCAGAATCCATCAAGAAAATATATCAACTACAGGTGGTGGGAATGCTGCAAAGAAAAATAAGGGCCGGAAATGAGATGGGGAAACTTTTTTTTTTTTTTTTTGAGACGGAGTTTCGCTCTTGTTGCCCAGGCTGGAGTGCAGTGGCGCTATCTCGGCTCTCTGCAACCTCCGCCTCCCGGGTTCAAGTGATTCTCCTGCCTCCGCCTCCCGAGTAGCTGGGATTACGGGTGCATGGCACCACGCCCGGCTAACTTTTTGTATTTTTAGTAGAGACGGCATTTCACCATGTTGGCCAGGCTGGTCACACACTCCTGACCTCAGGTGATCCACCCGCCTTGGCCTTCCAAAGTGCTGGGATTACAGGTGTGAGCTACTGGGCCTGGCTGCAGAAGCAACTTTTTAATGGGATGATCAAGGAATCCCTTAGGGAGTGAGAAGGAGGGGATGTGGGGAACAGCATCCAGGAGTGGGAATAGCATGTGCAAAGCCCCCGTGGTGGAAGCAGCCCTGGGTAGAGAGCAGATGTCTCCAAGTGTTTCTTCAGGCTGCTATAACAAATACGCCATAAACTGAGGTAGCTTATGAACAACAGAAATTTATTTCTCACCGTTCCAGAAGCTGGGAAGTCCAAGATCAAGGCACCAACAGATTCACTTCCTAGTTTGCAGATGACCGTCTTCTCACTGTGTCCTCAGTAGGCAGCAGAGGGAGCAGGGGAGCTCTTGGGGCCTCTTTTATGAGGAGCAGAGGGATGGAGGAGCCCAGCCAGCAGTGAGCCTCATGCAGCTGCACGTCCTCCACGCCCAGGGAAGCCACAGGGGGAGTCTAGTTGGGAGGCGTCTTAGAAAAGAAGGAAATGAAGAAATGAGGAAGTGCTAGACCCGAGGCTGCAGGTGGTGGTGGACAGGCAGGTCTGAGGTCTGGGATAGTGAGTTTTGGAGGTGGGTCTGGGGAAGCTGGGGTCCTTGAAGTCCAACAGTTTGAGGACGGGGGGGTTTCTGAGATTTGGGGGCTCTGAGGTCTAGGGATCCAGGGATCTGAGAGTCCTGGAATCTAAGGGTCCTGGAGTCTGGGGGACCTGAAGTCTGGGAATCCAGAGGTTTGGGAGTCCTAGGATCTAGGGGTCTTGGAATATGGGGGTTTGTTGGGGGGGTTCTGGGGTCCAGGGGTCTGGGGATCCAGGGGTCTGGGAATCTTGGGGTCTGGGGGTCCTGGGGCCTGAGGGTCCTGGGGTCTAGGGATCCAGAGGTCTGGGAATCCTGGGATCTGGGGTCCTGGG
>NW_016806979.1:5813561-5825597 GCF_001698545.2 Rhinopithecus bieti | reverse complement strand
AGAGGTCTGGGGTTCCTGGGATCTGGGGGTCCTGGGGTCTGGGGATCCTGGGGCCTGGGGATCCAGAGGTCTGGGAATCTTGGGGTTTGGGGGTCCTGGGGCCTGAGGGTCCTGGGGTCTAGGGATCCAGAGGTCTGCGGGTCCTGGGATCTGGGGGTCCTGGGGTCTGTGGGTGCTGGGGTCTGTGGGTGCTGGGGCCTGGGGATCCAGAGGCCTGGGAATCTTGGGGTTTGGGGGTCCTGGGGTCTGAGGGTCCTGGGGTCTAGAGATCCAGAGGTCTGGGGGTCCTGAAATCTGGGGGTCCTGGGGTCTGGGGATCCTGGGGTCTGGGGATTCAGAGGTCTGGGAGTCTTAGGGTCTGGGGCCCCTGGGGTCTGGGCCTTCCTGACATAGCCCCAGCTGGCTACACCCAGGTTTCTGGGAAAGGGGACAGCTCAAGACTCCACTGGCCCTCTCCCTGGCTGAAGGGAGCCTGGAACTTTCGGAGGCCACCTCCCTGTGGTCCCTCTGCTGCCCCCCAATGTACCTGAAGCCGTCCCAGGCTTAAGTCCCAGGCAGGGCCAGCCAGTCTGCACAAACACCTCCAGGCAGCCGCCAGAGACGGCCCCAGACAGACACCAGTCTGCCCCCCGGGATACCCAGAGATGCCAAGAGACGCTCAGACACACTTGGGGACTACCATCGGCATGCAGAGACACCTAGGAACACTCAGAAAGGCCCAGGGATGCCCAGAAAAGCTCAGAGACCCCCAAGAACCTCATAGACATTTAGAGACCTTCAGAGACTCCCAAAGACCCTCAGAGATCCCCAGAGATTTTCAGAGACATTCAGAGACATCTGGGCTGGGCTGGGTGGCTCACGCCTATAATCCTAGCACTTTAGGAGGCTGAGGCGGGTAGATCACCTAAGGTCAGGAGTTTGCAACCAGCCTGGCCAACATGGTGAAATGCTATCTCTACTAAAAATACAAAAATTAGCCAGGCATGATGGCGCACACCTATAATTCCAGCTACTCGGGAGGCTGAGGCAGTAGAATCACTTGAACCCAGGAGGCAGAGGTTGTAGTGAGCTGAGATTGTGCCACTGCACTCCAGCCTGGGTGACAGAGCAAGACTCCATCTCAAAACAAAAAAAAAAAAAAAAAAAGAAAGATAAATATTCAGAGACATCGAGACCATACAGAGATCTTCACAGACCCTAGAGATGTTCTGGAAAGCCCAGAGGCCCCCGTCCAAGAAACAAACATGGAGAGCCAGGCAAGAAGCTCCCTGGAGCGGCCCCGCCTCAATTCAAACCCATCACCACATTCACCCAACACCCTCAGGTCCTCAGAGCCCACCCTGAGGTGCGTGATGCCAGAGCCCCTCCAGGCCTCAGCTGCCCCAAGATCCCCCAGTCTAGGGAGTGGGGCAGCCATGGATGCCTGGCCCTGTGGGGTCAGATCAGGCTGGAGTAGGGTCAAGGGCTGCCCTCCCATTTCCCCAATCACCTGCACAGACCCCAAATCTCCCACCCCAGCCTCCTCCTTCCTGGTTTTCTGCCACCTCCATCCTCTCTGTGACAGCCATGGTGGCAGAGCAGGAGGGTTTAAAAACTCTCCCCCAGGCCAGGTGTGGTGGCTCATGCCTGTAATCCCAGCACTTTGGGAGGCCGAGTTGGGAGGATCGCTTGAGCCCAGGAGTTCGAAACCAGCCTGGGCGACATAGTGACCCTGTCTCTACAAAACAAAACAAAATTCTTTTTGAGACAAGGTCGCTGTCCGACACCCAAGCTGGAGTGCAGTGCCAAACTCATTGCGCACTGCATCCTCGGCCTCCAGGACTCGGGTGATCCTCCCACCTCAGCCTCCGGAGTAGCTGGGTCTGCAGGCACGCGTCACCATGCCCGGCTAATTATTTGTATTATTTTAAGAGATAGGGTTGGCCAGGTGTGGTGGCTCATGCCTGTAATCCCAGCACTTTGGGAGGCCGAGGCGGGCAGATCACAAGGTCAGGAGATGGAGACCATCCTGGCTAACAAACACGGTGAAACCCCATCTCTACTAAAAATACAAAAAATTAGCCGGACGTGGTGGCAGGCGCCTGTAGTCCCAGCTACTCCGGAGGCTGAGGCAGAAGAATGGCGTGAACCCGGGAGGCTGAGCTTGCAGTGAGCCAAGATCGCACCACTGCACTCCAGCCTGGGCAACAGAGCAAGACTCAGTCTTAAAAAAAAGAAAAAGAGAGATGGGGTTTTGCCATGTTGCCCAGGCAGGTCTCAAACTCCTGGGCTCAAATGATCCTCCTTGCCTCGGCCTACCAAAGTGTTGGGATTACAGGCATGAGCGACTGTACCAGGCCAAAAACTTTATTTATTTGTTTATTTATTTATTTAGAGACAGGGTCTGGCTCTGTCACCCAGGCTGGAGTACAGTGGTGCAATCTCGGCTCACTGCAACCTTCCCTTCTCGGGTTCGAGTGACTGTCGTGCCTCAGCCTCCCGAGAAGCTGAGATTATAGGTGTGCGCCACCATGCCCAGCTATTATTATTATTATCATTATTCTTATTTGTAGAGATGGGGTTTTGCAGTGTTAGCCAGGCTGGTCTCAAATTCCTGGCCTCAAATGATCTGCCCACCTCGGCCTCCCAAAGTATTGGGATTACGGGCATGAGCCACCGTGCACTGCCTTAAAATTTTTTTTTAATTAGCCAGGCATGGTGGTGTGTGCCTGTAGTCCCAGCTACTCAGGAGTGAAGGGGGCCAACCCCTCCACACCTGTGAGTATTTGTCGTCAGGTGGATCGAGAGACTGAGAAAAGAAATAAGACACAGAGACAAAGGACAGAGAAAGAATGGTGGGCCCAGGGGACCAGCGCTCAGCATGGAGGACCCGCACCGGCACCGGTCTCTGAGTTTCCTCAGTATTTATTAATTACTATTTTCACTATCTCAGCAAGAGGAACGCGGCAGGAGAGCAGGGTGATAGTGGGGAGAAGGTCAGCAAGGAAACATGTGAGCAAAGGAATCTGTGTCACAAATAAGTTCAAGGGAAGGTACTACGCCTGGATGTACACATAGGCCAGATTTATGCTTCTCTCTACCCAAACATCTCAGTAGAGTGAAGAGTAACAGAGCAGCATTGCTGCCAACATGTCTCGCCTCCGGCCACAGGGCGGCTTTTCTACTATCTCAGAATTGAACAAATGTACAATTGGGTTTTATACCGAGACATGCAGCTCCCAGGGGCAGTCAGGAGAAAGAGGCCTTCCTCTTATCTCAACTGCAAGAGACCTTCCTCTTTTACTAATCCTCCTCAGCACAGACCCTTCACAGGTGTTGGGCTGGGGGACGGTCAGGTCCTTCCCATTCCAGGAGGCCATATTTCAGACCATCACATGGGGAGAAACTTTGGACGATACCCGGCTTTCCAGGGCAGAGGTCCCTGCGGCTTTCCGCAGTGCATTGTGCCCCTGGTTTATCGAGATTGAGAATGGCGATGACTTTTACCAAGCATACTGCCTGTAAACATTTTGTTAACAAGGCACATCCTGTATAGCCCTAGATCCCTTAAACCTTGATTCCATACAACCCATGTTTCTGTGAGCTCAAGGTTGGGGCAAAGTTACAGATTAACAGCATCTCAAGGCAAAGCACTTTTTCAGAGTACAGGTCAAAATGGAGTTTCTTATGTCTTCCCTTTCTACATAGACACAGTAACAGTCTGATCTCTCTTTCTTTTCCCCATAGGGAGGCTGAGGTGGGAGGATCCATTGGGCCCAGGAAGTCAAGGCTGTAGTGAGCCATGATCATGCCACTGCACTCCAGCCTGGGCCACAGAGAGAGACCCTGTGTCTAAACATATATATATATATACACACACACACACACACTCCACCTGCAGGTCCCCTGCTGGTGGAATCCAGTCTCCCCCAGAAGAATGGGGAGGGCTGAGCCAAGCAACAGAGGCCCTCAACAAGGCTTGAGAGTCTGGAGGGGTCTGAGGGGCTCTAGAGCCAGTGGTCAGGAACAGAAGTAGGTGTAATGACCACAAGGTTGGGTCAGGGAGGACTTAAGGGCACAGCTGGAATGTGGACTGACACGGACATCATGGACCTGTATGCATTCATTCATCAAATGATGATTGAGGCCGGCTCAGATGCTTCAAAGCTGTGTGACCTAGGACCTGCACCTCAACCTCTCTGTGCCTTAGCTGCCTCCTCTGTATTTTTATTTTTTTTTATGTTTTTTTTTTTTTGAGACAGAGTCTCGCTCTATCACCTAGGCTGGAGTGTAGTGGCATGAACTTGACTCACAGCAACCTCTGTCTCCCAGATTCAAGCGATTCTCGTGACTCAACTTCCCAAGTAGCTGGGATTGCAGACACACACCACCACGCCCGGCTAATTTTTGTATTTTTAGTAGAGACGGGGTTTCACCATGCTGGCCAGGCTGGTCTCGAACTCCTGACCTCAAGTGATCCTCCCACCTTGGCCTCCCAAAGTACTGGGATTACAGGCGTAAGACACAGCTCCCAGCCCAAAGCATGACTTTTTAATAACATGAGAAGACCTTATTTAAGGTCACATGGCCTTGTTGGTTATAGTAATTTTTGTTTGGTTTGGTTTGGTTTTTTGACACAGCGTCTGGCTCAGTCACCCAGCATGGGGTGCAGTGGTGCAATCATGGCTCACTGCAGCCTGTACCTCCTTGGCTCAAGTGATCCTCCTACCTCAGCCTTCCAAGTAGCTGGGATTACAGGTGCACGCCACCACACCTGGCTAATTTTTCTCTTTTTGTGGTAGAGACAGAATTTCGCCACGTTGCCCAGACTGGTCTCAAACTCCTGGGCTCAAGCAACCCTCCAGCCTTGGCCTGCCAGAGTGCTAGGACTACAGGCATGAGCCACCGTGCCCGCCCCGCTGGTTCTAGTAAAATTTTAAAAGCCACTGAATAGCTTTGGGAGAGTCGTGGGGAAATAAAACGTGGCATGAAGGCAGCCATGATTGGCCAAGCATGTCCCACCTGCAAGGCTTGCATTTCTTGGCTGACAGTTGCTCTGACCACGGAAGGCCACGTCACTGGGCCACACGGCTCTCTGGAGAGCAGTCCTCAACCACAGACGGAAGGAGAGTTGGCTGTAAATACCTCCGCTTCCTCCACCCTCAGGTAGGACAACAGAAGCACCTCTTCTGTGCTGTCTCCCTGAGAAAGGACCCATTCCTGGTTGCTTATGTTGAACCTGCTCGCTGGCGCCCCCTGCAGGGCTCCCCTTCCCTTCCTGCCTCTTTACCCCTCAGGAGGGCTTCTGGGATCACCTCTCAGATAACTATGCCCCTGAATTGAGTCTTAGAGTCTCCTTCACTAAGCCACCAATTTTGTTTTGTTTTGTTTTTTTGTTTTTTGGTGAGATGGCATCCCGCTCTTATCTCCCAGGCTGGTGTGCAGTGCCACCATCACGGCTCACTGCAACCCCCAGGTTCAAGCAATTCTCCTGCCTCAGTCTCCTGAGTAGCTGGGATTACAGGCATGTGCCACCATGCCCAGATAATTTTTGTATTTTTAATAGAGACGGGGTTTCACCATGTTGGCCAGGCTGGTCTCCAACCTGATCTCAAGTGATCTGCCCGCCTTGGCCTCCCAAAGTGCTGGGATTACAGTCGTGAGCCACCGTTCCTGGCCCAAGCCACCAAATTAAGAGAGTTATTTTTGTTTTATTTTTTCTTTCTTTCACTGCACTCAGTCACTCAGGCTGGAGTGCAGTGGCGCGATCTCAGCTCACTGCAACCTCCACCTCCTGGGCTCAAGTGATCCTCCTGGCGCAGTCTCCCATGTAGCGGGGACCACAGGTGTGGGCCACCACACTTGGCTAATTGTGTGATTTTTTTGTAGAGATGAGGGTCTTGCTATGTTTCACAGGCTGGTCTCAAACTCCTGGCCTCAAACGATCCTCCTGTCTTACCCTCCCAAAGTGCTGGAGTTACAGGTGTGAGCCAACATGCCTGGCCTAAGTCAGCAAATTATAAAGGAGATTAGGCAGTAATAGTGCTGCAGTGCTGCTCTGCCTATGGAATGCTCATTCTTTCTTTTCTTTTTTTTTTTTTTTTGAGACGGAATCTCGCTGTGTCACCCAGGCTGGAGTGCAGTGCAATGATGCCATCTCGGCTCACTGCAACCTCCGCCTCCCGGGTTCAAGAGATTCTCTCGTCTCAGCCTTCTGAGTAGCTGGGATTACATGTGTGCCACCTCGACTGGCTAATTTTTTGTAATTTTAGTACAGATAGGGTTTCACCATGTTGCCCGTCTGGTCTTGAACTCCTCAGCTCAGGCAATCTGCCTGCCTCGGCCTCCCCAAGTGCTGGGATTACAGGCGTGAGCCATGGCAACCAGCTGTAGTCATTCTTTTATTATTTTACTTTCTTTTTTTTTTTTTGAGATGGAGTCTTGTTCTGTCGCCCAGGCTGGAGTGCAGTGGCCGGATCTCAGCTCACTGCAAGCTCCCCTCCCGGGTTCACGCCATTCTCCGGCCTCAGCCTCCCGAGTAGCTGGGAATACGGGCGCCCGCCACCTCGCGCGGCTAGTTTTTTGTATTTTTTAGTAGAGACGGGGTTTCACCGTGTTAGCCAGGATGGTCTCGATCTCCTGACCTCGTGATCCACCCGTCTCGGCCTCCCAAAGTGCTGGGATTACAGGCTTGAGCCACCGTGCCTGGCAATTTTACTTTCTTAATAAACTTGATTTCATTTTTAAAAAGTGCCATGGCCAAAAATTAGAGTCAAGGGGACTGGGAGAGTAGGGTGGGGTGATTTCAAAGTTTTTTCTTGTTTTGAGACAGAGTCTTGCTCTGTCACCCAGGCTGGGGTGAGTGGCACAATCATGGCTCCACCACACCCAGCTAATTTTTTATTTTTTGTAGAGACAAAAGGTCTCACTATGTTGCCCAGGCTGGCCTTAAGTTGCTACCCTCACATGATCCTCCCTCCTTGGCCTCCCAATTGCTGAGATTACAGGCATGAGCCACCGTGCCTGGCCTGGTTCAGTTTTTTTTGTTTTTGTTTTTGTTTTTCGTTTTTTGTTTGAGTCTGAGTCTCGCTCTGTCATCCAGGCTGGAGTGCAGTGGCTCAATCTCCGCTCACTGAAATCTCTGTCTCTCAGGTTCAAGCGATTCTCCTGCCTCAGCCGCCTGAGTAGCTGGAAATACAGGTGCATGACACCACACCTGGCTAATTTTTGTATTTTTAGTAGAGACGGGGTTTCACCATGTTGGCCAGGCTGGTGTTGAATTCCTGACCTCAAGTGATCCGCCCACCTCGGCCTCCCAAAGTGCTGGGATTACAGGCGTGAGTCAGCGCGCCCAGCCTGGTTCAGTTTTAAACAGGCTAGTGAAAGAAGGCCTCTCTAGAAAAAAACATGGACAAACAAGAAAAAAAAATGTGCAGGGGGGAGTTCAAAATGGGGACAGGATTTTTGGGGGTGTGATGTGACTGGGTGATGTTTTCTATATTTGCCTCCTCCTTGCCATGAAATAATTCAATACAGAAATACGTAGATATACATCTGTAAGCCGACCTGGGAGCAAGGGCAAGGTCAAGAGAGGCAGACTAGATTCCACCCCGGACACTTGGGGTCCTTAGCTCAGGGAGGCTTCAAGGGGGTGCTGGGGCAGGACCTGCTGGAACTCTCGGGAGTTGCTACATTGAGTCTCTGCTGCCCTCAAGTGGTTATACTCGGAACCGCAGGTGCTGGCTCCCTTGGCAAAGGCAGGCAACTCCCTAGGCCACAGAGAGGAGTTCAGCACAGAGAGGACATTGATAATCTTTAGTCCATTTGCTCAGCAACAAATAGTTGTTGAGCACCTACTGTATGCCAGAAAGTGTTATAAGCACTAGGGGCACAGCCCTGAACAAAACATACAAATTTTGGCCGGGCGCAGTGGCTCACACCTGTAATCCCAGCACTTTGGGAGGCCAAGGCAGGTGGATCACCTGAGGTCAGGAGTTTGAGACCAGCCTGGCCAGCATGGTGAAACCTTGTCTCTACTAAAAAAAAAAAAATACAAAAATTAGCCGGGCGTGGTGGCACACACCTGTAATCCCAGCTACTCGAAGGCTGAGGCAGGAGAATCGCTTGAACCCGCGAGGGGAAGGTTGCAGTGAGTTGAGATTGCGCCACTGCACTCCAGCCTGGGCGACAGAGTGAGACTTCATCTCAAAGAAAAAAAAAAAGTATCCAGGAAGATCCAACAAGGTAATATAATCCAAACGGACGTTTGGGGGCCTCTCTGAGGGTGTGTCACTGGAGCTGAAGCCTGAAGGATGAAGAGAAGCTGGCCATGGTGTACAGTTGTAGAAAGGGTATCCTGGCCAGGAGAAAACCCCGTGCAAAGGCCCTGGGGTGGGATGACCTGGATGCCTTTAACATAATCATGTCAAAACATGCTCAATGTCAGGTACTTAGCAAGTGTGGACTCTGTGGTGTTGTTAAGCCAAAGGGAAGAAAAGACCCGAGAGGGATGGACCTTAGGGTACCACAGGAAATCTTTCTTCCACCAATAAGAAGAGAGGCTGAATCTGGGCACAGTGGCATGCATCTGCAGTCCCAGCTACTTGAGAGGCTGAGGCGAGAGGATCGCTTGAGGCCAGGAGTTCAAGACCAGCCTGGGAAACAAAGTCAGACTGTCAGACTCCCCCACACACACACACAAAATAAAATTAGCTGGGCTTGGTGGTGCGTGTCTGTTGTCCCAGCTACCCGGGAGGCTGAGCTGTGAGGATCACTTGAGCTCAGAAGTTTGAGGCTGCAGTGAGCTGTGACTGTGCCACTGCACTCCAGCCTGGGTGACAGAGTGAGACCCTGTCTCTAAAAAAGGAGGAGGAGGAGGGCTGGGCGCGGTGGCTCACGCCTGTAATCCCAGCACTTTGGAGGGCTGAGGTGGGTGGATCATTAGATCAGGAGGTCAAGACAAGCCTGGCCAAGATGGTGAAACCCTGTCTCTACTAAAAATACAAAAATCAGCAGAGTGTGGTGGCAGGCGCCTATAAGCCCAGCTATTCGGGAGGCTGAGTCAGAGAATTGCTTGAACCTGGGAAGCGGAGGTTTGCAGTGAGTTGAGATCACACCACTGCATTCCAGCCTGGGCAAGAGAATGAGATTCTGCCTCAAAAAAAAAAAAAAAAAAAGGAGGAGGAGGCAGGCAGAGGCTGGCATTCTAGAGAGATGAGGTGAGGGATGGGCATTGCCAGGGTACCTCGAAGTCAGACCTGGTGCCTCCACTCCCTGCTGTGCGTCCCCAGGCAAGTTGCTTTGCTGCTCTGAACCTTTCTCAGACATAGGTGAGGTGCCACCTATGGGTCTCTCACAGGACACCCTTGATGCCGTGATGAGCCTCAGTTTTCCCCATCTGTAACATGGGGAGAATGCCTGTGGTCCTAGCTACTTGGGAGGCCAAGGTGGGAGGACTGCTTAAGCCCGGGAGGTGGAGGCTGCGAAGGCAACTGGTTGAGGTTCAGCGAAAGCACTGAAGCAGAGCGCTGGGTGCATAGTGGGACTTTCAGTAACTGGCTCTGAGTTGAGGATTCAAGGCCATGTGGGATCAGGTGGGGTGAGGGGGTACCTGGGAGGTGACCCCAGGAAGCTCCTGGTAGGGAATGGGACGTGAGACAGGAAGGGAAGGAGCTCTACAGGGGACACCAACTGCCAACAGACATGACACATATGGATGAGTGGCGCTCAGACCCACCTGGGACAGCTGGGGGACAGTGTAGACGCTCATCTCAGAGGGGTCCCACTCAGGGGCAAGGAGCGTGGGGTGTTTTGGGTTTGGGTTTTTTTTTTTTTTTGACAGAATTTTGGTCTTTTTGATCTTGTTGTGGAAGTGGGGGAGGGAGGACAGACCTGAGGGCGGGAGGTTGTAGGTTCAGCAGAGGCTCCTCGGCCAGGAGTGCAGTGGCACAATCTCAGTTCACTGTAACCTCCACCTCCCGAGTTCAAGTGATTCTCCTGTCTCAGTCTCCTGAATAGCTGGGATTACAGGCATGACCACCATGCCTGGTTAATTTTTTGTGATTTTAGTAGAGATGGGGTTTCACCATGTTGGCCAGGACGGTCTCAAACTCCTGACCCCAGGTGATCCACCCGCCTTGGCCTCCCAAAGTGCTGGGATTACAGGTGTGATCCACCACACCCGGACTTGTGGGGTGTTTATTTACCCCCAACCTCAGTTTGATTTCCCAGAAAACAGACCCAGGATGGCACACTGAGAATGTGGGGTACATGGGTATCCAGCCATGGGAGCTGGGGAAGGGCCCTGCAGGGGGCGCCCAGGAGCAGGGGAGGTCGTGAGAAACGAAGCTCAGTCCTGTCGGAGACCTTAGGGAGACTGGCATGCCCTTAGAAAGGGCATTCCCAGGGCAGGCGCGGTGGCTCACACCTGTAATCCCAGAACTTTGGGAGGCCGAGGTGGGCGGATCGCCTTAAGTCAGGAGTTCAAGACCAGCCTGGCCAGCATGGTGAAACCTTATCTCTACCAAAAATACAAAAATTAGCCGGGCGTGGTGGCAGGGGCCTGTAATCCCAGCTATTCGGGAAGCTGAGGCAGGAGAATCGCTTGAACCTGGGAGGCGGAACTTGCAGCGAGCAGAGATTGTGCCACTGCATTTCAGCCTGAGGGACAGTGTGAGACTCCGTCTCAAAAAAAAAAAAAAAAGAAAAGAAAAAGAAAGAAAGGGTATTCCCTTGGCCAGAGAAAGCTGCAGGTGAGGAGAAGCAGAGGCTGGAGGTGGGGAGTGCAGCCACGTGGTTAGGCCCAGGGTGGCCTGCAGCCAGCGTGCACCCGGAGCTACCAGCAGCTGCTACAGACCCTCCTCCCAGACCTGGGATTTCCAAGAGACACCTTGAGTCTCCCAGACCAGACAGGGTACTGGAGGCACTCCGATGGGTGGGGTATCACCTATAGGTCGCTCACATGACATCCTTGGTTCCTTTACAAGCCTCAGTTTCCCCATCTGTAACATGGGGAGAAGAAATGATGGCTGAGAGTGGTGGCACACGCGTTTGGTCCCAGCTACTCAGAAGGCTGAGGTGGGAGGATCACTTAAGCCCGGAGGCTGAGGCTGCAGTGAGCTGTGATTGTGCCACTGCACTCCAGCCTGGGTGACAGAGTGAGACCCCCATCTCTAAAAAGAAAACTTAGAGATGCTGCCTCCTTCTTTGGTCTGGCAGGAGGATGTTACCAGATGATTGAAGCTGGATGCACCAGTTCCCAAGAGTTGGTTTGACTCTGGAGTTCGAGTGCAGGGCAGAGGGGTGGGGCTTTGATATGTGGCCAGTGGGAGCCACAGAAGGTGCTAGAAGCACAGCAGTGTACCGGCTTTGGTTAAGCTTTGTGGAGGACGGACATGGGAGTGGGAAGTTGTAGGTTTGGCAGAGGCTCCTCAGTCAGGCCCTCCTGTATCCCTTCTGTCACCCGGAGTCCCTTGCAGCCCTGTGGGATTGGTGGCATGACCCAATGGCTTGGAGGGGTCACTGAAGTTCAGCTGGTCTCCCAGTCAAGGCCACCCAGTGAGCCACAGCACAGCTGGGTTCAAACCCAGACCCAGAGTCTCTGTGAATTTCCGCCTCCGGGCAACTAGTCTTGGGGTGTAATCCCCATTTCAGAAACTAGCTGGCTGTCCAAGGAGGGAGGCTGTCTGAACACCCCTCTGCCCGTGCTGGCCACCCCTCAGCCTTCCTGGGTTGAAGGCCCAGCTCCTGGCCGGCGCGGTGGCTCACGACTGTAATCCCAGCTCTTTGGGAGGCCGAGGCGGGTGGATCATGAGATCAGGAGATTGAGACGATCCTAGCTAATACGGTGAAACCCCGTCTCTACTAAAAATACAAAAAATTAGTCGGGCGAGGTGGCGGGCGCCTGTGGTCGCAGCTACTCGGGAGGCTGAGGCAGGAGAATGGCCTGAACCCGGGAGGCGGAGCTTGCAGTGAGCTGAGATGGCGCCACAGCACTCCAGCCTGGGCGACAGGGTGAGACTCCGTCTCAGAAAAAAAAAAAAAAGAAGGCCCAGCTCC
>NW_016806979.1:5809956-5812961 GCF_001698545.2 Rhinopithecus bieti | reverse complement strand
CACCAGCTGCTGTGGCTGCTCCCACCCTGGTGTTGTTTGAGTTTTAATTTTTGTGTTGCATTTAGAAAATTACCCATAATTACAGCTTATGAGAGGAAACGGTCTCCTAACCCGGCTCCCAGCTGTGGCCACCTCCCACGCACGGCTGGGGAGGGGTTGCAGGGGCCGCCAGCCCCGGTCCTGGCCCCTCCCAGGGCCCCCCACTTTAATGAGAAGGAGGGAGGGAGGCCGCTTCCGCCACCTATGGAGAGTAAAAACCACCAGCAGGAAAACCCAACCCGGCCTCCTCTGCGGGAATCAGGAGTGCTCATGGGCCCCCCACTGCTGTGTCCTCAAGGAGACAGGACCCAGAGGAAGGCGGAGGCGGCCAACTGAGGACGGGATGCGTTATTTCATCTGAATACTGCCAAGTCCAACTAGGGACTGTGCGGAAACAGTCTTGTGGGGGCAGTGCCCAGGGAAGGCTTGGAGGAGGAGGAGGGAGAGGAAGAGGAGGAGGGAGAGGAGGAGGAAGAGGAGGAGTTGGCCTCCTCCACCAGGAGGACCAAGGAGGAACTCTTGGCCAAAGGAGGAGCCTCAGTAGGCCAGGCCAGAAGCCAGAGAAACAGCCTACCAGGCGGCAGGAACCGCTAGCGCAAAGGCTTGTGGGTGGGACTGTGCAGGGTGGATCCAGGGTGAGGGCAAAGTCGGCCCCTTCTTCCGGCAACCCCCTTGTCCTAAAAGCAGATTCTCCTTAGGGGCTCCTCCAGGCACAGGCCCTGATCCGTATTTAGGGGACATCTGTGGTGGGTGACTCACCACTGTCCACCCCAAGCAGCACAGACCCAGCCAAGGACCTGCCCTGGACCCCTGTCTACCTGAGCCCCTTACTGGGGCAACCTCCCTGCCCACTCTGTGCCACCTTGATCTCACTGGCAACCCCACGGAGCTTCTTAGATTTTTTTAATTTTTAGTAAGGGTCTTCCTCTGTCGCCCAGGCTGAAGTGCAGTGACACGATCACAGCTCACTGCAGCCTTCACCTGCTGGGTTCAAGCCATCCTCCCATCTGGGCCTCCTTAGTGCTGGGACTACAGGCACATGCTGCCACCACATGCGACCTCCCATGGAGCTTCTTAAAATCCCATCCACACCCTTCCATGGCTCCCTATTGCTCTTAGAAAAAAATCTCACCCCCTCCCCGCTGGGCGTGGTCTAGAAAAAAATCTCACCCCCTCCCCGCTGGGCGTGGTCTCGCTCTCTGCCTTCCCTGCCATCATCCCCCTCTTCTTCCCACTGCTCCCGCAACGGCTGCCTCCTGGCCCTGCCTCCAGCGCCTTCACCATGTGCCCACCTCAGGGCCTAAGCACTTGCTGTGACTACAGTCTGAATATTCCACTTCCAGGTCTTTAAAATCCACCCCCCCTCCCCGTTATTTTTCCTCCCCGCCCTGCCCGGCCTTCCCTTGGGTGAGGGGGCCCTTTCTGCAGGTTCTGCCCCCGCAAGGCGTGAACCCTGGTTGGGAGTGCGCGCGGCTCAGCCTCCCCGACGCCGCGTGGGACCCAGGGCCCGCTACCCTCGCACTTTCCCGCCGGCGCCCAGGCTGTGTTTGGAGATCCTTCCCAGTTGCCATGAGAACCGCGCTCCTCGCTCCCGCCCTCCGCGCCTCCCCCATCGCAACTCTCTGGGCCGCCGGCGCCTCCGCCTCCCTCTCTCCTTCCCTCCCTCCCTCCGCCTCCGCCCTCCCCCGGGAGCCCGGCCGACCCTGCCGTCGCCCGTCCTGTCACCAGGGGTCCCCACCCTCTTATGCACGTGGCACTCCCTGAAATTGCCCCAACTGACTCGCCAGCTTTTGACTGTCCACCTCCCCCATCAGATTCTGGGCTCTAAAAGGCAGCAACGTGTACCTGCTGGGTCTCCGGAGCCCAGCACACAGAAGGCGCTCAGTGCATGTTTAATGGGGAGAAGACTCACATTGGCCCAAGGAACCGTGGCTCACGGGGCGAGGGACCCCACCAGGGCACACGGGGCCCTGGTGAGCCACGGAGCTTTGGGAGATTAAATTGGGGGTGCCAGGAGAGGCATCTGCCGGGCCTGGGAGCCCCGATTGTCACCAAGGCTCTGTGTGACTTTGGGTGAGCCACACCCTCTCTGTGCTTCATTAGGAGTAGGCGCTGGGTGGGCAGTGGTGGGGGCTGTCATTAGGATGAGAGTGACCTAGACGCCGAAGCCCATGCTTCCCGTGGCCCCCCAGGCTCCGGGCCGTCGCCAGCCCGAGGCCCTGCGGAATTGTGCGAGCCCCTCCTTCCCGCAGCCGGGGCCCGGAGGCCCGCGGGAGAGGAAGCTGGGGGAGGGGGCGGCCGGCTGGACAGGAAGTGAGAAGGGCTGGCGTCCCCCCTCCCGCGCCGAGGCCCCTCGGGGAGGAGGCGGGGCTGGGGCCGGCCCTGCCCTTCCCTTCCTCTCCGCGGGTCTGGAGCCGCGGCGGCTCCCGACTTCCCGCCGGCCAGAAGGCTTGGGGTGGGGACGGAAGGGTTCTCACGTACTGGGGGGCCGGCCTCTATCGGGGAGGCATCTGGGGGTCAGCTGGCAGCGAGAGACGTCCGCACATTCACACACACACACACACACGAAACGTGAGCGCACAGCCACATACAGGTCCCAGGGAGCTGACGGCCCACCCACGCGCGGAGGCACACGCGTGCACATTCGGCACACATTTGTGCACACAACCTCACTGGGCGACTTGGCCCGACTCGGACCCATAACTGCCACCGCGCAGCCAGGGACAGTCGCCGAGACAGCGATCACTTATTGGGTGTTTGCCAGCTCCCCACGCACAAGGATGCACACGTGCACTCACACAGGAGCCGCGTGTTTGCACACACATAGAAAAAAAAAGGAATAGCCGTGGCAAACACAGGAACATCTAGACCTAGAGTCAACCGCACCGCCTTCCCGTACCCTGCCTGTCCACACACGACCCATTGGTACCCGGACACCCGTGCCCTGCGGGGGTCCCTGCCTCAGT
>NW_016806979.1:5772365-5808680 GCF_001698545.2 Rhinopithecus bieti | reverse complement strand
GGGGCGGGGCTCGGCGTCCGCGCTCTTCCGTGGGCTCTGGCGCGGGCGGGTACCGCGCGGGGCACGTGGGCGCGGGCGGCGGGGAGCGCGGAACCTGAGCGCGCTCGAGGGGTCCCGAGATTGGCGGGGCCGCGCGACCCCCGAGGGGCAAGAGATTGGCGGGGGGCGCGCAAGACCCCGAGGGGTCACCGGAGTTGAGGGGTGGCGGGCGACCCGAGGGGCGCTAGACGGGAGTGAACGGGTGAGACCCTAGCGGCTCCAGGGGTCGCGAGATTGGCGGGGGCGCGCGAAACCCGAGGGCGCGAGATTTGAGGGGGCGCGCGAGATCCCCGAGCGGGACTCGGGGGTCGCGAGGCCTCCCCTAGACGTGGGTGCCCGAGGCTGCGGACGCACGGTGATCGAGGTCGGCGAAGTTTTCCGGGACGAGCGAGAGTGTAGGCTCGGGGATCCCGGGCGCCTGGGGAAGACCTGGAGGGCGGCTGGAGGGGCGCGCGGCCACCTGTCTGCCCTGGCCCCAGCAGCTGTGTGGGGCCCCTGGGGAAGCCGCACGGTTCACAGTCCGGGGGCGGGTGGGGACGACGGAGCCCCTCTCTTGATACCACCGAAGAATGCATACTGAGGGCCCCTCTTTTCTGGGCGTGGGTACCAGGCGCTCTCAAGCTGGTAGGGGCAGGTTCCACCGTGCGGATGGAGGAAGGGTCGTAGTGGGGCTGAGGTGTCTCGGGGTCGGGAGGCAGCCGAGTGTGCTCTCCAGGTTGAGAGCATTTGAAAGGTGCCTGAAGCTGTGACCGTCCCGCAGGAAGGGCACGGGGCAGTTTGCAGTGTTAGTGAAATTGCCCAGAGGCCGGGCGTGGTGGCCCACACCTGCAATCCCAGCACTTTGGGAGGCTGAGGTGGTCGAGAGATCGAGACCATCCTGGCCAACATGGTGAAACCCTGTCTCTACTAAAAATAGAAAAATTAGCTGGGCGTGGGCGCCTGTAGTCCCAGCTACTGGGGAGGCTGGGGCAGAAGAATCTCTTGAACCCAGGACGCAGAGGTTGCGGTGAGCCGAGATCCCACCACTGCACTCCAGCCTGGCGACAGTCTGACTCTGTCTCAAAAAAAAAGAAAATTAAAAAAGTGCCCAGGAGGAGGGGAGTCTTGTCATAGCTGATGGGGGACTTGCAGGATCCTTGAAGTTGAGCCGCCTGGAGTGACCTGGGGTGTGGAACTGGCCACCCAAGCAGAGAGGAGGCTGGGTCAGCAGGGAGGGGTCCCATGAGGACCCGCCTTGAGGGCCAGGCCAGGAGTGAGGACTTGAATGTCTGGGTGCTGGAGAGGAGCCCCGGACGTTGGCTGAGTGTCCCCGTCCTACCTCTTCTGCCTAGGCTGACTTGGGATACCCCACCCCTCCACAAAGATGACTGTTCCCTCTGCTTAGCCTCTGGGTCATTTTGGAGAAGAGGCTGTTCTGGCCAGAAGGTGGTAGGCAAATGGCTGCACCATCGGGCCTCCCTTGTCTGTGTGCAGTTAAGAAGATGAGCTCCGTTTCCAAGCACCCTTAAACCCAAAGACTTCGAAACTGGCCTCTGGCTCCTGCTCAGGTTGGAAGCAGGAGGTGTCTGCTATGGTCGCCCCTGGACCCCTGGTCTGTCTCCTGTGTGTCTCCAGCCAGCTGCTGGCTCTGGAGGCGACCACCCACCCAGTGGGAATCAGGATCGTTCACTAGTTCAGCATATCTGCCCTGGGTGTCCCAGGGTGTGGCAATCGGGAAGGCAGGGTCTGGTCGGGATGGCAGGGTCAGTGACCCTGAAGAAGCCCCCACCCCAGCAGGAAGGCAGGTATCCAGTTACCTGGAGAAAGCAAAGTGGGTGATACATAGTGAAGGGTGAGGGGATGTCAGGTGGAGGGCACAGCAAGTGCAAAGGCCCTGAGGTGGGACCAGGAAAAGGAGCTGAGGCTGGGCCCAGGTGTAGGAAGAGGCAGCCTGCAAGAGTGCCAGATGGGCCACAGTTGGTTGTGTGTGCAGAAGTGTGCTCTGGCTCCCAGGTGGAGTGGGGCTTAGAGGGGTCAGGAACAGAGGCTGGGAGTCCCTGGGGATGTGGACACAGTTGTCTCAAAGACAGCTGGGGAGGCCGGGCATGGTGGCTCATGCCTATAATCATCCCAGCACTTTGGGAGGCTAAGGTGGGTGGATCACTTGACGTCAGGAGTTCAAGACCAGCCTGGCCAACATGATGAAACCCAGTCTCTACTAAAAATACAAAAATTAGCTGGGCGTGGTGGCGGGTGCCTGTAATCTCAGCTACTCTGGAGGCTGAGGTGAAAGGATCACTTGAAGCTGGGATGTAGAGGTTGCAGTGAGTTGAGATCGTGCCACTGCCCTCCAGCCTAGGTAACAGGGCAAGACTCCATCTCAAACAGAAAAAAAAAAAAACAAAAACGGTGAAAGAGAGCTGATGGCAGCCTGGACCCAAGTAAGAAGGAAGAAATTTCATAGGTTTGAGCTGGGAGTGGTAGGGTGAGGGGGTTAGCTGCATTCCTGGTCCCCTTTCCTTACTGTCCTCCCACGTCCCAACCTGCCCAGCAGAGGTGCTCTGGGGACACTGGTCTGGGGACTCAAGGCTCTCGGAAGTCCCTCAGCTGCCAGTGGGGAGGCTGCGAGGCCCATCTTTGGCCAGAGCCAGCCTGCGTGCTTCCATTTCACGGAGAGGGTCTCGTGTAAGTGTTGGTTTGGAGGTGAGGTTCCGCTATGAAAGAAAGCCTGGAAAACACCAGATGGCTGCATCCCCCCATTTCACCGAAAGGGACACCAGGGCCCTGGAGAGGAAGCCACCTGATGAGGACTCAGCTTCTCTGGCACAGGTGAGCTCTAAGAGGCAGCCCTAGGCCTCAGTTTCCTCATCTGAAATGTGGACGACCCGTCTTTCAGGATCTTTGC
The DNA here is from genome assembly GCF_001698545.2 of Rhinopithecus bieti. Lineage (NCBI taxonomy): Eukaryota > Metazoa > Chordata > Mammalia > Primates > Cercopithecidae > Rhinopithecus > Rhinopithecus bieti. Next base: position 5,805,757 of record NW_016806979.1, on the reverse strand, counting down.
AAGGACTGGGTAGGAGCCCGTAGGTGGAGCACCTACTGGTGCAGCCACTCGGCTCTCAGGAAGTATCCACCACAGGCGAGCCACTTCCTGCTTCTGGGCCTCGGTTTCCTCCTCTGTGAAATGGGGTGAAGGGGTCACACTGCTCCAAACCTTGATTCTGCAGCACTGCACTTTTCTTCCTGCACTGAGCCTCATGCCTCCTTCCTTCTCTCTCTGGCCCCAATCCTGAGCCCCTTCTGGCTGCCCTTGGAGCCTACAGGCCTCCCCGGCTCACGCTAGGTCTCGGCCAGCTGGCTCCAGGAAGGGACTGAGCACCTGGTGGGTGTTTGCCCTCGGGGGCTTGCAGCAGATGGTGGTGACTGCGGAGTGTGGGGGCAGCAGAGTGGGCCAAGGGAGGCTGGGGTCTGAATAGGCCACCCGCAAGAAGAGGGGGGTGTGTATATCCTTCAACACTCAAGCGCTGCCAGGCAGGTTGAGAAGAGGTCCATGAATCACAGCCATGGTTGGTGTCGCCTGGCAGCCCATGGGTTTCTCCCAGGCTTGATTTTGAGCCGGCACATGGATGCCGGTGGCTTGTTCATCAGCCTGGCAGGAAAGCCAGGGATGGGATTCACAATTGGACGTGGTCATTTTGGCCCCTGGCTGGAAATGGCTATGAGGGGCAGGTGTGGAGGGTAGTAAGGAGAGGCTGCCACTTTGCCAAGAAGCTGCCAAAGGCCCGGCCTTTAGGGTTGGCACAGGAGGGAGGATGGCAAGGGTTGGAGGGTCCCTTTGGGGACAGCAGTGAGACCTGGTGACGGATGGCACGGTGACAGAAAGCCGTAAGTGGCAGGTGTCTCCTGTCCCAGCAGCGTCTGTGTTCAGGAGGGCGCTGAGCAGAGAGTACCCATTGTACCCATTCTCGGTAATTATGGTAACTCGCGTCATTATGGAGGTAGCTGTGGTATATTTCAGGCCACTAGGCGCTAGCTAGCACCCCATCCTGCCTCTGCTTCCCTGTGTAGCTTCATGCTCGCTCCAGGTCCAGGCGCCCCATGTCCTCCGGGTCTTGTGTTCTTTCTGCAGGGAGGGCTGCCTGCTGCTCTTCCGGGTGCCTCCCCATGGTCCTTTCTGGCCACCTGCCCGTGTGGCACAGGGAGCCCTCATAGGCGTCAGGCCCTGAGAGGTTGTGCCGACCCAGGGCAAGTGGCCCGTAGGGGGCACAGGTGATTTGCATCCAGAGCCTTTCCCTATAACTGAGCTCAGGGCCCCAACCGGTGGCACCCCCAGACCTGGCCCCAAAGCCGTCCTCTGGGAGGGGAGGGCTTTGTAGGTCCCAAAATTCCCTGGCCGAACAGCCAGGCTTCAAAACTTTTCACGCAAAACAATAACAACCCACAGTTCTTCCCTGGAGACTGAATCCTGTTTAAAATAAAAGGACTAATGTGGAAGGGAAATCAGCAAAGTCAAAAACTTCCTCTGGCCTCCCATCACTCCCAGGAGAAATTCCCAAATCCTCAATGTGGACAGAAAAGCTGCTGACCTTCATCAGTGCTTACCCCATGGCTCGCCTGATCCTCCCTGCATCCCAGGAGGGGGTCCCCGGGCCGGTTTGTTCATTCACTGGGGTGACTGGGGGCCCAGGATGCCCAGCTCCATTCTAAGGGCGTCACAGTGAGCAGACTCAGAGTCCCCACCCCTCCTGAAGCCACATTCCATCAGGGGCGAAGACAGAAACTCTCAGAGGGGGAGACGGAGCAGGGTGTGGGCTTCCATGTGACAGGGAAGCCCCTGATAGGTGACCCTGGAGTCTCTGGGCGGAAGTGCCCCAGGAAGGGAAACAGTGCGCAGAGGCCCTGGGGTGGCAGGGCAGCCAGTGTGTGGGTTGGGGGGGGGAGGGCGGTGCACAGGAGGGTTTGAACAAGGAATGTGGGGGTTGGGGAAGCAGTGCCTGGAGAGGAGTCTGTTGTAATCCAGGTGGGAGACGGTGGGTGGCCTGGCTCTGGTGTGCAGTGGAGGTGGGGAGAGGGGCCTGAGTCAGAGAGGTTTCCTTGAGTGTTTTTTTAAATGCAGTGATGTTTGGGGACAGCTGGGTGGATCTCATGCAGATGCACGCCTGTGTACACACCACCAGAGGCTCCTTGGATGGGATGTGTGTGTAAAGGCCAAGCTAAGGGGTGGGGGCTCAGGGTGTCGAGGCTGGGCCTCTAGATGTCAAGTGGACAGTGGATCCCAAGTTTGGGGAAGGTCAGGCCATAGCATCCTCTGGACAGCCCCTACTTGAAGGCATCATCAAAACAGGACGGGCGGCCGCATAGGGAGAGCAGAGCAGAGGACAGAGCTGGTAACCAGCGGGGCTAGAGGCAGGAGGACAGCAGGAGAGGGCAGGGTGGCCTCTGGGGGGGCCACCTCCTGGGTTAGGTGCTCATGGGGACAGTCAGGGAATGGGAGACAAGGCAGCCAGAACCCTTGGCAGCCCTCTCTTCAGGACTCCCCCTGGGCCTCTTGGACAGCCGTGCCCCAGAATGCAGCCTCGGCAGGATCTCCCGCTGCCCCCGCCCTCCTGGGGCAGCTCACCAGCGTTCCCGCAACTCTGTCTTACCCCACTCTGGCCTTTCATGCCCCTGCTCTGACCCCAAGTGGCTGGGGTGGGAACTCTCTTCCGCACCTGGTGGGTGGGTTGGCATTGGGCTCCCCAGGCTGGTCGGTCTGCCCCTTGAACCTGCCCAGTCTGGCCTTGTGTGCTCCACTTCCACTGATGGACGCAGGCCTGTCAGCCGCTAGCCACAGGGAAAGGCTCAGAAGCCTCTAGATGGGCCAAGGTGCCACAGAAGTGAGCTAGATAGGCCGGTGTGCAGGCCGTAGGGCCAGGAAAGTGGAGGAAGAGCTGGTGTGGGAGATTGGAGGGGTGTGAGGTCAGGATCTAGCAGGATCTGGCCTGGGGGCACTCTCTCGAAGAGTGGTGTGATGATGCAGGGCTGACCACTGGGCGCTGTGTGTCCTGCCCCATCCCTGCCCCTGGGGTGGCCTTCACAGCTCACATGGTACAGTGTGAGCCTGGTGCACCCCGCCCTGGGCCGCCTCCCCTCCCTGATGCCGCCCCACTTGCCTTTCCGTAGCTTCAGCGCCTTCCAGGCTGCCACAGAGCTCACCTCTCTTGACAGGTATTGCCTGTCTCTGTCTCAACCCTCAAGAACGTGGCCTCCAGGACAGGGGCTGGGGGTGTGCATTGCTCAAAAGGCACTTCATGGATGCTAGAGGAACTAATGAAGAAGTGAATGAATGAAGGAGGGGAGGCAGGATAAGATCTGGGGCAAGGGCAGTGCCCTTGCAGACCAGTTGGGGGCAGGAAGTCCCCATGTTCTCTAGGGGCCGGGGCAGGAACCAGAGGGTTGGAAGTCTGAAAGGGACCTGGGGGATATGATAGGTGGTGGGTGCTGGGATTGGAGCAGCCTGACTGAGAGGGAGCAGAGTGTGAGTCAAAGGAAGGTTATTTTAGGATGGGGCCGGCAGCCAGAGAGGGCGGCGCAGCTGAGCCGGAGGCGGCTGGAAGGGCCCCCAGGCCTGCCTGCTTCTCGCCTCTAGGGCTCAGCCTCAGGCTGGCCCTCTGGTACCCTGTCTTGAATCCAAGAGTCCCCCAACCCCCAGCAGACCCTCCTGGGTCCCTAGCTGGGTAGTACAAGAGCTCTGAGAGGGGGCGGCTCATTCCAGGGAGGTCCAGAAGGGCTGGTGCCACAGGACTAGGCACCCCTTTGGATGAGGGCTTTGTCCTCTGCTGTCTGGTGTGGCAGCTGGACTGGAGCGGGGTGGACAGTCCAACCTCTCCATGACCTGCAGAGGGCCGTGCTGGAGCCACCTGACTGGGTGAGGGTGGCCCAGGTCCAAGCTCTTGGGGTACGCAGTGGTTGAGAGGGTGAGTCCAGGGGTCCCTGGCAGGCTGGGGACTTGGGCAGAGCCCTGTGGGTGTTTGGGTAGGGCGGCACCCCTGCAGATGTGGCACTGCGGGTCCTACCTCCCCTGGCCCCCCACCTCCATTCCCCAGACACTGCTCCAGGGTCACCACTGCCCTGACTGGGGATAATCTGCAGGAAGGGTTGAGGCCACCACAGTGGATGGGCAGTGACCCCAAGGAAGAGATGGGGTCCAGGGAATGGGGGGGATGTCGGTGGGAGGGCCCCTTCCCTCCTTCTGTCCTGGGCCGGGAAGGCTGGGGATGAGTTTGGGTGTGGGCCCTGAGCACATTACATGGCCCAGGGTGCCCACTGGTCGTACCCACCCCGCACATACTCAGGAATGACACTCCTCTATGGAGAAGACCTCCCCAGCACTGAGCCCTCTCTGAAGTCACAGTGTTGGCAGGACAGGGTGAGGACTTGGTCTTCGAGGGAGTGTGGAACACAGCCGAATTCGGCCCAGAATTGGGGGTCAGGGATGCCTGGGAGGGGCCTGCAGGACGTCAATGGATAACTAGGAGCTGTCCCTGCTGAGCAGCTGGTGGGGAGGCCACCTTTCCACCTGCCCTCCTGAGAGGTGGAAGGGCTTTGGGACGGGCCTTTGCCTTGGAGAGCCTGAGCCCCCTGGGCCACCTTGCCCCCACAGGTTAGCGCTATACGTCTATGAGTACCTGCTGCACATCGGTGCCCAGAAGTCAGCCCAGACCTTCCTGTCTGAGGTAAGCCGCTGCCTCCAGCCTGGCCCTCCCTCCCCACCCACACCCCAGGGTCCTCCTCCATTTCCACTGGGGATCCAGGGAGTGGGCCCGCGTTGCCACTCTGATGGCCCTGGGAACTGAGGATTTGGCGGGGTCCGGGCCCGGGCTGGCATCCAGGCATCTGGCCCACATGCCCAGCCGGGACCTGCCACACATCCTGGGGCCCTCTGCCCACCCAGTTACCCTTCCCTCCCCACTCCCTCCCTGCCCAGATGTTCTCTGGGCACCCTGCTGCGTGGTGGCGCAAGGTCAGGTAGGGCCACCCCCTCACCACCTTCCTTTCCCTGCAGATCCGATGGGAGAAGAACATCACGCTGGGGGAGCCCCCCGGGTTCCTGCACTCCTGGTGGTGGTGCGTGCTGGGCTGCTGTGGGTGGGCTGTGGAAGGGGGTTGAGGGGGGCACGTGGAGCAACTGTCTACCCCTGCCGCCCACAGCGTGTTCTGGGATCTGTACTGTGCAGCGCCTGACCGGAGAGAGGCCTGTGAGCACTCCGGCGAGGCCAAGGCCTTCCAGGACTATGTGAGTCCCAGCCCCAGGGGCTCCAGGGTGGGAGGTCTGCTGGGCCTGTGGCTGGGGAGGTGGGGTGGGGGTTGCACAGCTAGAGGAGGGCTGGGAATGGTGGTAGTTTGGGGTTGACAGGAAGAGCTGCAGCTGCCACTCAGGCTCTTGGCCACTTCTGGGGGTCCCTCCACCCTCCCCTTGGTCCAGGGTCATTCACAGAGTAAGGGAAAGCTCCTTTTCACTGCACCACGCTTCTGAGGGTCCCCACAGCCCTCCCACCCTCCTTGGGGCACTGGGTGGGTGCCATTTCCCCACCCCTCCTGTGAGCCTGCGTAGAGATGGGGGAAGCTCACTGCCTTCCTCCTCCTTTGCCATGTGTGCGTTGGGGGTCACTGCTGCTCCTCTGAGCGGGGAGCCCCGGTGGGGGTGCCTGATGGGCCAGGCACTAGGACACTTTCTGACCTTGCCGGGTACTTGGAGCTGCCCACTCCCTCTCTGCTGTCATTTTCCTTCTGGGTTAGAAAAGGTCAGAGGCCTGCCTGGAGTGGAGGCCCTGCCTGGCTAACACCAGGGGATGGCGGCCTCCTGTTGTCATGGGACAGCAGATGGCAGCCCTTCCCTTCATCCTGTGCGCTGGGCCACCTGGCCCCCTCTGTTGGGTCTGAGGGGGAGGTGCTGGCTCTGCCGGTGGGCGGCTGGGGGGCGCCAGTCCCGCCCACTCCCTGCCCCCTGTGCGCCAGAGGGCAGGCCTCAGCAAGGCAGAGGCGGCCTGAGGGGTAGGGCGCCCCTGTCTCTGAAGATGCCTCCAGCACACTGCATGGGAGCTGGGCACGCTGAAGCCCTCCTGGCGTCACTGCTGTTCACCCCCGTGGTCCCCTTGTCCTAGTCCCGCTAGGTCTGGGGCCCCGGGGGTGTCTGGAGCTGTGGACTTGGGCGACTCTGCCCCCATCCCTGCCGTCTGGGTCTAGCATCCTCTCTGGGCGCCCCCGCCGGGCCAGGAGGGCGGAGCTGGCAAGTCGGCGAGAACGCGCTTCCCAGGCGCGCAGCGGTTACCATGGCAGCGCCTGCACGGAGTGTAGACCGCAGGGCCCAGGGCGGAGGCCGCCCAAGCCCTGGGGTGACCGAATCCCCGTGGGGACTCGTCATGCCATGCCGTCGCCTCCGTTGCTCTCGCTCTCACTGGGGGCGTCCTGCCCGCCGAACCCGCACAGAGGTGGCCCCTTCCTCTCGCGCCTTTCTCCCGCCCTCTGAGCCGGGTGCTCTGTCCGCCCCTCCCCGGCTCCAGGCCGACCTTGGCGTCTCCTGGAAACGCCGGAGCGCCCAGCCCATCGCCATGGCAACACGTGCCGGGTCGGCTGCTCTTCAGGGATGATTGACGTAGGGGGTCCGGCCCGGGCCAACCGCCGGGGAGGGCGCGCCGCCCGGGATTAACTCCTCGGAGCCTAGAGTTGGGAAGCTGCGGGGCGCAGGGGGCCAGGGGGAGGCTGCGGTGGAGCCTCTGCGACCAGGAAATGCTCAGGCACCCTCTGTGGCCCGAGAGGGGGTTGCCCTCCCTGTGGGGTGGACAGACACAGGGCTCAGAGGTGCCCTCTCCCCACCCTCCGGGAGTGGACCGGAGGGGCCGCCTGGGAGCGCAGCTGCTCCAGGCCATTGTGTTTGCGGGAGGGGGTGGGGTGGGGGCCCAGAGGGGACTTGGCAGTTTGTAATTGAGAAAGTGGCACAGGAGTGGGGCCCTAGGGCACGAGGGCTTTCGAAGGATTTGTTCTGGGGCTTGGGAGTGCTCTCCATCATGGTGAGCTTAGGGGCTCCCTCCACCCCTCCCCAGCTTAGGACCCTGGCGGGAGGCTTGAGGCTAACCTCAGAGAAGGGGCCAGCCTGCAGCCCTACATGGGGAGGGAGGATTTCTCCTGGGGCCCTGCTCTAGGCAGGGGACCCCTCTCAGCAGTCCCTGAGGACAGGAAACGCTGTGTGACTGCAGGCAGAGTGCTCAACTTCTCTGAGCCCAAGTGGTATCAGTTAATGCCACAAACACCTGCGCGTCCCTATGTGCTGGCTTGGGTCAACCCCAGAGAGAGCCCCTCCCCTTCTTTTTGGGGGTTGGGGTTTGGCCTGGACCATACAGACAGAGGCCAGGAGAGAAGTTCTCCCCTCCCTGTCCCCAGAGGTGTCCCTTTGCCCTCATAGACCGGGCCTCCCTCCCCACCTCACATCCCCCTTCCCACCTTCCCCCTGCCAGACCCTGTAGGCCCCATAGCAGACAGGTCTAGAACTTGGTCCCCAGCCAGGTGTGGGCTGCCACCAGAATTTCTGGCAGATACAGGAAGCCCCCTCTCTAGCACCCTGTCTTCTCCCCTTCTCCATCTGAGAGAGGCTGGGGGAAGGAAACCCCACCCCAGAATCCTGCTTTTCCTCCTCCCTCCTGGACGAAGGGCAGGGTGGGGTGGGACAGGGGTCCACAGCTGCTCTAAGGTAGAGCCTTCAGGGATGCTCTTGAAATTGCCGGCATATTTGTGTGTGTGTTTATTTGGGGTGTCCTGGATAGAGCTGGGGACCCAGCTGAGCTGTCCTGCCAGCCAGGATGATGCAGGGCCCATTGGGATGGGTCTGGAGTGGGGGGCAGGTCTGTGCGACATGAGGGCGGCACTGGATCCTGGGTCCTACAGGGTCTTCAGACCCACAGATTCTCAGGCGACAACCCCAGTGTGCTCACTGACCAATGCCAGCTGGCTGTCCCATGGGGCCAGCCACCTGCAGAGAGGAGGGGGCACACCCCAGGTAGGAAGTGTCCAAGTGCCCTGACTTGGCCCTCTCGGTTTCCCGCACCCCTACAGAGCGCTGCAGCTGCCCCCAGCCCTGTGATGGGGAGTATGGCCCCAGGTGATGCAATGGCCGCAGGCCCCATGGCAGCTGGCTTCTTCCAGGTATGGCCCAGGCTGGAGTCCCCTGGCCCCCAACTCTGGGTGAACATGCGTCTGAGGATGAGGGTCCCACGTGGGCAGAGGTCATGAGGCCAGCAAGCTGGAGTTGAGTGGGAGGGTCCTCTGTGTCGCAGGTGTGCCCAGGTGGGCCTTTCAGGGGCCAGCGAGGGAGGGCCCAAGTGCAGTGGAGGGTGGGTGTCTGCACGCTTGGCCTGTACATGTGTGTGCACAGGGTGCTTGGGGATGCAGTGGCCACAGTGGTCCTGGTGACCACTGGTGCCTAAGTCCTGCCCTCAAGCCTTCCCACAGGGTCCCTGTCCCATAGGCTGGCCCACCCCTCTGCCTCCATGGAGCCCCTCCCCTCCTCAGCCAAACCCAGTAAGGCCTCATTCCCCCCAACCCACCTGGTTCTGTCCTCCTAGGGCCCCTCGGGCTCCCAGCCATCCCCCCACAACCCCAACGCCCCCATGATGGGGCCTCCCAGTCAGGTAAGGAGCTGTGGTGCCTGCCCCTAACACACACACATCCCCTCCCCAGTGCCGCCCCTCCTGCCCCAAGCCATGAGGTCCTGGCCGCCTGGCACCACCAGGCTTTGCTGACTGGTTCTGAAGGAGGGGCTCCCCAGGTCGGGGGTCCCCCAGCATAGCAGGAATGGGGTAGCTTCGGGAGCCAGAGGGTGGGGGGAGGTGCTGATCCCCGCCCACCTCTTCCAGCCCTTCATGTCGCCGCGCTTCCCAGGGGGCCCACGGCCCACCCTGCGGATGCCAACTCAGGTGAGAAAGGGATGATGGGAGGGGGGCAGGAGCTGGGCCGGGGAGAGAGCACTCCACACTCAGTGCCGCACCCCCTCTGCAGCCTCCCGCAGGCCTCCCCGGCTCCCAGCCCCTCCTCCCTGGCACCATGGAGCCCTCCCCAAGAGCCCAGGGTGAGTAGGGAAGCTCCAGCCCCTATCCCCCCATCAATCACAATTCCAGCTCTCAGAGCCCTGACCTTGCTGCCTCCCTGCTGTCCACACTGGGGAATGGTCCAGGTCCGAGTCCCCTTCCTTCTGCCCCACCCCAGGGCATCCGAGCATGGGCGGCCCAATGCAGAGGGTGACGCCTCCTCGGGGCATGGCCAGCGTGGGGCCCCAGGTAAGAGTGGAGCCCTGGTGGGTGGGGCTTTCGGGCTGTCCCCGGTCTGCCCCTCACAGCCCCTTTGCCTCCGCAGAGCTATGGAGGTGGCATGCGGCCCCCACCCAACTCCCTTACTGGCCCAGGCCTGCCTGCCATGAACATGTAAGACCCTCGGGGACCCCCAGAGTGTGCAGTTCACAGGCTACCACCAGCTTCATGGCTGGGTCAGCTGGGGCAGGCCCTGAATCCTCAGGACAGTCTTGGATATTGTTTATTTCATGGCCACTGAGGGGAGACAGGCCTGAAGTAACAGTCCCCCGGGTCCAGTGATGGGTTGAGATTGGAACCTGGCTGCTCGCGGTGGCCACTTTTCCAGCAACATCTGCTCTGTGGCCTGTCTGGGGACACAGTGGAGCAGGGTGTGGGGGATGCGTGGTGGGGGCTGTGATCCACATGGACTAGCCCTGGAGTCTGTCACCCACCGTCTCTTCCAGGGGCCCAGGAGTTCGTGGCCCGTGGGCCAGCCCCAGTGGAAACTCGGTGAGCCTAAGGCTGGGTGGGCAGGCCTGGGGTGGGGTGGGAGGGGCACTGGGCGAGCGGCCTGGCTGACTGCTCACAGCTGCCCCTGTCTCCAGATCCCCTACTCCTCCTCATCCCCCGGCAGCTACACGGTAAGTCTGAGCAAGGCTGGGCCACCCCTGGGCAGGGGCTGCGGGATGGCAGATGAGGGGCCATTTCTCACAGGTCCTATCTCCTTCTGTGTGCAGGGACCCCCAGGAGGAGGTGGGCCCCCTGGAACACCCATCATGCCTAGCCCTGGAGGTATGGCCTAGGCAGAGGCGGGGTGTGCTAGGGTGGGTATGGTTGGGGGAAACCCCGTCACACCTGGCACCCTTCCTGTCCCCTGGTCTCCCCCAGATTCCACTAACTCCAGCGAAAACATGTACACTATCATGAACCCCATCGGGCCGGGCGCCGGCAGGGCTAATGTGAGTGGGGGCTTGCGGGGGTGCTTCTCGAGGCGGTGACCCCACTGGGGGAATGGGTGGCCCGACACCCACGCTGTCCTCATGCCTGCAGTTCCCGCTTGGCCCTGGCCCAGAGGGCCCCATGGCCGCCATGAGCGCGATGGAGCCTCACCATGTGAACGGATCCCTGGGTGAGTGGGCGTCCCTGCTCCTGCCCACGCTGCCTGCCTGCCTTCCGGGCCCGTGCGCTCCCTGGCTGCCTCCCTTCCCCAGTCAGCCCGCCTGTCAGGTGGAGGCGTCTAGTGGCGCCCTGAGCCCCCCGGGGACCACTCAGTGACGGGCTGCCCCGACCTGGAGCGGGATCCAGCGCCCAAACCAGGGGATGCACTGACCGCCCCTCCCCCCCAGGCCCAACCCTCCACCTGGCCTCAGTCCCGGGGTTCCTGGCGGGCTGTGCGGGGTGGGGGCGCGGCGGCGGAGGAAGCTCGCGAGGGTCTTCGGCTCCTGGAGGCCGGGGGGCCTGGCGTCAGCACGTCTGAGCCGGTGCCCGTGTCTGTCGGTCCGCAGGCTCGGGCGACATGGACGGGTTGCCGAAGGTAAGGAGGCCACGCTCCTGCGGAGGCGGGGGGACCCGGGAGGGGATGGGAGCGGGGGGCGGGGCAGGGAGTTCTGCGCTGATCGAGGCCGCCCCCAGAGCTCTCCCGGCGCCGTGGCCGGCCTGAGCAACGCCCCGGGCACCCCGCGGGACGACGGCGAGATGGCGGCCGCCGGGACCTTCCTGCACCCGTTCCCGAGCGAAAGCGTAAGCGACTGCGTCGACCCCCCCCCCGCGGCGGCGTCGGGCCGGAGGGGCCTGGCGGGCAGGCCCCGGCGGGGCGGCCGGGGGGCCAGAGCAAGACCGTGACCGCGGCGGGCCAGGTGGGGGGGCGGCCGCGGCATACTTCCCCTCTCCCCAACCTCTCCCCACGCCCCACCACCTCCCACGCCTGTTTCACCGTCCCGATGCCATCCGCCCCCACCCCGGGACCCGCGCCCCAGGGCGGCCTCCCCACGCATCGCCCCTCCCCCGTTCCCTGCTATCCCCAACCCGGCTGCCCAGGACCCAGCCCTGCCCTGTCCCCATTGTCCCTGGGGCGGGTCTCAGCCTCTTCCGAAGCTAAACTCGGCCCCTGCGCGCTGCCCCCTCCTCTCTCCGCAGTACTCGCCAGGGATGACCATGAGCGTGTGATGGGGCGGCAGCCCCGGGCCTCTGCGGGCCTAGGCTTCTGCCCAGCACCCCTGCTCAGGGCGAGGGGCTGAGGTCACACCTCGGGCACCTGGACTCCTGGCCAATCAAGGCTTGCCCGGCTGGGAGGCCCCACACGAAAGACTTATCATTTTATTAAAAACACAAGGACCTCAGAGACGTTCTTTTCTGTATGGACCCTTCCTGCCATTTGTATTTTGTCCCAGAGGGCTCTTTGGGGGGGCCCCTCTCCCCAGGACGTCAGGGGGTGGGGCCCATCAATAAATGGAAGCTGGTTTTGGTTTTTGGTAGCTTGTCTCAGATTCCCTTTTGGCCTTTGGCCACCACATCCTCCACCCTGTGGTCTGATGTTCCCCACGCCCCCATCTAGCCCCACCTTTGAGAACTGGGGGCAGAGCGAGGCTCCAGGTTCTGGGCTCTCCCTGGGAGTTGGGGTGATGACCATGGGCAGAGGGAGTGGGACTGAAGCTGGGAGCTCAGAGTCGAAGTAGAGGGAGGCAGAGTCAGGACACAGGCCCCAAGAACCCCAGGTGGAAGGAGGTCTAAGAGTGGCAGCGCCTTTATTGTCTTTGTGGGGGCTTGGCAAGGTGGGGTCTTGGGGGGCAGTGGGGAGGAAGAGCTGGGAAGCTGTGTGACCAGGGCCTCAGGTGGTGGGCATCTGAGGTTCCTCCACTTGCGGATGCCCATTGGCATCACCAGTGCAGCCGTTGGTGGCAGCGGATACCGGTCCTTTCTTGTTCAACACAGGGCAGGCGGCAGCCACGGGTCCGACTCGCTTGAGGCCGGGCCCTGGGCGCTCCATCTTATGCTCCAGTAGCATGTGGTTCTGTGGTGGGAGCCCCACGCAGGCCCTGTAGAGGCCGTACAGCTTAGCAGAACCAGACACCACCTATAGCCCCCCAAGCCCTGTGCATAGCTTAGTCAGGGGGTATCTGGGCCCTGAATGGGGAACCTGGAGGCTAGGGCGCACCTGAGGATGTTCTCGATGCAGCTGCGCTGGCGGAAAAGCGCATTGACCACCGGGCTGCCCGGTGGCACCAGTGGCGCCTTGAAGAGGAAGCTGAGCAGGGACAGCACGGGGTGGAAGGTCTGCGGCTCGGGGTCGGCGTCAGTGCAGAAACTCACACGCTGGCACAGCTCGGTCAGCAGCGCGAGGTCCAGCATGATGGGTGCGGCCAGCAGCGAGTCCTGCGGGACGGGTGGGTCAGGAGGTGGGGGCGGTGGCCAAGCCCCGCCTCCCACAGCAGTCCCTGAAGCCGCACTGCACCTCGCACGTGTTGTGCAGTACCAGTGTGTTGGTTCCGCCCAGCATCAGCTCCGAGGTATACTCATCCATCGCGCGCTTGCTGTCGCCCACGTACGGCACGTACTTGATGACCACCTGGAGTGCAGCAGGAGTTTGCCCGGGTTCCCACCACCCCTCGCCGGGCAACCCAGCGCCCGCGCCCGCGCCCCACGCACGCAGTGGTCAGGCTCCTCGCCGGGCGCATAGAGCACTGGGTTGCTCTGCACCATGTCGTCCACCACATTGCTTTTGGACACCTCCTTAGAGCGGAACTGCAATGGCGCCGACAGGTTCTCCCCATCGTTGTTGCCCAGGTGGTTGTAACTCACGATGGACATGGTCTGTGGGTACAAGGGACGCCCCAGCAGCTGCAGGCCCTGCCGCACCACAAGCCAGGTGTTCGCGGCCCAGGCCCCTTTCCTGGCCTGGAGCCACGACCTTACCCCCGAGCCAGATGAAGAAAGTCCACGAGCCACGGATTTGACTTTGGGTCTGGCCTGACTTTGAATGTCATCCCGCCCACAAAAACCCGGCGCTGCCACGCGAGCCTCAAGGGCTCCGGGCCACCAGGGTGTTCTGCGGGACCTTGAGAAGGGCACAGCCCTCCAGGATTGCTGGCCACGGCGAAGAGCGTGGAGGCCGACACCTCCAGACCAAGGCTGTGGGCAAGGTGGGCAGTCAGCACGCAGAGCTGGTGTTTGGGGACTGGGCCTGGCCTGACCCCCACTCCACGGCGGCGTGACCCAACCTCAGATGGTGCGTGTAGTAGGTTCGCGGCGTGGTCGTTGGAGGGCCTGGGAAATCACCTTCACAGAAGCGCTCCGTTGTTCGCCGTCCACTAGCACGATGATTTTGTCCAGCCCACGGCGCTAGACCGGGAGAGTCTCTGGATGTCCCTGCGATCGTGCGTCCAGCTGTGGGGAGATGAAGCGGGTGTGTATATGCGTCTCGGACTCAGAGGCTGGTCACTCAGTTCCCCGGGGTGTCAAATGGGGCCTGGACTCGCGGGGTGGGCAAAAAGGGGAACCAAGTGGAACAGGTGGCGCAGGGGAGGGCAAGGGATGCGGGATGGGACAGCACCTGCTGCGCGCGCAGCCCGGGATGAGGTTGTCCTGCCTGCGCGCTTCTGGTTGGCCCGCGATGAACGTCGGGGATGGTAGAACAGAAAGGCCGGGGCCGCAGGGCTCCATGTGCGGGCCACAGTGTTGGCTCCTGCAGCCCCCCAATCGACACCTTCGCGCGCCGGCATTGCCTCGGCCAGGTCAGCGGACGAGATGGCCCACCTGGGGGGATCCTCACACTCGGCCCTTGGCCCGGATGCTGGCGCCCTTTCCAGACCCAAATCCGTCCCATCCGCCCACCCGGCCCAGTGCTCCGCGCCCACCATCGAACAACGAGGTGTTGGGCGCCACCATGGGGCGAGGGCGCGCTGGAAAGGGCACGAACACCTCCTGGCGCCTCGGGTCCAGGCCCAGCTTCACGGTGCCGCCTGAGTCAGCGGGCCGTAGTAGTTGGCCTCCTGGGGGGCAGCAGACACGGTGAGTGAACGGGGGGGGCGTGGCGAAGGGGCGCGGACCGCCTGGGCCCCGCCTAGACTCTCCAGCCCCGCGCCCCACTTTCGGGCGGTTTTTCAGTTCCGGGCTCCAGCCAGGACGGAAGCGCTGCGCCCCAGGCCCCTCCCCGAGACCTCCGGCACCTTAAGCTCCGCCGCCTGTAAAGGACTCCGAGGGGCCCGCAGCTACCTCGCGAAACCCCTCCCGGGTCCGCCTGAGCGCAGGCCGGCGCCCCTGCAAGCCCTCCCGCCCTCAGGCTCGCCCCTGCAGGTCCCTAGGCCCCCACTACAGGCCTCAGCCGGGAAGGCTCTCGAGCCCTGCAGGCCCGCCCCGCAGGAACGCCGCCCCCTAAAGACCCCCGGTCCCGCAAGAGCCCCTGCCCTGCAGGCCGGTCCCTGCCCGCCAACCGCAAGGGACTCCCACCCGCAAGGACTCCCACCAAGCCTCCCAGCCCACCACGCCCCTCCCGCCCCCACCTTGCGGCCGCTGCGCGTGGGCCAGGACAGACGCAGCCGGTTGGCCAGCACCGCGGCAGTGAGTGTGGAGCCGTTGTTCCCGCCCCAGCCGACAAGCATGACCCCGAGCCGGGGCACCTGCCGGGCGGTCCGGAAGGTGAAGCGCGTGGACGTGGGGTGCACCTGAAGACAAGCCGCGCAGTGAACCCCGGGTCCCATGCCCGTCTCCCCGCGCCGCCCCGCTCTCCCCAGCACGCCCCCTTCCCCAGTCCCCTGGTCCACCTTGAGGACGCCGCCCTCGCGGCTGACGCGCGTCGTCCGGTACTCGTATTGCGCCTCGATGGCCTCGGGGCCGTAGACCACGTCCGGGCTCTCGACGAAGAACTGGGCGGCGGCCTCCATCGCGGCGGGCTGGAGTCCAAGGGTGAGCAGGGGGGTCAGCGGGGACTCTAAGCGGCCGGGCCAAGCCAGCCTGGGTCCCCAGGGAGGCCATCCCCGCCCCGAACCGCACTCACCGGCGCACAGTCGACTCAGGCAGCGGTGGCTAACAGCGCGGGCTCTCGGGCGCGCGACCTCCGGAGAAAAGCACTGCGGCCCCGCCCCCGCCCCGCCCCCTTCCCCGCCTCTCCCGCGCTGGGGGGGAGGGGCCCAATGTCTGGAGACCCAGTTCGAGGCCCGACAACCCAGAGCCATCGTGGCCATCGGGTCCCCGTCTGGCGGAAGTGGCCAGGCGTCCACGAGCGCGGCGCGTCTAGGTTCACCTCGCTCGCTCCGCAGCCCCCAGGGGCGCATGGCTGCCTATTCCCCCTTTACAAGAGGACAATGAGGCATGCGCCCAGCCATAAGCCAGGGAGTGGAGCTGGGCAGGGAAGCTGGACCTCTGGGGGGGTAGGAGTTCTGGGTCAGAGACACTGCAGGGGAAACAGGCAGAGGACCAGAACTCGAAAGCCAGCATCTCCTCGGAGCCACGCTGCCACCTACTCCCCCTTCGTGGGCAGCAGCACGTACCAGGCAGTCCCATCCCCTGGCTCCCCATGTCCGCTCCCATCCATCTCAGGGGGGACAAAGTTACTCTGTCCCCACGGGGCTCACAAGGATGGGGCCTGTTTGGCCTGTTTCCCCACCTGCAGCAGGGCTTGGCAGGGGTGGACCGGAGGGGGAGGTTGTTGGTCGGGAAGGGGAGGGGATGCACAGGCGGGCAGGGCCCAGGCAGGGGAGGAATGAGGCCTGCACAGCAGGGCGCCCCCCTCATGCGCGCTGATAAGGGAGCGTGGGAACCCAGCGGGCAGGCCGGGGCAGCTCCCCCAGGAACTTTCCAAAACAAGCGCCTGGAGGCCGGAAAGTTTCCACCACTGGAACTGGCCCAAAAGGTGGATAGTTGGGAACGTTTGCAAGAGACAGGGCCTGACCTTGGAGGATGAGGGCTTAAGACTCTGGGTCCAGGCCTCACCCTGAAGGGGCCCCAGTCTGAGAGAGTTGGAAGTGGACTGGGACACCCCTGTCCCCAGTGGGTGAGAACTCACAGGCAGGGCCCCTGCAAGACAGGCTCCCCAGATGAGGGGGCTGCTGGCAAGGGTTTTGAGACGTGAAGAGGAGTTCACTGAAAGAAAACTACAGGCTAAGCCACCTGAGCCACCCAAGCAGGGCAGATGAAAAATTGGCTATGTGGGAGGCAGTTTGGGGTCTTGGGCAGACCCGGAGGGCTGGGATAGGGAGTGTGAAAGAGTATTTGGTTGTTCCTGGTTCTTGGTTGGACATTGAGCTCAATCACCAGTGGCCAACGATTTAATCAATCACGTATATGCAAATGAGATGGGGCTCAGAAAACAGAACCCCCCCGCCCCCACCCCCCTCAAGGCCTTGGCCCTGAGCAGGGCATGGAAAGCTCAGAATCGAGTCTTTCCGACCTTCTCCTGCCCTCCTACCTCTAGCCCCTTTCTCCCCTGGAAACCATAGAAACCAGAATTCCTCTTCCCCAAGGCAGGTCAGAGAAACTGGAGCCCTTCTCCCCTAAAATAATAATAATAATAAAGCCACAAAGGCGGCAAAGGTCACTCTCTGCCTGCTCCCTTGAAGACCCTCATTCCAAGAGGGTCCTGCCCATACCCTGGAGGAAGGAATGCTACCCAGAGCCCAGGAAGTCTGGGCAGGCTGGCCCCTCTCCCCCACCCAGTCTGCTCCCTTTAAGATCTACAAAGTGTTTCATCACACTGATACACATTCTTCATAGAACCTAAGCCGAAAAATAGGCAGTCGGCCAGGCATGGTGGCTCATGCCTGTAATCCTAGCACTTTGGGAGGCCAAAGAGGGCGGATCACTTGAGCCCAGGAGTTTGAGACCAGCCTGCGCAACACGGGGAAACACCATCTCAATACAAACAACAAAAAAAAGTAGCCTGGCTTGGCGCATGCCTGTAGTCCCAGCTGTGTGGGAGGCTGAGGTGGGAGGATCACCTGAGCTCAGGAGGTGTGGGCTGCAGTGAGCCGTGATTGTACCACTGCACTCCAGCCTGGTCAACAGAGTAAGATCTTGTCTGAAAAAAATAATAATAATAATAATAATGGGGTTTAGGGGAAAATATGGAGGCGCTGGGAGGGTGGTACGCCTGGAAAAGGCATGGAAGCTTCATGGCCCGCCCCATACCTTGCCCTGTGCGCCTCCTCCATTTGACTGTGAGCATTTTCCGGAGTTCTGTGAGCTGTTCTAGCAAATTATCAAACCTGAAGTGGGGGTGGTGGGAACTCCCAATTTATTAGCCTGCTTGCCAGAAGTATGGGTGGCATCTGACATGGGTGCAGCCCTGTGGGACTGACCCCCATAACTTGTGGAGTCCGATACCATTTCTGGGAATGGAACTGTTGGACATCCTGTAGGTATCGGAAGATCAGAGAATCGGGGAATCTTGTGCCTCAAGGCGACAGGTGATTCAGGAACCTGTGTAGTTGAGAGACATGAGGAAGGAAGGTCCCAAGACCCAGCCCTGGGGAGCCCCTGTGTTCACAGGGCCACCTGTCGGGGGTGCCGGAGGATGGGAGCTGGCACGGGGCAGCTGGAGGGATTCGGCGTAGAGGCTGGGCTGCTTCCACTCCCAGCAGTTGACAAGGCTGAGGGAGGGGGTTTGGCCCCTCCAGTCAGGCCTGGGTGTGCTGAAGTGGGTGGCGAGATGCACTGCCATTCCACAGCAAACTGGGGGCTCCCTGAAGGCAGGGATGACGCTCCCTCAGTCACTGCTGTGTTGCAGAGCGCAGGTGGAGCTTGGTACAGGAGGGGGCTGCAGGAACAGGGGTGCCAGTGGAAAGAGGACAATTGGGGCCCCTGGAAGGTGGCAGGAGAGGGGTTAGTAGGCCTGAGCCCCTCTCCACCATGGTGCCCAGGTCATGAGGGTGGGAAGGCTCTCCTGGATACCCGGGGCACTGGACTGATGGCACCCATGGCTCAGGAAGATCAAGAGACTGACTGTGGCCTCTGCGGGCTGTGGGGGTGATGGCCAGAGTATTGCTGGGCTGTTGGCTCAGGGTTGGTGCTGGAGGGCCAGGGGAGGCAGGACCGTGAGCTGGAGGAGGTTGATGTTGGCCCTGGGATGTGGGGACAGAGATGTTATCCTGGGAGAACAGCATGGCCAGGCTATGCTGGGAGCAGGGTACACACTGCCCCGCTGGGTTGCATGACTTCCCCTCCCGCGCCCCTCAGACTCCTGGGTGGCCTTAGAACATAGGCCAAGGCCACAGACCAGCAGGGAGACCAGGCCCCACAGCTGCAGGCCCAGGACCTTTGCCCATGGTCCTATTCTTCCGTGTTATCTCTTATTAAATGCACCCCCTCTTGCCCTTGGTCGGCAGGATGAGCATTATGTTCTCCATGGCCCCTGGCTCCAGTTCCACCTGTACCGCCGCCACTCCCACCAGGTCTTCTACCCATCCCCACTAGTGGCACAGGGGATGCCCCTGCCCCAGTGTGGAAAGAACAGGTAATAAAATATTACCGTTACCTGCTGCTGTTTTCATCAAAGGAAGACAGTCACAGCTGGTTTCCCCCACCCCCAGCCCCACTCCTGTAGCCTTTGGATGCCACAGGGGGCCAAGGAATCCCAATGCTGGGTTCAGCCCACCCTATCCACACCAGAGGGTACTTCTCTGCTCATACACCCGCTATGGCTGCCCCTCCCCCCGCACCTCCCCTCCCCCCACTCCGTCACCTACAGGGCCCTCTGATTTGGTCCTTTCTCGGGCAACCGCTCAGGTAGGCTGCAAACTTTGCCTTCTCATCTGGTCCCAGCCAGAGCCCCTGAACAACCCCTCCTCATCACTATGGCGGCTCCAGGCCACATCACCTCCCAATGCCAGCCCACCCCCAACCACCGGACAGGGACAGCCACCACAGAAACCAGGCTGTGATACACTCGCACACCACACACACACCCCAACACACACCCAACACACACCACACCCTCACACGGCACACACACCTACACACCCCAACACACACCACCCAGCACACACCACACCCCCAACACACCCACACACACCCAACACACCACCACACCAACACACACACCCACACCACACCAACACCCACACCCCCACCACACACCCACACACACCCAACACCCACACCACACCCCCAACCACACACCCACCACACACCCACACACACCCAACACCCACACACCACACCCCCACCACACACCCACACACACCCAACACACACCACATACCCACACCACACACCACACACCCACACCACACCCCAACACACACCACACCCACACCACAACCCACACACACCTACACACCCAACACACACCTACACCCCCCAACACACACGACACCCTCACACCACACACACACCCCAACACACCACACCCACACCTCCAACACATACCACACCCACCAAACCCACACCAACACACACCACACATCCCCAACACACACCACACACCCACACCACACCCACACCACATACCACACACCCACACCGCACACCCACCCTAACACACACCCCCACACCTTCAACACATACCACACCCACCAAACCCACACCAACACACACCACACACACATACCACACTGCACACCCCAACACACCACACCCACTCTCACACCACACACCCACACCACACACCCTCAACACACCACACCCACTCACAGCCACACCACACATCCCCAACACACACCACACATCCCCAACACACACCACACACCCACACCACACCCACACCACATACCACACACCCACACCGCACACCCACCCTAACACACACCCCCACACCTTCAACACACACCACACATCCCCAACACACATCACACCCACACACACCACACACCCCACACCGCACATCCCAATACACACCATACACTGCCCCAACACACCCCAACACACACCACACACACATACCCCCACACCCAGATACACCACACCCATACCAACACACCACACACCCCACCACACACATCCCCACACCACACACCTACACACACCCCAACACGCACACCACACACCTACACTCACCACACCCATAGCCCAACACACACCTCCCCAACACACACCACATACCAACTACACACCTCACACACCTACACACCCCAACACACACCACACACCCAACACACACCACGCACCACACACCCCAACATACACCACACATCCACACCCTCATACCACACACCGATATATCACACCCACACACCAACACATCACACCCCCACACCACACCCCCCACACCACATACACACCCAACACACACCACACACACATACCACACACCACACACACCACACACCCACACCCCAGCACACACCACACACCACCCCAACACACACATCCCCAACACACCAAACACCACCCACACCCCACACACCCCCACACCACACCCTCATACCACACACACAGATACACCAACCATACCCCAACACACCCACACCCCAACACACCCACACCCTCACACACCACACATCCCCAACACACACCACACCCACACACCCACCACACCCACACCACATACACACCCAACCACCACACCCCCACCACCACACCCCCACACCCTCACCACCTACCACTCCACACCACATCCAACACACACCACACACACCAACACCCTAGCACACACCACATACATAACACCCACACCCTAACATACACCACACCCCAACACCCCACCCTCACACCCCACACATACACGACACCCACACCCACACCCTAACACACACATCCAGATACACCACACCCAACACCACGCACCCAGATACACTACACCCACACCAACACAACACCCACAAACACCCACACCCTAATATCCCCAGATAAACCACACACACCAACACAGAACCCACACCCTAACACAACCACATACCTACAAAGGTACCCCACACATCCAACACACACATCTAACACACACCCTAACCACACACTATACACCCACATATCACACCCGACACACACCGACACAGATATACTACACACCCACACACAACACACACACACACCATACACCACAAACACAGATATACCAGCAGCCACACACCACACACCACACACACACCAGCCAGGCAGTCTGGGCTGCCGGGTTCAGTTCAGTGAAATTTATTGGAGAATGAAAAAAGTCAGCATTCACCTGTTTAGTGTACAAAAAGGACACTAGATCTTTTAAGAAAATATTAGGAAACTGAAGATGCAGATGCCTTTCAATTGTAACATTTTGGCAAAAGTGGAAAGTTCTTGTAAACACCAACCCCATGGCTCAAAATAGTTTCTCTCCACAGTACAACATTAAAAGAAAAAAAATAGTATCAATAAGTTAGACCATATTTAATCAGCTAGAACTTTGTCCACCAACCCCCAAAACACAAAACTTTTCTTAGCTTCATAATCCCTTAAAAGGAGAACAAATAAACAGCAAAAACAACAACAACAACAAAAAGGCAAATTCAACTGACAGCCCCTTGGACTGGTTCCCAGGGCAGAGGGGCAGGCAGTCCCGGGCTGGGACCTCCTGAAATTATCCCACCTCACCCATGTCTGCAGGGCTGGCTGCGGGCAACACAGCGGGGTCCAGCTGACCCTGGAGACCCCCTGGAGCCTGCTCGGCCCTTCCCTGGCCGGCCCAGAAGAGAAAAACAACAACAGCTATTGAAACATGAAGGATCAGTTTCCTCGGAGCTCTGGGAACCCGGGGGTCCCAAGGGAGAGAGACTCTTGGGCAGGGGTGGGATGCACTGTGGGCCCTCCATGGTCAGCTCTTTGGAAGCCATCAGGAGGCACCCCTCCACCCCCCAGTTTAGAAAAATAGACACATCTGTATTTTTGCATTTCTGCTCTCCCTGCCTGACTGCTGATGGCAGCAGTGACCCCCATGTGATCCCTGGGCCCTGAGTCACAGCCACCCCCACCACCACCTTCCCAAGTCATGGCTTCATTCAGCCCTAAATGGGAACACACGCCTCAGACCCCACCATGCCCTGGGGGGTCCCCACACACACACACACACGCACACTTGCGTGGCCCCCCGATGCTTTGGGGGACGCTAGAGTAGGCACAGCAACAAAGCAGCAATTGGGGTGTCTGCAGAGCCTGCACCCCTAGAGCAGGCGGACCCATCCTCCTGGCTCCCCAGCTCTGCCCATGGGTCCCTGGGGCCTCCCTGACCCCAAGGCACCCAGCCCTCCATCAGCCCCTCCCTGAGTGCAAACCTTGGCGGTGGCTCTGCTAAAACGACCCCAGGACCCACAAGTGGACAGAGGGACGGAGGGAGGCCAGCAGCATCGAGACTACAAGGTCTCAACAGTGTGGAATGAGCAGCAGCAGCAAATGGGAAACCGAGGACATCGCAAAGTAAAATCGGACGCCGCTGCAGCCGAGTCTCAACTTGGAGCACAGAAACACAGTGGCCCCTGACAGCTGAGGGCCTCAAATAACAGGGCAGGCCTGGGGGCGCCAAAAGCCCTCTGCCCCCTTGGCTCTGAGCAGCTGCCTGGGGACACCAGCTGGAGTTCTCAAAATAGCCACCCAGGCCACCCCATTTGCTTGCTGGAGCAGAGACCCTGCCCGAGGAGGAGAGGCTGGGGACGGGGGTGCCTAAACATAGAGCCAGAGACTAGCAGAGGCCACGTGCCCAATCCCTGCGCCCTCAGAACGCGGCTGCACCTTTCGACGGCCTCTGTAATACTGCAGGCAGGACCCAGGGCAGCGGCTAGACCCTGGGTGTCCGAGGAGAGGGAGGCACAGGTTTAGAAAAAAGATTTTGCTTCTCTTTTGTACAAAAATAGACTCAAGTCTCATTAGCAGTAGCTAAAAGTGGCTGTCTTTGTATAAAACTAGAAAAGGCAGGCGTGCCGCCCTGAGGGTCTAGGAGTCTTCTGGCGAGAGAGGAGGCTGAACCCCGGGGGCTGCAGCCAGGGAGGAGGCAGTGGGCTTCTGGGGAGCCCGTCATAGGCAGGGACTGCTCAGGAGGCGCAGGGAGGGCCAAGGTGGGCTTGCAGCCACCTGCCAGGGCGAGACGTCTGTAGGGGCTGCCCTGAAAGCCGGCGGTGTTGGCTCAGATGAGCATCTTCCTTGGGTTTATTTTTTTAAATAAATCCTCTCTCCCCGCTTTTTGCTCCCCCCACCCTCCCAGATCCCCACCATCGGGGCGGGCGGCTAGGGCCAAGCCTGCAGCTGCCGCTGGTCGTACTCGGCGATGAGTCTCTTGATGTGGGCCAGCTTGCTGTGCAGGTACTCGCAGCGGTGCTTCTCCTGGCTGTAGTTGGTATTGGTCTGCGGGACAGCACAGTCACGCTCAGGACAGAGCCTCCCTGGGTGCTGCTCCCCGCTGCGAGCAGGCCAGTGCCCACCCCCCCCCACCAAAAACCTGGGCTTGGTGCCCAGCAAGGAGGGTTGTGGTCCAAGGGCAGAGTGGGAGTTAGTTCCCCGCACCTCCTCAGCTTGTGTGGCTGGGCCGGGATGCCACGGCTGAAGACTTGGCTGGGGGTGGCGGGGCAACTTTGGCCTCAGACCCAAAGGCTCTTCCCCCACACCTTAGAAGTAGCAGGCAGAGAGGTTGCCCCGGGCCCACCCTCCTCCCTCCGGCTCCCACGGCTCACTTGGAGCCCATCCCAACACAAGAGACACTCTCACCTTTTTGATTTTTCTATATTCCTGCAAAATCTGCCCTCGAGTAGTCTAGAAGAAAAACAAAATTTTGAGATGACAGAATGCATCCCCGCCTGCAGGAAACTCAAATTGAGTGGTCCCAGGTGCTCTGAGAAGGGTGAGGGGTGGGAAGGTGGGGCAGCCTCAAGTACAGGGGCAAGTCACACCCCATGGGTCTGCAGCGGCTGTAGCTCCAGACTGGATGGGGCATGAGGGAAAGGCTGCCGGGTCCCTTGGAGGCAAGAACAGGTGGGGCACTGCTGTCATGGGGGCGTGGGAGGACAAGGAAGTATCCATGTCGCGGAGGGGCTGGGATGGGGGGCTGGGTGGGGTATGCAGCAAACAGGGAGGGGAGGGAGAGATGCCCCAAGAACCCGTGGCTCGCAGCCCCTAGAACCCCATCATGAGTCATCCTCTTTGGAAGCTAAAGGGGCTTTGGCCGGGAGATACCCCGGCATCTGATTAATCGGGGCCCAGCCCTGCAGTCAGGTCACCAGTTCCGAAAGGTGGCAGGTGGGGAGGCTGTGTCCAAGGCTGTGGCTGAGGGTGGAGACTCTGTCTACACAGGGCAGCTGAAGGAGCTGTGAGCTCAAGCCAGGGGACCATAGGGACCTGTCACCTCCCCCTGCTACAGTTGTGGCAGCATGGATGGGCTCCAAGGTGCTGGACAGGGCTCAGTTGCGGAGTCTCCCGAGGGTGTGGCACAGGTACCAAGAGCCCTGTGTCCTGGGCTGTGAGAGGACCCCCGGTGCTCAAACGTGTGGGGATCCATGTACCCTGGATCGCCCCCACCCAAGGAGGTGGGTCACAGCTGTCCCCACTGCAAAGGAGGCTGACAAGCTGGGCTGCCTTCAAGGACTCCCACAACAGGGCCCCAGAGCCGGGCCAGAACCATGGAGTTGCCCCATGGAGTGCACCAGGGGGAGAAGCGCTGCCTGGGGAAGGGCCAGACTCTGGGGCCACCAAGCAGGCCAGTAGGCTAGTGTTGGCGATGGTATGCGCCCAAATGGGCCCTGGCTCCCGCCAGGGCCGGGGCACAGCAGACAGTGGGCCGGCTCTACCTCATACTCCTCGGAGCCCTGGGAGAGCTGCCGGAGCTGGGCGTCGAGCTGCGTGAACCGCCGTGTGATGCGCTCAATGCGGGCGTGCAGGTCGCGGTACTCGCTGTACTCGGCGTTGAAGTCGTTCTTGTAGCTCTGGCGCTGCTCCGAAGAGGAGATGGCTGCGTACTTCCTGAGACAGGAGAGAGGGGCCACTAAGTGGAGGCTGGAAGGACCCAGCCCCACCCAGGCAGCAGCCATCCTGGCTCCGCCGGCGGCCTGGCCTCTCGGGTGATCCCCTGGCTTATGAGGGGGCCTGGCCCAGAAAAGGCTGCTATGTTTGGAATTCACATACTCAGACTTGCAGTGGCTTTCTGCCTCTGACAACCTGCAGTGCTGGGGGAGGGGGTCTGAACCCAGAAAAGGGAGGCCTGGCCTGCAGGGCCCGGACAAACACTCACAGCAAGTAGTCGGGCGTCTCCGACGTGGACGTGGGAACACTGGAAATGCTGCAGGTTCCGTTTAAACCTATGAGAACAAACACATACCTCCTGAGTCTGCACCCATGGCACCGGTCTGCAGGAAGCATGCCAGGATGGGGACACGCGTGAAAAGTGCACGCTTTGCTGCTGGAGGGACATGGAGGGACGGCAGAGGGGATGACTGTGTGGCAGGTGCAAGGGCTGAGCACCTGGCACCTGGCAACTGTGGGCTGCTGGACCTGGGCGTGCCCTCCAGGTGTCGAGCAGAGTTCAACATGCACCTGCGTGTCCAAAGCAAAGCCCTGCAGGACACAGAGCGCCCAGGCATCACCACAGTCACATTCTTGGCAAACAGCAGACAGGTCAGGGAACTGCAGGGCCAAAGCCTGCACAACCGGTCAGAGCTTCCCCCAGGCCAGGTCTTTGCTGCCTCCACTGACTGCATGTTAAAGGTCACTAAGCTGAAAACAAATGACCCCTGGCCTGACCCGAGTCTCTGGGGCGTCCCAGTCTCTGGCCAGGCAAGACAAAGACAAGACGGCCAGCAGGGCCTGCATCTCTTGCTGCTGACAAAGTTCCAGGCCCTTGGTCTGCGCCCCACCCAGATCGTCCTGTCCTTTCCACTAGACACTGAATTGCAGGCTCCACAAGGCAGCTCCAGGACAGGGCCAGCCAGAGGAACCCATGGGCCACCCCAATCGGCCATCCGTGAGCAAAGCGTCCATGATGATGCTCAGCCCTTCAGCCCTTCAGGGGCCTGCCCAAAACTGCACAGCTGATGGCTAGATGGGACCCCAGGCAGCTGTCCTGCTCCTCAGCCATGTGGTGGGGTGTCCTGGCCACATATGACAACACCCCTGAGGGTTTGGCAATCAGGGAGGAGGGGCAGGAGGACTGAAGTGCCCATCACCTAGGAACACAGTCGCCTCATCCCCTTGGATCACAACTACAATTTAGTGCGTTTCCTAGGCCTTCTTGCAGTGACTTTCTTTCCAATACAGAAATGATTTTATCAATTTCAGATGTATCCTCAGTACACTTTTTTTTTTTTTTAGAGACAAGGTCTTGCTCTGCCACCCAGGTTGGAGTTGCAATGGTGCGATCATGGCTCACTACAACCTTGAACTCCTGGGCTCAAGTGATCCTCTTGCCTCAGCCTCCCAAATAGGTGGGACTATAGGCATATGCCACCATGCCCAGCTAATTAAATACATTTCTTGTAGAGATGGGGTCCAACTGTGTTGCCCAGGCTGGTCTCAAACTCCTGACCTCAAGCAGTCCTCCTGAATTGGCCTTCCAAAGCACTGGGATTATTGGTGTGAACCACCACAGCTGGTGAATTTTTTTTTTTTTTTACTTTTTAGTAGAGATGAGGAGGCTCTCCTATATTGCCCAGGCTGGTCTTGAACTCCTGGACTTAAGTGATCCTCTTGACTTGGCCTCTCAACATGCTGGGATTACAGGCGGAGCCACGTGCCTGGCCCTCGTGCACATTTTCAGGGGCCCTCTGCACTATCCCCTGAGAGAGCAGGAGTCTGCGATCTCCAGTTTGCTGAGCCCTCTCTCTCAGTGCAACACCTGGGCTGACCACAGCAGCTTCTCTGCTGCCAAATTCCCAAAAGTTGACAAAGCTCACTCCCTACAAAGTTTTTAACAGTCCCAACTTTGGGTCAGGCACTGCCTTCAAAATCGCCACCACCCCCACCTGGGTTGTCTTTAAAAGGCTGTGGCCTTCCCAGGGCTGCAACCCACTGGGCATGTATTGAATGAATCTGACCCTGGTCCGGGCCGGAAGGAAGTGACAGGCAAGGCACAGCTGGGAAAGCCAAGCCCATGCTCCTGCCAGAGTGGCCTCTGTGGGTATTCTAGGACAGGTAACTGCCATGTGTCAGGCTGGTCAACATCACTGCATTTGACAGGCCCCAAGATCTTCACCAGCTAGGATGACAAATGGGGAAATCAAGGCTCAGGGTCAGCTCAACCTGGTACCAGTGGGCCCTTTAAAGTCTAGCCCTTGGCAAACCTCAGCGGTCCCCACTCCCGCTCAGCTCTGGCTGTGTGGGGCCGGCCAAGCTGGTCCCTGCTTTGGGGCCCTGGGGAACACCCCCACAGCAGCTCCTCTCCCTATCTGTCCCTTCACAGCCCACATCTCTCTACTTGCTTGTCCCGGGCAGGGGCACAGGCACATGTACCACCTTCGGGACCCTGGGTAACATGGACCACCAGCACCTGGCTCAGCTTCTGGTGACTCTACTGTCCTTTTCTTGGTGCTTGGGACATCTACCCCTGGTTTACACTTTCTCACCTGTGGTAGAGATGACAGCTCCTGGGCCGGGGATGAGCTGCCTAGGGGCTGACATGCATCAGGCCAGATAGGAAACCACCTTGAGTCCCCAGGCCTGTCTTGGCACCTAGGCACTGGGCACCCAAGGAAGGGACACAGCCCAGAGTGGTCTGTGGACCCTGGACCTGGGCCATTTGAGACAGATCCTGGCCCAGGTCTGGCTGTGGGGTGTGGGTATGTCCTGGGAATCAGGAGTCCTGCCCTAAGCACAGCCCTGGTCAGAGAGGCTGCCCAGGGAGTGAGGCCACCTTCTCCCCTTTGGCCTCCACATGCAGTCCCAAGGGAGGTGGGAAGCCCAGCACGAGGCAGGGCTGACCCAACCCCAAAAGTCCTCCTTCCTATCCAGTAAGACCCAGCCACAGTTGTGAGGACCTGCTCTCCAGCCACAGCAGGGGACAGGGCATGGCCCTCTGAGCAACACAAAGCTATAATGGAAGAGGGGCTCCCATCCTCATCCTAGGAATGTCCCTGACTCAGCCTCCTCCCCAGAGACACAACCCAAAAGCACAACAGGTGACACCACCTGGGCTGCCCTGGGCCAGCCGGTGCTGAGAGCGAGGTGGTATCGCAACTGGCCGATCACCACATGGGCCACTGCAGCCCTGCCACACATGCCGGTGGAACAGCCACTCGCACGCTGGCCGCTGCCTCCTGCTGGTTCCTGTAAACGACAGCTGCACAGCTAGGCCATGATGCTGGCGGTGCTGCTTGCGCTCGGTCAGGTGCCTGGGCTGTGGCTCGAGCCTGCCCAGGTCTCCTGGCTCCCCAACTCCAGCCCTGCCAGGCACTGTCCCCACAGCAGAAAATACACATCCACAACAGTCCGACGGGGCTACGGAGGTCCAGGTGCTATCCCTCTCCCACCAGGACTGCTATCCGTACCTGCGCTGCCTCTCCTGAATAGGCTGGCCTGCCTGGGCCCCTACTGCCTTCCCTGAACCCCAGCAGACCTCAGCAATGGCCCTGGTTTCCTGGGCTTCCCTGCAGTCAGAGGGGCTGGGCCCCTTCCTCTCACATGTAGCCCCTTCTGTGGCCTCATCCCCACAAGGCTCTGGGCCGCCGGTCCCCAGTGTGGCTGGCACATTGACTACAAGTGACACCCAGCACTCCAGATGGGCCAAGGGAGAGACCAGATTGCAGAACATAGGGTGCCAGATGCCGGGCACACAGGCGAATCTGACAGGGCCTGGGGCAACAGGGCTCCCTCTCCCAGCTTCTACAGCGTGAGCCCCTCAAACACGCATGGAGGGTGAGCGGGTGTGGGGCCAGTACTCTGGAGCCGCAGCCAGCGCCCTCCTGCCCTGGGCACTACCTGGGGCGTCCTGCTGGGGCTCCGACGGGTGGCATGGGTGGCAGGTGCACAATCTGGAGGCTGGGCCCAGGCCTGTCCTCAGACGCACTCAATTTCCTTGTCTTGTGGCTGTCTTGGACTTCTTCTTGGGCTTGCTGCGCAAGGGGCTGCTGTGGGGCCTGCTGGGTTGGGCACAGTCCGTCAGCAGGGGCAGGCCGAGGCGCGCAGTAGGGGCTGGGGCAGCCACCTCTCCATGCTCACAGTCCCGGCCGCTGTGGCCCAGGTCATTGCTGACATCGGCCAGAGGGTCGTGGACCCTTGGGGGCTCCAGCCGCGGGGGCAGGTGGGTGCTGGAGCTGAGGGTGTCCGTGCTGGCTGGCGGGCCCGGGGTGGGCAGCAGAGCCTCACGGCCATCGGGCACGCCCAGCTTCCCATTGATGGCAGGTTGAGCTCTCTGAGTGAAGTGCGATATCCGGGGTTTCTTGTTGGCTAGGGGGTCGATGAAATCAGGAGGCTGTGGCCGTTTCTGGAGAGGAACAGAGACCATTTTAGAGGGGAGCACAGAGCAGCTGGGCAGCAACAGGCAATCCCCTGGCCCAGCCAGAAAACCCAGTGCCGCCTGCAAGGCCCACACTGGCCACACGGGGGCGCCCGGGCACCAAGTCAGGTCCCAGGTACCGCTCAGGGTGGCCTCAGCTGGGGCCCATCAGCCTGCTGGGATAGATGCAGGGGGAGGGCAGGGCCCAGCGTGTGAGCGGGCCACCCCTGGGGACTGGTCTAAAGCGCTGCTGTGCTCAGCATGCTTCCCCAGCGATAGCTGTGACACAGGAGCAGGAGGTCCGGGGGCAACCCCACATCAGGGAGCTGCCCCCTGTCCCAGGTTCCGCACTGTGACACTGGGGTGCTGCAGCCACAATGGCTGGCTGCCCCCAACCCCAACCCGACAGCTTCCCCCTTGGTCCCTGGGTGGAGGGAGACGGCTCAACTTGGAGCAGCTCATGCTCCAAGGAGCTGGTGAGGAAGGTGACAAGGGTTACTGACGCAACACAGGGTGCCCTGCAGGTGCTCGGGACAGTCACCCCAGGCCTGCCCCATTTACCTGTGGGGGTGAAGCCGAGCGCCCACGCTCGCCTGGGGGGCTGGAGGCAGCAGGGTCTCCAAGGAGGCTGCTGGTGCTCTGTGGCTGGCACAGCTTCCTGCGAAGGAGAGGCAGGACTCCAGGCCTGTATCTACATGGGGGCCTGGTGGAGATGCCTCAAGGAAGGGACCCTCCTGCTCCCAAATCCAGAGCAGGGCCAAGGGGTCATAGGAGCCTGGGCCTGAGCCCATCCTGCCGCCAGCTTCACCCAAAGGAGGACTTCCCCACTCACTCTCCCCCTGAGCCCAGAGGAGGGTCACTTTGTGTAGGTGCCTGCTACCAGAGAGACCAGGGACACACACTAGGGTGCTGGACCCTGCTTTTAAAGATAGCTGTTCATCCTGTTCAGAACGCTCACTGCAGAAACTGTCCAAAATGCAGAAGAGAACGGAGGGCCCTGGCCTAGGATGAGACAGCTTTCCTGGAAGCCCAGGTCACAGCAGGATCTGGAGGGCGGCAGAGTGGCCACCAGCATGACCAGGTGATGCAGCTGGGGAAGAAGGGAAGAAACACCCCAGTGCATGCTCCTTCTCCCACTCCATGTGATCTGGGCAAGTGGAACCCTCCACCCCCGCCAGCAACCCTGCAGCTTACGGGTATCCTCTCTGACCCAACTGTTCAACTCCCAGGGGTTGTGCATCTCAGGGGAGCCTAGTGCCGCTCCAGGCCCCGCAGGGAGATTGAAGTCCAGGGCCATGGCCATTCTGCCAGCCAGTGACACCCAGAGCCCATCTCCCTAACCAATGGGCTCAGGTGCAGACCACTGCAGGTATCAATTCCCTGGTGGCCTGAGAGGAGAGTCATGTGGATATAAACAGAACTGCCAGTTAAAGACAGAAAACTGAGGACAGGCATTTGCGTCCGCTAAACAGGCAAGGCTGAGACAAAAGGAGGAGTGAAGACACCGGGAAGCGTAGCAGAAGCATGAGTGGTGACTGTTGCAGGATCCAGAGAATCTAGGGCCCAGAGCAAGAGGCACCACGACCTCAGGGGACAACAGGTTGCTGCAGGGCCATCCCCCACAGCTCTACTCCAGGTCCTCATCACTGCTGGTGGGGCTGCAGGGCAGTAAGCCCAGGGCTGTCAGGCAGCAAAGAGGCTCGGGCCACTCCTCCAGGCAGTTGGGAAGCTACCTGGGCCACAGCTGGATAACAGGATGGCCAGATGTGTGGCCTCAGGGGAAGAAACAGGGCCCAGGACTAGGGCACATCGGGATTCAGAGGCCCCAAGCTGTGCAGAGTGTCCCCAAGGGCTGCACTGCAGCTTCCAAGCAACAAATGTCAGACCTCAAAACAGAGGAACAGGAAAATACATTTGAAAAGAGACTCCACAGGGAGATGAAAACGTTAACAAATAAATCAACAGGCCGGGCGCCGTGGCTCACGCCTGTAATCCCAGCATTAGATCCGCCAAGGCGGGCGGATCACCTGAGTTTGGGACCAGTCTGGCCAACATGGTGAAACCCTGTTTCTCCTAAACATACAAAAAAATTAGCTGGGTGTGGTGGTGGGCACTTGTAACTTCAACTACTCAGGAGGCTGAGGCAGGAGAATCACTTGAACCCGGAGGCGGAGGTTGCAGTGAGCAGAGATCATGCCTGGGCAATAAGACTGAGACTCCGTCTCAAAAACATAAAATAAATACATAAAAAACAAAAAACAGGCTGGGCGCGGTGGCTCAAGCCTGTAATCCCAGCACTTTGGGAGGCCGAGACGGGCAGATCACAAGGTCAGGAGATCGAGACCATCCTGGCTAACACGGTGAAACCCCGTCTCTACTAAAAAAAATACAAAAAAACTAGCCGGGCGAGGTGGCGGGCACCTGTAGTCCCAGCTACTCGGGAGGCTGAGGCAGGAGAATGGCATAAACCTGGGAGGCGGAGCTTGCAGTGAGCTGAGATCTGGCCACTGCATTCCAGCCTGGGCGACAGAGTGAGACTCCGTCTCAAAAAAAAAAAAAGCAAAAAAAACAAAAAATAAATACATAAAAATGCCAGTTTCAGTATCCTTGGGAAAACAAAACTCTGAATAGACGTTTCTTCAAAGAAGCTATACATATTGGCCAAAAGCACGTAACAAGATGCTCAATGCCATGTGTCATCAGGGAAATGCAAATCAAAACGAGACACCAGCTACTCTGGGCACACTACCTATGCATTAGCCCTGCCCTGCAAGGAGCAATAATGAACAAACAAACCCACCAAACAAAAAACAAACAACGAGATACCACTTCACACACCCAGGGATGACTGGAATAAAAAAACAGAAAATAGGTCGGGTGCAGTGGTTCACGCTTCTAATCACAGTCACAGCTCACTGCAGCCTGCATCTCCTGTGCTCAAGTGATCCTCCCACCTCAGCCTCTAGAGTAGCTGGGATCACAAGAGCACAACACCATGCCTAATTTTTTCATTTTTTTGTCGAGATGAGGGTCTCACTGTGTTGCCCAGGCTTGTCTAGAACTCTTGTGCTCAAGTGATCCTCCCGCCTAAGCCTCCCAAAGTGCTGAGATTATAGGCATGAGCCACCACGCCAGGTCCTGGTTCAACATTCCTCACAGCTACAAGTTTCCACAGATTACATGTCAGCCACATAGTGTATAATTCCATTGATCTGAAATGTCCACAACAGGCAAATCAATAGAGACAGAAAGCAGATTAGTAGTTACCAGGGGCTGGGAGTGTGGGAGGGAGTGGGGAGTGACTCCTGATGGGGACAGGGTTTCCTTTTGGGGAAATGAAAATTTTCTGGAACTAGACAGAGGTGGTGGCTGCACAACATAATGAATGTACAAAATGTCACTGAGCTGCTCACTTTAAATGGGTGACTTGTGTTACATGAACTGTATCTGAATAAACCTGTTTTTTTTTTGAAAAAACATCCTTAGAGGCCGGGCACAGTGGCTCACACCTGTAATCCCAGCACTTTGGGAGGCCAAGGCAGGTGGATCACGAGGTCAGGAGATCGAGACCATCCTGGCTAACACTGTGAAACCCTGTCTCTACTAAAAATACAAAAAATTAGCCTGGTGTGGTGGTACACGCCTGTAGTCCCAGCTACTTGGGAAGCTGAGGCAGGAGAATCGCTTGAACCTGGGAGGCAGAGCTTGCAGTGAGCCAAGATCGCACCACTGCACTCCAGCCTGGGCGACAGAGTGAGACTCCGTCTCAAAAAAAAAAAAAAGCAAAAAAAACAAAAAATAAATACATAAAAATGCCAGTTTCAGTATCCTTGGGAAAAC